>NC_034176.2:24551207-24856207 GCF_002021735.2 Oncorhynchus kisutch | reverse complement strand
TAAACCTAAACCCCAAGCATAAAATAGCCTTTTTCCTTGTGGGGACCGGTGAAATATCCCCACTTGTCCGAAATGTCCTTGTTTTATCAACCACCACTGCGACCTGTATGCTCTAGTCGGCTGGCCCTCACTACATATTCGTCGCCAGACCCACTGGCTCCAGGTCATCTATAAGTCTATGCTAGGTAAAGCTCTGCCTTATCTCAGTTCACTGGTCACGATAACAACAGTAGCACACGATCCAGCAGGTATATCTCACTGATCATCCCCAAAGCCAACACCTCATCTGGCCGCCTTTCCTTCCAGTTCTCTGCTGGCAGTGACTGGAACGAATTGCAAACATCGCTGAAGCTGGAGACTTATATTTCCCTCACCAACTTTAAACATCCGCTATCTGAGCAGCTAACTGATCACTGCAGCTGTACATAGTCCATCTGTAAATTGCCCACCCAATCTGCCTACCTCATCCCCATACTGGTTTTATTGACTTTTCTGCTATTTTGCGCACCAGTATTTCTACTTGCACATCATCATCTGCTCATTTATCACTCCAGTGTTAATCTGCTAAATTGTAATTCTTCGCTCCTATGGCCTATTTATTGCCTACCTCCTCCATGCCTTTTGCACACACTGTATATAGACTTTCTTTTTTCAACTGTGTCACTGACTTGTTTATTGTGTTATTGACTTGTTTATTGTTTATTCCATGTGTAACTCTGTGTTGTTGTCTGTGTCACACTGCTTTGCTTTATCTTGGCCAGGTCGCAGTTGTAAATGAGAACTTGTTCTCAACTGGCCTACCTTGTTAAATAAAGGTGACATAAAAAATAAATAAAAAATCCTTGTGAGGGTTTCTGGTCCCCACAAGGATAGTAAAACAAAAAACTCACACACACACACACACACACACACACACACACACACACACAGAGGTAGGTGTCTGTTTTTGTGAGGATTGTGCAGAATCATCATCGCCTCACCCCCATCGGAATATGCCTGTTTTCTGCAGGTTTCCTCCTGTGTGTGTTTGTGTAAGTTCTGATGCAGCAATAAAACAAGATCAGAGGGAATAAATGCAGAGCAGCATGGCACAGGAAGAGCAGAAACACACACACACACACCTTCAGGCTGTGTCACTGCCTGAGCAGAGCAGTGGTGCCAGCACTTTCACCATCCTCTGTTCCCGTATTCTACAGCTTTGCAACTCTACTGTAAACAACAGGATTCCCTTTAGACAGGAGTCATATATTGTTGTTGCGTTCCTAACTGTTGTTTTATCATGGGGAGTTATTCAGAGGTTGATGATGAACGTGACTGTGAGAAGTAGTGGTGCTATCAGAGTGAGACTGAGAAAGAGACAGTCTTGGGCTATGGATCAGAACGCTGTGGAATAGATGACCGACCAATCCGAGAGGAGGAAGTAACCACAGGGACATAGATACAGAGCCTAGCAGTCGTATCATACAGCCACAGCAGACTAGGAGAACAGTGGGAAGGGGACTCACAACGACTGTCTTTACTGTAAAAAGGAGGAGACCACTGATAGCATGCAGAGTTCAGAAACACCAGTGGTCCAAGAGAAAACGTACTCCTTCCTTATCGAGCTTTCATTTAGCAAGACAGGAATGTTTTGTGGTAAGACAGCCATGTACATGAAGAGTGATAGTGGTACCTTGGCTTACATGACGTCTGCGGCTTTGCTGATTGTAGGCTATCTCCATCAGAAGATAACAGAGTTTAGGGCTAATGGGGCTTGCTACGGAGGTACCTCAGGCTCTGTCAGTTTTTCATTACCAATTCACTCAGTCTTCCACGGGAGCATCATATATCAGTAATTACCGATGCCAAGACAATCATTTCAGAACCCATAATCTGCGTATTTTTTCCACTTCAGGGGACTAACATCCCTCCCCGTCACCTTCCGTTCCTCCCATCCCATTTCTCTGTTGACTGAGCAATGCAAAACAACAACTTAATGGCATGATAGGACGTAAGTTGACTTTAGAAGCACACATTTCCAAGCAACTGCCAGGTACAGGGGCCAGGGGTTTGTGTGACCAGAGCTCTTCTGACCACATCTCCATGACAGGACATAAGACAACAGCTGGCAGCTAATAGCCTGCTGGTCATTCTTCCTCAATCTAGCAGTAGATTATATATTGTGGCTAAAGGTTGTGTTTAGCATCACACCTTTTATAATATTGGCCAAAAATCTACATTGTTAGACCCAGCTAGCATTCTGATAATCATATGTTTCTTAGAGCATGGTTGTCCTATGGTTATTTTGCATACAACCTTCTCACAACATTCTGAGAATGGTGCAGGACACCCAGCTAGCACATAATGTTCTGAGAACCATGTGTTTTTAAGTGGGAGTTTCAGTGCTTCAGCATAAGGTTTCTTACAGGTTTCCTCATGGTTCTATTTAAAGTAATGTTCTCAAATTGTTCCGAGAACATTAAGAAACAACTTTCTTCTGTGGGAATTTCAGTACTTCATCATAACAGTTTCTGCAGGTTTCCTCATGGTTTTCCTATTTAAAGTCATGTTCTCAGAACATGAAGAAACATTTACATCAAAACCACAAGAAAACCATAGTAACGTTCAAAGTACATTCTAAAAATGTTATTTAAAAACATATACATTCCGTTCCAATGGAACCAATGGGAAACCAAAAACGTAAGTTTCCACAACTTCTAAGGAACCAAATGTGTTAGCTGGGGAGGCGCTAGGATGAAAATAAGTTTTCAAGTGAACATACATTATTCTTGGGCCAAAAATGAGTTCAAACTAATTCAGGTTAGGCCTAAGTGATTCAGCAGTGGGACTAGATAGCTGACAGCAGAATGGTGGAAAGGCCTGGCAGACTCTTCATTTGAAAGGCTAAGCATCAGATATAACCCAGTGACGAACTAGCTGAGAGTTACAATAATACATACAATTCACGCCTTCCTGTCTTTGCAAACAAACACTTACAGAAACCTCGACCTCACACCCTTAGCCTGAAGCTTTCCGACTGCAAGCCATGAGGATATCATTCAATGTGTGATACAAACACTATTACATTCACCATCCATGATTGTAAATAACCTTGAAAGCTGTGCAGACCTTTTATCTATTCCCATTCAGGACATCCAAGTGGTGGAATATTACAACCAGAGAAATCCGACTGATAGTACTACGCTTGCAAAGTTACCAGAATATTATCTACTTTTATGTAACTGGAATACTATTGCAATCTATGGTAACTTTGGTAGTTTATACTTTAATAAAATGATTTATATAGTATTCATTGCTTATATCTGTGTCCATATTGTCCATCATTTTCTTGTGGATAGACCATATGGTTCAAGAGAAAATTGCCTAATTAATGAAAATAATAATCTCATCAACAATGGCATTATTTTCAATTAACTCTGCAACTCTTCCAACTATTGACCTGTTTCACAACTGCCACCAGTTTGGCACCAAGTCATTTAAAACAAAGACATTTTGACAAGTAAAAAAAAATCTAAAGGATATTTTATGCTGAAACCCTCATATTAAACGCTAAAGGTCTTCACTATAAGTTGATGGTTTATATTTAGGATGTTTTACAGCTTTGTCATTCTATTTTTAATTTTAAAATCATCTTATTTGATTATTTTATATATTTTACATGTGATAAGGCCGCACAGAGGGCCAGAGATAATTACAGACACCTGTGATAATCTGAATTACCCAAAAGGGCCAATAGATTTTTTGTGATACATAATATAAATTCCTTGAAAGTTACCAAATTTATGGTAGTTTGTTGGTAAACTTAGAAAGTTTCCAGTAAAATACCAAACCCCTTTGCAACCCTAGATAGTACAAACATCCTGCTTTGGGAGTAATTTGGTTGATGTTAATAACTGTTGCTGTACTGTTTCTTTTAAATAATCAGGCTGTCGTTCAATCCAGCTGTCGTTCAATATTTCAAAGAAACAGTACAGCAACAGTTGTTAACATCAACCAGATTACTCCCAAAGCAGGCCATGCAGCTTGTTGAGTTCAGCGTGAGGTTACTTTCCATCCTGTCTTCCTCTTGTCTTCCGCTCAGATTCTAGGAGAGACAGCCCCCTACACACACAGTACATCTCATCCCAAACTCCCTACACACACACATGTGCACGCACACACACATACACAAACGGCTCATCCCGATCCACTCAACACAAGCAGCGCCCTGAGAGCTAATCGATGCAGCTCACTCATATTGGACCCCGGGAGGACATCTGGGGAAGCCTGGGGAATTACAAGCAGTCTCCACTGTGAAGACACAGCCTAGGATCAGCTTGAGGCCTGGAGGAGACCTAACATGCCTGCCCCCCTCCCCTAACAACCGGTTTAGTCCTCATGGCTTGGCTGCATACCAGGCCAGTAGCATGGATAGTGTAGTTGGCTACTGCAGCTTCCACTTGGCAGGGCGGGAAACTGTTGGTTAAATAAGGAGATGGATATACAGTACATCTATACCCTTGACTTTCTTGAAAATAGTTTTTGCAGAGATTATTTTATTTTAGACAAAGGCACAACATCTTAGAGCTTTGTCCATCAGCAGCAGTGACTTCAGGAATGACCATTCAAGCTGTGTCTCTGACTGACCTCAATTCATTCCTCAGCCTTTTTCTCCAAACAGACAGACGAGCAGGCAGTCAACTTATTTAAATCTTTAGCAGAATTAGCAATAGGAAAAATAATTCAGGATTCACAGTCCAGAGCAGAGAAGCAAAGGGGGAAGAACCTGTGTTTGACTGCTATGGGCGACTTCCTTGCCTTGCCAAGACAGCAGCCTCTTGCCACTCTCAAAATAATGCTCCACCACTGCAGCCTCAGATAGATAGAGATAGAGAGTCAGTGACTCACCAGGAGTTTGTGCTGTAGCCTGTGTTGGCTGAAGGTCCCAGGCTTGAGTTTCAGGGCTCGGTTGTTGTCCTCTAGAAGATGTAGTCTGTCCACACACTGACACTGGGGCGGTACATCTGGGAAGTGGAGGGGCACAACTTCATTTCTGAGCTGTGGAGGAAAACAATAAATAAGTTGAAAACGTTGTCATGGTCATCTGAACTACTCCAGCTAGTCATATCACAGTCATCATGTACCTCTTTTCAATGGTCAGAAATGGCTATGACCTGCCTATAAATAGGCATATACTGTATAACCTTGACAAATCCTTACTAATGTTAAAGTTGAGTGTCGCTGACATATAGCTAGACTAGTCTCCACGTTAGTTTCCACATGTCAGCCCAGTGGGCTATAGAGTAACCCAGGTCGGGACTATATAGCAGGTGGGCAGGGTTGAAAAACAACCTGTCCTGCTGCTGATGCTAGGCTAATGATGAGCCTGACGCTCCAGTAAGGCTCCAGTGACAGCATAAACAGGATGGCGTATAGACTGGCCCACCTGCACATCTGCTGCGGCTACCTTGAGTAAACATACAGCTCTACAGAGATCTGATTAGACATGCAAATACACACACATGGGGAGAGAGCACAAAGTACAAACACACACGAGCACACAGACACACAAGCAAAAGCAAAGGTTCACTGAAGGAGAAATCAAAACAAAAGTGAAACAAGTTGTCAATGAAGACCTACTGTAGGCTAAGTACAAATCCTATTTGTTTATCATGAATAGTCCTAGGTCATGCCTGTACCATGCTTTCTACGTCATGCAGATATTGTCCGTAAAACATGAACTGCAACATACTGTATAATACAGAGCGTAGGGGCAGAGATATGAAATTAGGAAAGCGAACTACAAATACACACAGATGGTCCAAGTCATGTTTACATGCAGTTCCCTCCATTCCAACACAAGGCAAAGGTAACGTCCACATACATCTAGGTAACACCGCAACACTCACTCAACCTAATACTTACAAACCCACACAAGTATAAGTTGCCAACGTGGTAAAATAACATCCTCTCTCCATGTTGGACCACTTAGCAGGCGATGCTGTAGCTAAACTGCTTGTTATTGCCAAGCCAGTTGCGCTAGCTCGAAATAATAATGCCCGCTTTAAGTATTCATGACTTCAGTCAGGTGGAACCAGATGCTGCTACTGTGTCATAGACTAGAGGAAGAGCTGTAACTCGACTCAGCCAGGGCCAATGATGTATACATAAATCCTGGATTGCTGATGCTATGTATTGGTCAATTAGAGGCTTTGAAGCCACTGGTCGGCCATATTGGTACTCCCCAGGAATAGGAATGAATAGAATTCTAAAGAATTTCAATTAAAAATGTAAGGACAAAATAACATGTTTTTTTGTATTTTTTGGTTGAAGTGGGGACAGCGCTACAATACTTCCTTCAGCAGAGAGACTCTACCCTTGCTCCATCCAAAGATAGCATCTTACAACTTACTGAACTGGTATTATCCCATAACTACTTTGTCTTTTAGTCAGACTTTTTCCTTCAAATTCGGGGTGTAGCCATGAGCTCCCCTTTTTCCCCCAACTATGCAAACCTGTATGTGGGACAATTTGAAGAAGAATTCCTTTTTAAAACAGAGACACACCCCTTACTTTCTAAAATCCTCCTATGGAAGAGATACATAGATGATGTATTTGTGCCCTGGGAAGGAAGTCAGCAGGAACTAAATGAATTCCATACTCTACTAAATGAGAGCTCTGAATACCTCAAATTCACCATGCAGACTGATGAGAAAGGAATAAACTACCTGGACTTATGCATTATCAAAGAGAATGATGCATTACACACAGACTTATACACAAAGCCCACAGATCTCAATACCTTGCTATGTGCGGATAGTATGCATCCCCTTCCCCTCCAGAATGGTCTACCATATAGCCAGTTATGCAGGGTTAAACGAATCTGTGGCCACCAGTCAGATTTTGACAGCAATGCTAAAAAAATGACAGATAAATTCAAAATGAGAGGCTACAAAGACAAAACAATTGATGCTGCAATTATGAAAATATCTCAAAAACCAAGAGGGGAATTACTAAAAACAACGCAACCGTATTTTGCAAGTACCCCAAGGGTTCGGAGAAAATGAAAGCAATCCTGAAAAAGCACAGGCATATTCTGCAATCAGACAAAAAAAATTGCACATCTCTTCAAGGAACCCCCACTGGTGGTCTATAAGCATGGTCGCAATATTGGAGATAGTTTGGTGAGATTTGACCTGCCCCCTGAGCCCACTCAGACACTCTTGACACCTATCCCAAATGGGAACTACAAATGTGGCTCATGGCACAGTGCAATAGCACGATAAAAACATCTTTCTTCAGACACCCACATACAGATTGAAAGATCCCTGTTAGGGGGATCATCTCATGCAAGACCCCAGGAGTAATCTATCTCATCACCTGTTCATGTGGAAAAGCTTATGTAGGACAAACGAAAAGACAATTAAAACAACGCATAGCTGAACACCGCAGCTCAATCAGGTGTAAGAACATTGACTATCCAGTATCAGCTCACATTGTTGAAGCTAACCATCCCATCTCCTCCCTCAAATACACAGGCATTGAGCATGTTGCTCTACCAAGGAGAGGAGGTAACATCAAGATCCTACTACTACAAAGGGAGGTTAACTGGATATCCTGTCTAAAAACATTGACCCCTAGTGGTCTGAATACTGACTTTGATCTCAGGCCCTTCATATGAACAACATTTTCCTCTATGAAGTCTTATAAATGTACAAAATCTTTTTACAGCTTATTAGCGTACACCTAATGTGTTCCCTCTGTTGTTGATGCTCATTATATATTAAGATTAAACCAATATTACATGTAACAAAAATGAAATACAAAATTATTATGTGAAATTGAATGAAACAATAATGTATGTTGACGCTAATATGATGTACAATATTCCATTATGCTTCTATATGATAATAGCATAATATATTTAATATGCCATATACAATTTTTTAACAGCTTCACTAATTTTAATGAACTTAATCATTATGACACACCCCTCACCACTGTCATTGGTTACACTAATTGCCCTGTGCGTCTACATAACCTGGTTCAAGTATTCATGACATTACCCTGAGGAAGACACAGTGATGACGAAACGTTGGTAAATACCCATTAATATGCTGGGAGTTTATACATGGAGTGTGCGACTTTCTTTATTTTGATAGTTTCTAGTTTATTCGCCTTTAGTCAGCACCTCCACACAAACTATTGTTCTGGGTGTGCGCCAGCTCATGTTTTTTTTACCTGAAATGGGGACAGTAACATAAGTACTCTCTAAAAAAGTACTTTAAGGAATCACATAATATAGTTCACATAATATAATTTATAAGTATGCATTAAGGTGTCTGTAATGGAATAATCTTGTCAAAAGCAAAAAAATGAAGTTCATTTATACAGCTTCCAAAATCTTTATAATGAAGGAGGAGTACCAAAATGGCTGCCCGGTGGCTTCAATACAGCCCCCCTGTCAGTCATCCAGGGTGCATACATCACTGGCCAGAGCAGGCCAGCGGGGAAAGGCCATCTATGTATGGGAGAGGGTGACTTGCCAACATTATGGGAACACAGCCTGGCTTTAGCTAGCTGGGGACAGAAACACAGCACAACCGTGACATGACAACAGCAGTTTTGGTGTTTATATGTGACATTCGCTCCCAGTGTTCAGAGCAGAGGACACGATGGTTCTGTAGGTGTCAAGGGTCAGGTTTTATTCGTGGTGTGTACAGGATACACATGGTAAATAACACCGTACAGCGTAATGCTTACTGGCAGGTTCTTTCTCCACAATGCAACAACAATAAGGAATAAGATAAGATAAGAATACAAACTTAAAGTAAATGGCTCAGTAGAATAGAATAAACATTTTAAGCATACAGTAAGTATAATACAGGAAGGCACAATTTATGGTCCAATATTTACACGTGTTTTGGGGAAGGGGGATTGGGGGCAAGTGGTTAAATTGTGTAATATTTTGCAATGATAATAAGAGTCTGGTAGCAGCAGTTATGATGTGTGTGTGTAGCATGAGTGTGTCTGTATGTGTATGTGTGTGTGTGTGTGTGTGTGTGTGTGTGTGTGTGTGTGTGTGTGTGTGTGTGTGTGTGTTTGTGTGTGTGTGTGTGTGTGTGTGTGTGTGTGTGTGTGTGTGTGTGTGTGTGTGTGTGTGTGTGTGTATGTGTGTGTGTGTGTGTGTGTGTGTGTGTGTGTGTGTGTGCATGTGCGTGTGTGTGTGTGTGCGTAGAACATTTTGAATTAGAATTGGGTTTACTTTCTGAATTGAGTGGAATTAAAATGGAATTGAGCCCAACCCTGCAGTCCATATGTAATCTCTGTAACACAGGAGTAAAATCTTGCGTAATTTGGTCAGCTACATGCAGAATCTGCCCACGGGAGATTAGTCCATGTGGAGCAGCTCACCCTAAGGTGCTATTGGCAGTTCACCTTCCCCAGTGTTGCTGTCACTCCATCCCCCGCCCTGACGTTTGTAAAAATGGCCGGAAGATGTCCATGTCGGTGCTATCCTCTGGCAGTTCATACTAATTCCATGTTGCTGTGTGCCTGTATGTCTGCCTGCTTGTCTGTCTGCTTGCCTTCTGCTCATGGGAACAGGCAGGGGTATGTTTAGCTGCTCGTCCCCAGCTGCACATCTCCAACCCAAAGCCAACGGGCAATTAGTGTTTATTTCTCCTGACAGGAGGCAGCTTGCCTACCTCGGCAACACAAACAGACATCTTCACCCAGGCTTTTCTTACCCTGCCCCATGCCCCCTGTCCGATAGGCCACACAGGCCTTACTCAACCACCATAGGGACTGGTGCTCAACATCACCCCTCCCCTTCAGGCTCACGTCTTTACAGTGTGTATCAGTCATGTACAGTTTTAGCCCACGGCTGCTCATTTTCTGTTTTTACCTCTGCAATAGCCTCGGGAATAAATCGTTCTGCTCTATAAATGCTCCATAAATTTAAGCAACACTGACTTCATGACTGAAAGTCAAAGTTGGTTCTTCATCATCAGATACGTATGTGCTTGTCAGTGGCCACATTCACTGTAAACATGAAATGTGGTTTAGAACATTATATGTTCATGAATGATTCATGAGTGCAATTTTGTTGCAAGGTAGAATAGCACTGACTCACTGTAAGTAGCAAGGCATGTAGGCAAAGGATGTGAGAGTATAGTATTTCTGGAACATAAGGACAAATTATTCTATCAACTGTGATTGCCAGGACTGAAGAGTAGGTCTCCCTATATACCTTCATTAGAATGAATAAAGTCATAGACTCGCTATATCAAGACCTATATTTATATGAATCTCTGGCTCAGGCAGGCTCCAGTGGAGGACCATTTGTACTGAGCTCATCCTGGACTGTGGCCCATGATTAGTAAATATTTACTTGCTGAAATAAGAACATGTCATATTTAGCTCGAGTCCAGCAGTTGTAATGACTCAATTTAGGAGTCGATGTCATGTCTGCCTCTTTAATTCATTTTAGCCAAGGGCAAAGCTAATTCAATCCAGCTTATTGAAGCTTCTTTATGCTATTACCCAGTGCCCCTGCTCATTGTGACTTTTCCATGGACAAGTGTAGCATGGCTACCCGAGACTGTAGAGAGGAGAGAAGGCTTATACCTAACCCATAGACTTCACCTTACAGACACTGCAGCCTTGAAGACAGCCTACCAACCAAAGTGTTAGGATGAACCGCTGAGAAATGAGAATGATCACGCAGAAGCACAGTGGGGGGGGGGGGGGGGGGAGCTTTTCTTCCTAATTATGTTTGAAATTCCACTTGATCGGTGCCTGCAAATCAATGAATCCCTCCACACAAACACAAAGCATTTAACACCACATCACATTAGCAGGCAATTATCATAGTCAGAATTAAAAGTGCTGTGGAACCGAGCGCGTGTCACAAACAGCAAACTGGCAGAGCGTGTGTCTGCTCCTCTCCCTGCCAATACCACGCTGTAATCAACGGCCAGTTAGTCCCATTCACCTTACACAGACAGGGCAACGCTGCAGCTCATCACCATGGACAGACAGAGGAACAATAACATACACTGGATCCTGTGTCTCTCACATCACACACGTCCTGCTCTAGTCTAAAGTATCATGTCCCTCTGGGTTGCCATTGGAAGCAAGGAGTAGTCTATCAATCAATTACACTAGCCAATATTAAAATGAAATCTGTCTCATACCTCACAACAAGAATCTCAGAGTCTTTCTGACACAAATTTGAACAGCAACTAAAATACATGTGTGGTTAATATGTTTGGAAATTCCACCTGGTGCAAATGTAAGTATATGAGAGAAACATCTAACAAGGACATTGTTATAGGCTACATTACACAAACATCTAACAAGGACATTGTTATAGGCTACATTACACAAACATCTAACAAGGACAATGTTATAGGCTACATTACACATATCAAAAAGGCCTAACAAAACATGCTAAGCTAACTTGACAATGAGAGGGATGCGTATGTGCTTCATTCATAGTTGGAGTAACACAGCACACTCTAGCAGAGAGTAGTCAGATCAGGCAGAAAATAAACAAAATTGAGCTGGCTGGGGACAGGCAGACATAGAGATTGAACCTGCAGAGATAAGCTTTTTCATTACAATGCAAATCCTGTCTCTAATCGCTGCTGCCTCAGCTAGACTCTGGCCAGACCCCAGAGACCACCATAATCATGCACCTCCACTGGCCTGGCGTGACGTGCCACCTCTAGGGGACACTAACAGACTGTTCAAACTAAAGCTATCCCCCTCATCTCTCTGTTGTGACTGGAGCCTCAGGAAAGACATGCAATACCTTTGGACCAAATCAAGAATCAGATCAAATAAAATGTTATTGGTCGCATACACATATTTTGTAGATGTTATCGCAGGTGCAGGGAAAGCATTGCTTTTGTTTCTAGCTCCAACAGTGCAGTAATAACTAACAATACACACAAAATATTTCAAATAATTAACAGAACGAGCAATATCAGAGTCCAGGATATATACAGTACCAGTCAAAAGTTTGGACACACCTACTCATTCAAGGGTTTTTCTTTATTTGTACTATTTTCTAAATTGTAGAATAATAGTGAAGACATCACAACTATGAAATAACACATATAGAGTCATGTAGTAACCAAAAAAGTGTTAAACAAATTAAAATATATTTTAGATTTTAGATTCTTCAAAGTAGCCACCCTTTGCCTTGATGACAGCTTTGCACACTCTTGGCATTCTCTCAACCAGTTTCATGAGGCAGTCACCTGGAATTTCAATTAACAGGTGTGCCTTGTTAAAAGTTAATTTGTGGAATTTCTTTCCTTCTTAATGCGTTTGAGCCAATCAGTTGTGTTGTGACAAGGTAGGGGTGGTACACAGAAGATAGCCCTATTTGGTAAAAGACCAAGTCCATATTAAGGCAAGAACATCTGAAATAAGCAAAGAGATATAACAGTCCATCAAAGGGTGGCTACAACATGGTTACTACATGATTCCATATGTGTTATTTCGTAGTTTTGATGTCTTCACTATTATTCTACAATGTAGAAAATAGTTTAAAAAATAAAGAAAAAACATTGAATAAGTAGATGTGTCCAAACTTTTGACTGGTACTGTATATACAGTTGAAGTCAGAAGTTTACATACACTTAGGTTGGAGTCATTAAAACTCCTTTTTCAACCACTCCAAAAATGTCTTGTTAACAAACAACTTCCAAAGTTGTGGCAAAATGGCTTAAGGACAACAAAGTCAAGGCATTGGAGTGGCCATCACAAAGCCCTGACCTCAATCCTATAGAACATTTGTGGGTAGAGCAAGGAGGCCTTACACCAGCTCTGTCAGGAGGAATGGGCCAAAATTCACCCAATTTATTGTGGGAAGCTTGTGGAAGGCTACCCGAAACGTTTGACCCAAGTTAAACCATATAAAGGCAATGCTACTAATTGAGTGTATGTAAACTTCTGACCCACTGGGAATGTGATGAAAGAAATAAAAACTTAAATTAATCCTTCTCTCTACTATTATTCTGACATTTCACATTCTTAAAATAAAGTGGTGATCCTAACTTACCTAAGACAGGGAATTTCTACTAGGATTAAATGTCAGGAATTATGAAAAACTGAGTTTAAATGTATTTGGCTAAGGTGTATGTAAACTTCCGACTTGGGGGGGGGAAGTATTTAGTCAGCCACCAATTGTGCAAGTTCTCCCACTTAAAAAGATGAGAGAGGCCTGTAATTTTCATCATAGGTAGACTTCAACTATGACAGACAAAATGAGAAAAAAATCCAGAAAATCACATTGTAGGGTTTTTAATGAATTTATTTGCAAATTATGGTGGAAAATGTGACAATCTGCTGACTGAGAAAAGCTCTATGGAACTGAACCCCAACCTTTTTACAAAGCTGTTGCTATTACTAAATTGGTAGTTCGAGTCAGATGTAGTCATGTGCCACCCTATCTTAGGTTTAAATGTGATTTTCTCTTTTTCATCCTTTGATCTTACTGTTGCACTTGTGAATTTGGGTGCTGCCTGTACTTTCCCTCTCAGAGTGAACCCGTGTTCACCCCACTGGTCCCTTGCAGCTATCACACATACAGCCTTGCCTCAGGAGTCCCCTCTTCCTCCTCCCTAGGCAGTCTCCTCTCCTCTTCTCTCCTCCCCAGTCAGAGTCTCCTCTTCTCTACCCTCCTCCCCAGGGAGAGTCACCTTTCCTTTCCTCTCCTCCCTAGGCAGACTCCTCTCCTCCCATCCCCTCCCCTCTCCTCTCTTCCTCAGTCAGTCTTCTCCCCAGCCAGCACTACATTCTCATTAAGACAATCAATGGCCTAACTACGACAGTGACACTGATAGAGCAGTAGCATCAGAAGAAGCCTATGCATGCAGTCTCACCACACCACAGACAAGTCCAAACAATTCAACCCAAAACCTTTGTAGCAGACGAGTGATATGCATTTGAGTGTCTTTTTCTATCACACTGTTTTGTTTACCTTTTTTCTATATGCATATAAAACATTCTAGCAACACAATAATTATCATATTTGACTTATTCAGGACACCAGATTTGATTGAATAGGACCCCTGATTTCTGGGTAACAACGTTTAGAGAGCATCCATCAGATGTTCTGTCCCAACAGCACAATCAGTCAAGCCCTCTGAGTGGATACCCCCAGTTCGACTCCAAATGAATCAATTATGAATTGGTTCAGGCCTGATCCCTGAGGTGATTTACTAGCGGCTCTCCTCTGCTCTGGCCTGCAGCACACATACACCGGCCAGCTAGCGGATACCACGACCTACTCACAGCTAAACTGCTGCGTAACATAACGACAGCTGGCACAACATATGGACATTTTCATGTAAAAAGCCCCATGAGCACTAACATGTGAAGTTCATAGAAGCACATGAAATTTGGTGTCAAATGAAAGCCAAGAGTCTATATTTTTGAAAGATTAAGCCATATATGCTTGTTTCAACCATTGTCCATCCCAAAAATGGGGAATACGCAAAGACGTATTGGAAAAGGGGTCTTAGAAAATATCTAGCAGAAAAAGTCTTAAAACGTATTAGAAATACATAAAAACATAATAATTTTAAAGTAACAAACCCTGAAAACTAATATCAACATTTATATGATGTTTTATTTGGTTTATGTGAAAGTCTGGACAATATCTCTCTCTCTCCATCTCCCTCTCTCTCTGTCTCTCCCTCCCTCTCTCTCTCTCTGTCTCTCCATCTCTGTCTCTCCATCTCTGTCTCTCTCTCTGTCTCTCTCTCTGTCTCTCCATCTCTGTCTCTCTCTCTGTCTCTCCCTCCCTCTCTCTCTGTCTCTCCCTCCCTCCCTTTCTCTCTGTCTCTCCCTCCCTCTCTCTCTGTCTCTCCCTCCCTCCCTTTCTCTCTGTCTCTCCCTCCCTCTCTCTCTGTCTCTCCCTCCCTCTCTCTCTGTCTCTCCCTCCCCCTCTCTCTGTCTCTCCCTCCCTCTCTCTCTCTCTGTCTCTCCCTCCCCCTCTCCCTGTCTCTCCCTCCCCCTCTCCCTGTCTCTCCCTCCCTCTCTCTCTCTCTGTCTCTACATCTCTGTCTCTCTGTCTCTCTCTCCCTTCCTCCCTCGCTCTGTTTTTGTCTCTCCCTCCCTTTATTGGCATGATGTAACAATGTACATATTGCCAAAGCTTACTTTGGACATTTACAATATAAAAATAATAAGAATCAAAATTGTCAACGGGACAACAGTAACAACAATAGCCAAGGGTCAAAATAACCATACATTGAACAATAACAATAAGCATACAGTAGAGGACATGTGCAGGTTGATTGGTCTGTCAGACACTGTCCCTCAACCCTTGGCAGGCAGCAATGTAGTGCGCTGCCAACCCACAGCTCTCTGCGTCCTCCCACAACAGGAAGGGTAGCCTACTCTCATCAGAGAGGTATTTGAAACCTTGAATAAGGGTTTAAAATTTTGGGAATGACACTATCTAATTGTTTTATATATTTCACATTTTGTCAGGAAATGTAGCTCCGACTCAGGTTCTGCTGCTGTGCAGTGGTTGCACAGCCTTTCCTCTACAGGGAGCCAGGTTTTCCTGTGTCGACCCTTCTCAATGGCTCACTGAGCCTGTACTTTGTCAAGGTTTTGAGCAGTAATCATGGTCAAATAGTTAGCCACGGTGTACTGTCAATTTAGGGCCAGATAGCACTGCATTTTGCTTTGTGCTTGTGCTTCCCAATAGTAGAACAAGTTTGGGAACTCAGCCCCAGGAACATCTCTCTCTCTCTCGGTAGTGTAACTTCTCCCCCGTAACACCTACCCATGAGCCCCCTCTGTTTCCACCATCCGACACCGGACATCCATAGTAGTTGAAATTTAGTCAGTCCAAATCTGAACCAATCATAGACGTCTGTTTCACAAGTTTGGACAGCACAGTACAGCACAATAAAGAAAAGTAGAGTATAGGTCAGTACAGTACATTAGAGTAGAGTTTAGTACAGTAGAGAACAGTACAGTATAATTTACTGTACTTAACTCTACTCTATTGTACTTTACTATACTGTATGGAACTTTAATGTAGTACTGTACTCTACTGTGCTGTACTGTACTTTTATGTCCAAAATTGTGAAACATAGAAGTCTATGATTTGTTCAGATTTAGTCTGGTCCAAGCCAACAAAATGTGGTCTTGTTTAGCGGCAGAGCTCATTAAATAATAGCCAGTGTGTAGAATAATACCCAAATATGCAAAAGAGGATATTTTATTTTTATACCTTTGTGTACCTACTTAAGATACATCACCATTAACAGAATGAAAATCATAATTATGCATTTCTGTATAGTACAGATCAGGGACCGTGATATAATTCTGTTACCGGGTGTTAATCCACTTCACTTACTGTACAATAACTAAAATACATTTTTCCAAAGTCAAAGCCATTCTTTCTGCAGACATCTTTGAATCTTCATTCTGAGTAGATATTTAAGAGACCTTTTGGAAAAGGTGGTCACAGGGGGAGATTTTACCGTCATTCTGTTACCAAACTTTACATCTGCACTGTTCTTCCATTGAATGTGTTTTTGTAACATTTTCTGTGGAAATTGTTAAAAGTAGTACCTGTGCACAGAGTTGTATGGTTTGTTTAACTTCGCAATGGTTTTTGTTTGGCGTACTTTTAAAGTGAAGAATCAACGTCTCGACGTCATTCTGATTCCGTGGAATTGCCCATAACCACTTACATCTCATTTACATTGCATTTACATGTTATGTGCTCAGGGGAGCATAACGCAAACATGTGCACATATGGTTTTGTGTGTGTGTACACTGATATGCTGTGTAAATGTACACACACAAAAACAGACCCACATACACACACTTGTGTATCCAGTAGCTTAGGATCGAGTGTGTAGAGATAGGAATTACAAATCATGGATGAACCGGGTTTGCAAATCTACGGTACAATTAAATCTGCTCGCATACGTAGGAAAAGCCCTGCCGCTTTTCAGCAGCTGGGGAAAAAAAGAGGACAAAAATCACTTGCTTGCCTTATCATGCACCGGACAGGTTCACAGCAACAATGACGGGGGTGATGATGATGCACTTTCACTGACTGGGCTGTCTACTGCCGTCATCTTTACAGAGCTGCTTTCCCAGGCAGAGAAGATGCTGTTGCGTAATCCTGGACACGGACCCTTCTGTTCATATCACTAATACCTCCCACCATAGCAGCCGGGGCCGGTCACGTGCTGCCGCCAGGCCAACCCACAACAGCAGCAGTAATACAGGGCTCCAGTTGTTACTACAGCCTATGCTCAGTCATCAGAGAAAGCAGTGAGCGCACAGGGCCACGCTCCTCTCCTCTCGCATAACCCATCCTCCCGCCTCCACTGAGGGGCCAGCCTTGACCTACGTCTCTGCATCAGTCTCAGCGTCATTCAGCACTGTTCCAGCTGCTCCCACTGTACGGTCCACCACACCACCACAGCATCCTAGCGAGCACAGGAGGAGCACTGACCCTCGCACGCTTAGCTTACATAACGCTTCTATCGTTAAGATGCAAGCAGGACAAAACCTTGACACGTAGAGTGCTGTACTGCTGCTGGCTTCACTGCCTGCATTAGGCTCCATGATATACTGTAGGACTGACACAGTCAACCATTTTATTTCACTCAGCTTGGAAGCACCACAGTGCCTCTCGCAATACAGTTGTTTCATCACTGAAAGAGGGGCACATGGAGCATTGTAGCTCGACAAACCCTTCCCCTAAAATTATCATTGAGTCATGTAATTTTGTTGGCATGAAATGGCATAAAAATTATAATTTCTTCCACTGAACAGGAAACTTCTATTTGAGTCATTTGATTTTCAAGCTTGGTGATTACAAGTCCTTTCTGTTAAATGGCTACCAGTGTACTACAGTACATAGTAAAGAGGAAAGCAGCTTGATGTCTGTTCAGGGATAGTAACTGGAATGATAAATTACCATGTTTCCTTGTCAAGGTGGGCAGGTGGAGCTGTGAATGAGGAATGTTTCCTTGTCAAGGTGGGCAGGTGGAGCTGTGAATGAGGAATGTTTCCTTGTCAAGGTGGGCAGGTGGAGCTGTGAATGGGGAATGTTTCCTTGTCAAGGTGGGCAGGTGGAGCTGTGAATGAGGAATGTTTCCTTGTCAAGGTGGGCAGGTGGAGCTGTGAATTAGGAATGTTTCCTTGTCAAGGTGGGCAGGTGGAGCTGTGAATGAGGAATGTTTCCTTGTCAAGGTGGGCAGGTGGAGCTGTGAATGGGGAATGTTTTCTTGTCAAGGTGGGCAGGTGGAGCTGTGAATGGGGAATGTTTCCGTGTCAAGGTGGGCAGGTGGAGCTGTGAATGGGGAATGTTTCCTTGTCAAGGTGAGCAGGTGGAGCTGTGAATGGGGAATGTTTCCTTGTCAAGGTGGGCAGGTGGAGCTGTGAATGGGGAATGTTTCCTTGTCAAGGTGGGCAGGTGGAGCTGTGAATGGGGAATGTTTCCTTGTCAAGGTGGGCAGGTGGAGCTGTGAATGGGGATAGGCGGTGGAGGGCTACTCTCTCACGCACAGGTGATTGGTGGAGGGTGACAGCCCTAATTATAGGACTTCTGAGAAGCGACCTTGGGAGGCAGAGAGAACTCATTCACACACACATAAAAGCATACGCACACACACACACACACACATTCTCTGTCTCACACACACACTAAAATATAGTTATTCTTTCCTTCATCTCATCTCTGCTATTACTTAGTGTTGCTCAATGCTGAATGAATCCCTGAGAAGACACACCAATGCCAGCCCCTGGGACATCCCAGTTAAACTGTGTCCTCTAACCATCAACTTACCAACCACACTCTGTTGTGCCCTAATTCAGCAAGTCATTGCAAATGAAACACTGACCTCCCTAAATGATTCAACCCCCTTAACACAAACTGTAATACCAAGAGTCGTCTAATTTCTCATTGACCACTAATAAAACACTCAGTTCCCAAATTATCCATTAAAACTGACCAATAGGCTTTCCCCTAATTACCATATCCCATATTAATTCCCCGAACGATAACGATCAATTTCCCAATTTCCCAATTCCCAACACAATGTGTCTTCACTAGCATACAGTATTAGCATGAAACTTTACTAGCACAAATACCATAGTTAGGCTTCTTATTGACATTTCCCCAAACACACTACAGTCCCTAAAGTCTTCACTACCACACTACACAAATACTAATGTCCTCCAATAATTTCAACTCCAGAGCACAGGATTCCTATACAACATACTTCCAGATCCTCTCATTCATGCTAAAGCTATTCTACAGTAGGTCCTCTGGCTGCTGGCATTCTCTGTCGGTTCCTGCTGGAATATTCTGCATCTTTCTCCTTCTCTGCTCCACGTACATTATAGAGAGATCCATGCAGAGAACTGCAGAGCAGCTGAGCCGTGACACAGAGGCATGTTATGATCATCATTCCCCCAGCAGCACAGTGCTTCTGCAGCAGCAGTGGCAGTAGAAACAAGCCAGTCCAGTGCAGCCTGTAGAGAAAAACAGAGGGGGTTTGACAGTACCTCACAAGCAGCAGTCCTGTCTCTGTATTTCCCTGTTGTAGGAGCGGTGCAGAGGCAGCAGGTGTAGGTGTCCTACTGTGTCAGACCATCAGCTGGCAGTAGAACCAGGATGATGGCCGTTGCAGGGAAGCGGTTGTTCGGGGCTGTGTGTGTCCGCTGCAGCTTAAAATGGTTCATCAGCGCGCGGCGGCAGAAAGCAGGAACAGCCAGGCAGCGCGGAGAGAGACAGCCAGAGAGCATCATTCAGCTCAAACTACCATGGCTGTGTAGCAAGCACACACACACATCTACACGCCCCCCTCTCCCCCCTCTTTTTTGCTCTCTCTCTCTCACACGCTTACTCACACAGACACAGGCACGCAGGGGTGCAGAGGCCGTGAGTGCAGCACTGAAGCAGCGCTCTCTCCAGGACTTCTCCTTCGGTCTCTGCCTTAAATCACTGTTGCTATTTTTCTCTCTTCGTCTTCACTCTCTCCAATTACAGAGAATGGATATGTCCATGTGTCCTAGTACCTTCTCCCACCACACCGCCACCCCACCTCCCCACAGTTGATGAGAAGCCATGATTAAAGCTGACAAGGTCAAATTTGGTTATGTTTGGCTGTGGCCTCCCCTTCTCCTTCCTCCTTGCTCTGTAGCAGTGTTTCTTGGTCTAATCGGGTAGCTCAGCCTCCTCATGGGTCATTATGCTAAAGAGGATCCCCCTAGGCCCAGCCCAACAAACCCTCTTCCATTGCACAGTGGGCACGACCAATCAGCTACGCCAAACACTGGCAAGAACATTGCTCATCCAATCCTAGATCGGGAAATCAAAAGCAGATGGGTATTAAAGGGGATTATTTGTGTCATCCTGGGTTTTTCCCTATTGGGAGATAGAGGAAAGAGGGGGGGGAAACACATGCAGAGGCTGCTCTCTCTGGATGGCTGTGGTAGTGCACTCTGGCGAGGGAGGGAGAGAATAAACAGAGCCCCAAACAGATATGCTCTCCCCTGCTTGGCTGCCTAGCAACCACAGCAGCTCTTTTTCTCTCTCTCTGTTTTGTGCCCTCCCTCCCCCTCCAGCAGGACCCTCTTTGCAATCCCAATTGAGAGCCTCCATTGCACAACTGCTGCTTAACACTTTGGCACTAGATCACACACGATTGATGTCAAATGCTCCCCGCCCATGTCCTATACTCTCAGTGCAAACACGCAAGGAGGAGCTCAGCACTGGCTAGCTGCAGGCAGACACACACTTGATCATTAATATACACATTACAGGCTAGGCCACCTCCAATCCAAAATTTGTCTCTATCTTGGCAAATTAATTTAATGCTTGGCAAAAATAAAATAAAAATCCTTCCTGTTTGATAAATGACAGACACATTCACAAGCAATGACTGTGTAATATCTCCTGATTAAAAAAACATCTCTGATTGGATCCCGACGCCACCATACCCTAACACATGAGCACAAATATGAGATAATAGGCAGTTATGAGAGAGGACCCTTATAGAATAGAAGTCCCCTGTGTGGCTTGGATTTGAGAGGTAGTGAGGATGTGTGCCTTGATGCTGCAGATCAAAGCCATGTGGGTCAAACTGCTGCTTGCTTTTAAAGTTCATGTCAGCCCTGAGAGCGACCTGTGGGCTAAAAGCCCACTTTAGACCCCAACGTCAGAATAAAGGGTCAAATAGGAGAAACAAAGCTAATTTCTCTGAGAATGTCTCTGAGTGCTCCAAAGTGGGACCTTGGACAAGGCCCTTTCTATTGATCTGTTAAGCCACTTTAGCTGCTAAGGAAGACTGCTAAATATGTTTCACCCTGTGGGTTCTGTAAGGGAAGCTATAATGTTTTTTTAAGAAAATGCATATACAAATAGATACTTATATAATTATAGTACTACACTTTCAAAGTACATAATATCAAGCTAGTTATTTTAATTTGTTTAACGATCATTTAAATATAATATATTATACAGTATAGAACTGAGTATTGCTGCTGTAAATGAATACAATTAAACCCATCTTGGTTGATTCATAAACTGAAAGTTTCACATGGTGATATGGATAGTAATGACCCTGCACTGTTAAGCTTTGGGAGTGAATGGTGAGCGCTTTGGGAGAGCTTTGGGACTGAATGGTGCAGGGTGAGGTCAAATCCTAATCGTAGAATCATCAACTACTAATCCTTTAAAGACATACTACAACTTCCCACTTGATAAAACCAATGCTTTTTGCAGCATGCTCCATTTTCTAACCTACCAGACTGCAACAATAACCATAGCGTCTGTGTAATATCCCCACATAAAGATATGGGCAAAACTTACAGCCTGGGGAAATACACAACCTCAGTCAGAGGTTGGTTGCCAGAGAAGGATCCACTCACCTTGTCCTTGTCCCTCATGTGGGTGGAGTTGTTCTTAGCTGTGTCTGACCACTGTCTCTGGCTCCACATCACTTCCCTCTGGGACTGGGACACTCTCAGTAGTTTCTCCACTTCACAACAAGCCTTCTGCTCTTTCTGACCACCCATTGTCTCCTGTGTAACACACACACACACACACACACACACACACACTACAATCAAATACAACCACAGGGACACTCAAAACTGCTCTTACAACCCAATTGTGTGTCCTCTCAGACTGCAGTAAGTCCATGTAATCAATGTAACATTGCATATGAATTAGGAATCCCCCAGTGATCTTCGCAATGACCTACCATGGCAGTGCCGTCCGCATGTTTTCCTAAACGCTCTGGGCTCTGGCCATGGTCAGAAGCCACTGATGATGTCACTATAGCATGCTGAGATTATTCATAACTGTTTTCCGGGGAGTTACATAATGGTGGATGTTGGATTATTTGTTAGTGCATAGAAAACACTGCAGACACAACCCTGCTTCCTCACGGACATAAGCCTTTAAAAATACAACAGAAATAAACATGTGAGAGGCCATTTCAACAGCTTTAAATATGGATTTCTGGATGGTTGGGGCTATTCATTGGCAAATCAAACATACTGGTAGGCTTGTTTTAGCTTGAAATAAATCATGAATGTTTTAGTCAGTGAGAATGTAAATATACTTCAAACTGATACCAGTGCATAAAACACAACTCATGCTAAACATAATAGTCAACAGCTACTGTATCTAACACTAATATGGTGCCATCCTTACAATATCACACAAATCAATCATAGGACTCTCATTGTATGCCAATGACTTTAGAATAATTGAAAAGGATTTGAAGCTAAAGAATAATTAAACATTTGATTTGCATGGAGGAAATATGAAAAAACAATACATTATGCATCTGGTATAATAAGGTAATGTGTCAAGTGGTCCAGTGCTCGATTATGGACACTAGATGTCAGCAGGTATGAGGACTCATTCATTTTGGACTCTGCAGCTTTGATTTCATTTTGATTTACCATGGTTATTACTATTAGAATATTACCAGAACGATGAGGACTTTTTTTATTCAATTCAATTCCAGCCAAAGTATTTCCAAAGATTGAATTGAAACTACTGACACAATGAATAGGCCCACCACTTAGACAGACGTTTAAAATGTGTATCTTGAAGCCTCATGATGCTACGACTAGGCTGCGGTTCAGCAGAACATGCATGGTCATGGCACGAAGACAAACATTGCTTGCCGTTAGAGCACTGAATAGCCGACCAAACCAGGCCGTTCCAGCCTAGGTAGCCTACCGCATGTAGGCCTATCGCTCGCCATTCTCTCAGTTCGGGACCCACCGGCACCATATCACTAGGACTGACAGTTCTTTCCTCTTTATAGTTAAGCGGCCACCAGCCTGAAGGGGCTTTTTACGGGAGGGAGGCAGGAGCCGCTCAGGTATGCTTGGTAGCCTGTATAGGCATAGTCCAAATCTTACCGCGGAAACAAGTATCCTAAAGCTAACAACACATAAAAAAACGGACATAAAATTGTACTATGTAAATATAATTCTCAAAAAAGTGAGAAAAATACAAATTTGTATAAAATCAAGGTCACGAACAGCGAACAATAATCAAGTCAGGCGCAGCTACACATGTAGGCAGATAGATCGGCACGTGTGAACGAAGATGAATTAAAATCCATCTTTATTGGTCGCATACATGTTTATTTTATTTTATTTAACCTTTATTTAACCAGGTAAGCTAGTTGAGAACAAGTTCTCATTTGCAACTGCGACCTGGCCAAGATAAAGCATAGCAGTTCGACACATACAACAACACAGAGTTACACATGGAATGAACAAAACATACAGTCAATAATACAGTAGGAAAAAAAAGTCTATATACAGAGATTTGCAAATGTTATCACTGGTGCAGCGAAATGCTTGTGTTTCTAGCTCCAACAGTGCAGCAATACCTAGCAATAAATACACACGTAATCCAGAATAATTTTTATTTAAAAAATCTGAATATCAGAACGGGCAATGTCAGAGACCGGAATATAAATATATATACATAATGTATATAAATGTATATATGGAGAGAATGCATTTGGAAAGTATCCAGACGCCTTGACCCTCCCCCCTCCATTTTTTTATGTTACAGCCTTATTCTAAAATCTATTCAATAATTAAAACTTCCTCATCAGTTTACACACAATACCCCATAATGAGAAAGTGAAAACAGGTTTTCAGAAATGTTTGCAAATGTATTAAAAGTAAAAAACACAAATACCTTATTTACATAAATGTTCAGACCCTTTGTTAGACCCACAGTTTCTCTCTGGAGATGGGAGAACCTTGCAGAAGGACAATCATCTCTTTAGCACTCCACCAATCAGGCCTTTATGGTAGAGTGGCCAGAAGGAAGCCACTCCTCAGTAAAAGGCTCATGACAGCTCACTTGGAGTTTGCCAAAAAGCACCTAAAGGACTCTCAGACCATGAGAAACAAGATTTTCTAGTCGGATGAAACCAATATTGAACTCTTTGTGTCACATCTGGAAGAAACCAGGCACCGCTCATCACTTGGCTAATACCATCCCTACGGTGACGCATGGTGGTAGCAGCATCATGCTGTGGGGATGTTTTACAGTGGCATGGTCTGGGAGTCAGGGTCGAGGGAAAGACGAATGGAGCAAAGTACAGAGAGCTCCTTGATAAAAACCTCCTCCAGAGCATTCAGAACCTCAGACTGGGGCAAAGGTTCACCTTCCACCAGGACAATGACCCAAAGCACACAGCCAAGACAACACAGGAGTGGCTTCAGTACAAGTCTCTGAATATCCTTGAGTGGCCCAGCCAGAGCCCGGACTTGAACCCCCTCGAGCATCTCTGGAGAGACCTGAAAATAGCTGTGCAGCGACGCTCCCCATCCAACCTGACAGAGCTTGAGAGGATCTGCAGAGAAGAATGGGAGAAACTCCCCAAGTACAGATGTGCCAAGTTTGTAGCGTTATATCCAAGAAGACTCTAGGCTGGAATCGCTGCCAACGGTGCTTCAAAAAAGTACGGAAAATAGTGTCTGAATACTTATGTAAAAGTGATATTTCATTTTTTTTATATGTAAATTTGCAAAAATGTAAATAAAATACTGTTTTTTCTTTGTCATTGTGGAATATTGTGTGTAGAGGGGAAAAACTATGTAATCCATTTTAGAATAAGGCTGTAATGTAACAATGTGGAAAAAGTGAAGGGGTCTGAATACTTTCTGAATGTACTGTATATATATATAGTGTGTAAAGACAGTATGGACAGTATATAAATAGAAAAAGTGTGTACAGCAGTAGTTACATAGGATGAGCCATGACTAGAATACAGTATATACATAGAAAGTGGGTAGACATTATTAAAGTGACCAGTGTTGACCAATGACTATGTACATAGGGCAGCAGTCTCTAAGGTGCAGGGTAGAGTATCAGAATATGTGGTATGTTACCTGCAGAAAATGTAAGGACATGTTTGACTCCCTTTCAAAATGTTATTTGCAGGTATATAAATATCAGTTGTTGACTGGCAAATTGGGGGGGGGGGGGTATTGAACATGGAAGTGTTAATGAATTTACCTGCGAAAAAGCAGAGAACAATTCACACAGACCCGATACCTGTATTTTGGTTACAGGGTCTGTGAAAATTCAGTAATCATGATTAGATCTTTAGGTGGCTTTTATTTTTCCATGGTTTTTTGTTACCCTCTACCCCTTTCAGATATAGGAAAAACCTGGTATAAAAATGCAGGCATGGAAAATTTGTGGAATTTTGGTCTGTATATGAAAGGTATATATGGTTCAGGGCAGGGTAAAAGCTATTCTAAAACTTTAAAAAGGGGTCAATCTGCAGGACTATTCAATAGCCATGATCCAGACTTACTATCTCATCATTTTGACATAGTATCTCATAATCATGACGTGTTTCTGAATATGCATACTACCGTGCTCCACACTCTCATGCTCAGAGTGCAGTCTCCGGCATTCTCTTGAGTTCGTTCTTGTCAGGATGAGAGTGTGGAGAACGCATAAAACATTACATTTGAGAAGCACACACACTCCCGCTGTTGTATTACCTCATACTCTACCTCCCCGTTCACTGACCCTTCCAGCCAGGACAATGGCAACAATAGACAAACAAGATAAACACAAAGCAAATGTTTTACTTCAGAATTATCAGCTAGATATATGTGAATTTTAATAATCTAGCTAGCTAGTTAAACAGGCAAAAATGACCTAAAACAAATGTTATGCAAGGTAGATTAAACAATTTTGTGGGTAGCTAGCCAGTAAGCACTATTGACTGACATTTCTTCCAGCCAGGACAATGGCAATAGAGACGAAACAAGATATACACAAAGCAAACGTTTTACTTCATTACTATCAGCTAGCTACAGTGCCTTCAGAAAGTATCCTCGACTTTTCCCACATTTTTTTAAACGTTATTCTAAAATGGATTAAATTGTTTTTCCCCCCGTCAATCTAAACACAATACCCTATAAGGACAAAGCAAAAACAGTTTTTTTTAGAAATGTTTGCTAATTAAAAAAAAAAAAAAAACGGAAATATCACATTTACATAAGTATTCAGACGCTTTACTCAGTATTTTGTTGAAGCACCTTTGGCAGCGATTACAGCCTCGAGTCTTCTTGGGTATGACGCTACAAGCTTGGCACACCTGTATTTGGGGAGTTTCTCCCATTCTTCTCTGCAGATCCTCTCAAGCTCGGTCAGGTTGGATGGGGAGCGTTGCTGCACAGCTATTTTCAGGTCTCTCCAGAGATGTTCAATCGGGTTCAAGTCCAATCTGGTTGGGCCACTCAGGGCGTTCAGAGACTTGTTCCGAAGCCACTCCTGCGTTGTCTTGGCTGTGTGCTTAGGGTCGTTGTCCTGTTGGAAGGTGAACTCTGGAGAAGGTTTTCATCAAGGACCTCTCTGTTTCCAAATATCTTCCATTTAAGAATGATGGAGGCTACTGTGTTCTTGGGACCTTCAATGCTGCAGACATTTTTTTCCCAGATCTGTGCCTCGACACAATCCTGTATCAAAGCTCTACGGACAATTCCTTCAACCTCATGGCTTGGTTTTTGCTCTGACATGCACTGTCAACTGCGGGACCTTAAATAGACAGGTGTATGCCTTTCCAAATCATGTGCACTCAATTGAATTTACCACAGACTCAAATCAAGTTGTAGAAACATCTTAAGGATGATCAATGGAAACAGGATGCACCTGAGCTCATAGCTAAGGGGCTGAATAATTATGTAAATAAGGTATTTCTGTTTTTGTAATACATTTTAAAAATGTCTATAAACCTGTTTTCACTTTGTCATTATGGGATATTGTGTGGGGATTGCTGGGGATTTTTATTTTTTTTTCTTATCCATTTTAGAATAAGTCTGTAACCTAACAATATGTGGAAAAAGTCAAGGGGTCTGAATACTTTCCGAAGGCACTGTACATGTGAATCGTAATAACATAACTAACCAGATAGTTTTTAAAAAATGACCTAAAACTAATGGGTAACTTCGTGGGTAGCTAGCTACTTATCTCATAATTTTGACTTACTATCTCATTATTACTCACTATCTCATAATAAGGACTTTCAGTGACTTACAGTGAAATGCCCATTGCCTCTGTATCATTTTCAATTCCACGTGGTTTCTTCCTGTTTCTGATCTGCTCCTCCTGGCACAATGGACTTCTGCATTATATAACTTTTCCCCTTGGCTCTAGCCATGACATTTTTAATGTCTTGAATCCTTGGCAAGAAAGATTTAAAGGTCCAATGCAGCAATCTCCCTCTCTATCTCACACGCACTCAAACACACACAGTTAAAAGCGTTGGGCCCGTAACCTAAAGGTTGCTGGTTCTAATCCCCAAGCCGGCAAAGTAGAAAAATCTGCAGTTCTGCCCTTGAGCAAGTCAGTTAAACCCAACTCCTCCTGGGTGCCGAAGACGTGGACTTCCATTAAGGCAGCTCTCCCCGCACCTCTCTGATTCAGAGGGGTTGGGTTAAATGAGGAAGACACATTTCGGTTAAATGCATTCAGTTGTGCAGCTGGCTAGGTATCCCCTTTACCTTTCTAACATGTATTGACTCGGGGGTGAATACTTACCTAATCAAGTTATATTGTTTCATTTTTCATTCATCTTTAAAAAAAGGTTCGATTTATTCTTCCACTTTGACATTACAGAGTGTTTTGTGTAGATCGTTGACAAATAAAATACAATTACATCAATTTTAATCCCACTTTATAACACAATACAATGTGAAGAAATCTAAGGGGGATGCATCTGATTGCACTGCCTAAACGTGTACTCAAACAGAGCACCCCAAACTGAAATGAAACACTAAGAATCCGGATGATAATTCACTTACATATTTATTGTTTATCTACACAATATTCCAGCTGTATCAACTGCAGAAAGATCTGACTCAATGTTGATCTGACTCAATGATACTACAACAAAATGACCTATGTATCAAAAGCGCCACACTCAGGAGAAAAAGATCTCAGGAGTGTGTATTACAAACGATCTGTTCATACAAAGGAACAAATCAGGAACAAATTACCATGTGGTGTTAACCAAATCAAGGACAAGCTTTTGCTGATCCACAAGGAAAAATGGGCAGTTGATGATTGGTTTAAACATACACTCTCATCAAAGAGAACTACACCCCTGAATCATTTGTCTGCCTAAACCTAACAAAAAGCCAAAGGTCAGTTTGTGCACAACTCAAAACCCTCCCTCTGGCTATAGAGTCAGGTAGATTTAACAGAGTGCCTGAAGTGGAGAGAATTTGCTCAGATGATTTCATACTGTGTGATCTCAGGGAAATCAAAGACAAAATCGATTTAGTGTTTTACTTGACCTGCATGACAATCTGAGACGTGTTCTTTTTTTGTAACATTTTGGTGACAACTGAAGTTTTCTGGTTACGCGATGAGCAGAGGCTTGAATTCTCTTTCAGACATGGTGTTTGAGATTGCTCAGTTTGTTCACGATGCCAGGAAAGGAGATATCAACTTTTTGTGTAGTGGCTAGATGGTAGCTATACTGGCCAGGATTATTGTATGCGAATGATATGTATAATTTGTCAAATTTGATTTGGTTCTGTTGTGTCTTGTAAGGCCATGTGGGCTGGGCACCAGTAGGTGTATGACACTTAAATAAATCATATAAATAAATAAAAGATCTAAGTGCAGACCAGGTGTAGTCAAAACAAGACACAAACATTGCATCCCAACAGTGAAATGGTTTCCAATCAAAGTTTTCATTGGGAGTGTGTTAATTAGTACACTTAATAAGTATTATAGTGTTCGGTTCTCTTAAGGCACATTTAGTCATGATCATCACAAGGAGAAAAAAAAAACATTACACCTAAGCTGTATGAAATCATCTTGTTCTGGTCGTTACACTAAATTGAACAAAATCACATAAACTGAAGTTATATTTTAACAGTTAGAAATGAATTGCTTTAAAGCGTCTAAATTATGGTGTAGCTAAAAATCATTCTGCTCAGTAAAGTTTGAAAGTGACATCTCTCTACTTAACATGTTATTAGCCTTTATGGCAGCAGTAGAGGTGAGTCTGTGTGTCTATGTAGTTTGCAATGGTAGTCATTGTTGACATGTAGCCTATGGCAGTCCTGTAGAGACTTCATTGTAGTTACTTGCACAGACAGTAAAAAAGGCTACCCTGTATTATTGCAGCAAGAGGGAGTGTTTTCCTAGGAGCCCTGGGACTTCTGTGAAGTTGTGTAAGCCAAGGCCACTGACTCAGCCATTATATGGAGTCAAGAGGTGTAATATTGTAATAACATGGTGGATACAGCTGGATCTATTGTCCTCTGAGAAGTGAAATGCCCGTCTTGGTGTTGGAGGAGGAGTTGAACATTGGTATGGCAGGGTATGATGACTGGAACTTGGCCCCAAAGGTGTGAGAAACTGCTGTAGACTCGTCTGCTGTTCTGAACAGTGGGGCCTCTCAATGGTCAGTCAAATATTGTTGCTATAATGATGACTATGAGGAGAGCCAGTGCCACACAAATGGCAAGCCAGAACAATTTCTGTGAGAGAGGAAGATACATTTGGTTCACTGTTCATTTAGTACATAACAAACCAAAATGACAAATTTTAACCAACATAATTGCGTCTGTGTTCATCTATTTGAATGTAGTTACTATGAACCTAACTTGGCAATTTATCCATTACTGTGATTCTCAAATTCTGAGATTCTCCAAATCAAAACTGGACTGCTATATCAACCACTATCAAGAACAGTACCTCAATGTGTTAACCCTATTACTCCCAAGAGCCCAGCAAAAATCAGCTTTTCATCTATCTGACTTTTATTTATCTGCATGTCCAGCCCTTATATTTAGCCTCACAGTGAAGTGTTTTACCAGGACAACAAAACAACTTGACATAAACAGTTAAAATCATGGGTTTTATTGACAAATGTCAATTTTTTAAAAGTCTGCCAGAGCAAAACCCTGATAAAAATGAAATGTATATGAATGCTGTAAGTACAGAAATAGCTTTTTTAGTGGTAAATGAATATCCAACTATTCAGTGACACCCGTGTGGAGTTTGGGGATTGTTACAGCAACTATGTGATCTTATAGTATTATAGACACTATGTCCTTGGATTTCCTATGATCTTCTATGCAGAAGAACCCCTTACCTTCTAACGACTCTTGTGTAGCTAGTGAGCATTGTAGAGCAGCTTTTCATAGTTTGTAACTCAAACAATTCAGTCTACAGACGTTTTTGTAAAAACACCCAGCCCCGGGCCCCTTCGTGGTCCACCCTTATCTCACAAACACTGCTCTAGTTCAGCCCCCACATGCAATGGTACGACGCAGAAGTCTGTAGCTCAAACACACAAAGTTTAAAAAGGGTTAGAAGTCAAAAACCCGCCGGCGTCGGGATGTGAATGGAAGGAATTGGTGTTGAATGTTATGTTGATCATGATAAAATGCACAGTAGTAGTTACCCCAGACAGATAGCAGGACAGGGCTCATACAGGGGATTTGGTTAGTCCAACAGACAGGCCAACAATTAGTGCAATGACAGCAAGCAGGATCAATAGAGCAAAGGCAAGGAGGATGAGTTTCTGCCAAGAACAGAAACAAAGTGGTTAGGTTAATAATGCGGGACCCAAAACACACTACAGTGATTTTAGTCAGGTAACGGACAATGTAAATGACTGCCCATTAGTGATAGTGAGGCATTTTGACATTCAATTTAGACATTTGATATGGCATTTAAACATTCTGTCTGGCATTTAGAATGGTATCAGTATATGATACTGAAATAATATTATTCTTACGACCAAAACATTCAGAGCTGTTGCAGTAGTTAAAAGAGTCGAACTTGAGCAGTATTATTCAGTATTATTAGCAGATGCACCATGTGACCTTTCGTTTGAGGAAGAGGAGACTTACCCTCCGGGATTTTTTCTGGTATCTCACAGCTTTTTTGGTCTCCACTTTGGCACGGCCTATGTATTCAGCTGCATTGGAGACGTTGTTCTCTATGTTGTTGACCATATCCCCCTTTTAAACAGCACCACATGAGTTCCATAGGGTTTGACTAAAAACAGAACTAATAATATTCAAGACAGCATTACAGTACTGCACTACAGTACCTGATTCTCCACCAGCATGGCCATGTCCATAAACATGGCATGGAGCTCCTTGATGCTGGACTCCAGGCGGATGATATCCTGGTGCCGTGACACAATCTCATTCAAGGCCTGCCGCGTGACCTGAGAGTCAGAGATGATCTGAGAGAGGAAGTGGACGACAGGAAGACAGCCAATAAGACAGTCTATTTAATTCAAATACATACAGTACCAGTCAAAAGTTTGGACACACCTACTCATTCAAGGGTTTTTCTTTATTTTTACTATTTTCTACATTGTAGAATAATAATCAAAACTATGAAATAACATATGGAATCATGTAGTAACCAAAAAAGTGTTAAACAAATCAAAATATATTTTATATTTGAGATTATTCAAAGTAGCCACCCTTTGCCTTGATTCACAACAAAGCCTCCTTCATTCATGCTGCCAAACATACCCTCGTAAAACTGACTACCCTACCGATCCTTGACTTCAGCGATGTAATTTACAAAATAGCCCCCAACACTCTACTCAGCAAACTGGATGTAGTCTATCACAGTGCCATCCGTTTTGTATCCAAAGCCCCATATACTACCCACCACTGCGACCTGTATGCTCTCGTTGGCTGGCCCTCACTACATATTCGTCGCCAAACTCACTGGCTCCAGGACATCTATAAGTCTTTGCTAGGTAAAGCCCCGCCTTATCTCAGCTCACTGGTCACCACAGCAACACCCACCCGTAGCACGCACTCCAGAAGGTATATTTCACTGGTCATCCCCAAAGCCAACACCTACTTTGGCCACCTTTCCTTCCAGTTCTCTGCTGCCAATGACTTTATCAAATTTCAAAAATCACTGAAGCTAGAGTCTTATATCTCCCTCTCTAACTTTAAGCATCAGCTGTCAGAGCAGCTTACCGGTCACTGTACCTGTACACAGCCAATCTGTAAACAGCACACCCAACTACCTCATCCCCATAGTATTACTTACTCTCTTGCTCTTTTGCACCCCAGTATCTCTACTTGCACATCTTCATCTGCACATCTATCACTCCAGTGTTAATGCTAAATTGCAATTATTTCACCTCTATGACCTTTTCATTGCCTTATCTCTTTACTCTTTTACATTTGCACACGCTGTACATATATTTTTTATATATTTTTTCTATTGTGTTATTGACTGTACGTTTATGTGTAACTCTGTGTTGTTGTTTTTGTCGCACTGCTTTGCTTAATCTTGGCCAGGTCGCAGTTGTAAATGAGAACTTGTTCTCAACTGGCCTACCTGGTTAAATAAAGGTTAAATAAAATCAAAGAAAAATGACAGCTTTGCACACTCTTGGCATTCTCTCAACCAGCTCAACCAGCTTCACTATTATTATGATAACTTACATCAGATGTGAAAATGGATGGGTTGCCACTCTCCAGCATGTCCTCCAGTTCCTCATTGCTAGTCACTCTCCCAGCTAGAACCAGGAAAGAAAATACTTTTACCAAACAGGTGCTAAAACAAATAAATGTGTTCTCTCTCCTCCATTCCACGGGGAGAATAGTCTCTGTAGCCACAACCACAGTGTTATGATCTAGGCTATTCCTTAGAGAGACTCAACCCTCACTGCCTAACATGATCAAACCCACTGTAACTTACAAACCTGGGATCATGTACATTATCCCTTCCACCCCAGTGAATGTATATAACCTATGATTACTCATGATTAACAGTGGCAGGTAGCCTAGTGGGTAGAGAGTTGAACTAGTAACCGAAAGGTTGCAAGATTAAATCCCCGAGTTGAGGTAAAAATCTGTCGTTCTGCCCCTGAACAAGGCAGTTAACCCACTGTCCCTAGGCTGTCATTGAAAATAAGAATTTGTTCTTAACTGACTTTCCTAGTTAAATAAAGGTCAAATAAAAATGACTATACAGCACAGCCATGAGCCCACAACTGGTCATGCGACCAGCTCTTCTAAAGACAGTTGTAAAGGAGTGTCGCAGGCTTCTGAGCCCTGTTTCCTTGGCAACACTAACACAGAGAGGTGTATGTGTCCTGTGTAAGACTCCTCTCTTCCTTCTGGAGTGTGCTGTAGTAGAGAGCCTCATTAAGACTATCCTAAGGGACTGGAGGGGCTACGGCTATTTCTGTCATCATCAATTATTCTCATTCTAAACAAATACTCTATACGAACAATATATGGGTGTCTGCCATATGGTTTTGTTATAGCAAGTCTCTTTGGTATCTCAAGCCAAACACTTAACTGTCATCCCGTATTTTCCGTAGCCGTAGTCTAATAGGTCTAATGGCCACATTGTCCATGCCACGACTATAGATAATAACATACAGTGCCAGGTCAAGAAGCCGGAAAACAACCTGACTTAACCACAATGAAAATAGGCAATAATGAGGATTTTTGTTGTTGTTGGTAATTGTGAGCAGTTTAGCCTATGTGTTATCACGGTGGGAGAGAAAAGCTCCTAGGTATGGTCGGACTCCTTTCCATGTTCCTGTCTGCTCTGCTGCTGGCCCAGTTTGTCACTCACTTATCTCCAGCTGTCTCTGGATCCTCCCTTTGCTTCTCTCCCTAAACGACACTTGAGTCTTGTTGTACTGACTCATGACTTCCACAAACTTCCTGGAGAGCACCGTGTGCTGTGGGGTTAGAGAAAACATAAGCTGAGGAGAGACGAATGAGAGTTCCAACCACTGGAAAAAAGTCAAGTGGTTAAGATGTCAAACAGCTGCATCAAACAGCTGCATCAAAACATAGCAGCAAACATCACAACAAAACATGGTCAACTTTGTATACAGGCTTCTAAGTTACACTCCGAGTATCTCTTGTCAAGCTCTGTTCTTAACCACAACCTGTAAGAACATGTCAGCAGTCGCAAACGTGAGGAATGAGTCCCGGGAAGGCTGTTTCCTGACCTGGGTTTTCTGAATGCGGAAATCAACCGAGGCCCTGTTAGAAACATCATCCTTGGGCAGGCTCTGCTCCATAGCTACAGAGAACAGGAAGAACAGTGATTACAGTAGCTATAACATCACATCTGACAAATACCCCACATCTACCTCTCTACATCTAGCAGTATTTGGGATGAGGCATTTGATCCAGTCATATCAATGACAAAATGACAACAACAAAAAAAAATGTTTTATGTAATGTACACCGTGGTGTTAAACTTACATTTAAGCTTAACTCGCACAGAGTTGGCATCGCTTTTGATCTCATTGGTCAACCGGTCAAGTTCTTCTTTCATCTCTTCAGGAAATAACAGTGACAGAAAATAAATGTATTATTGCAAATTTCCCCAACATTGACCTGGACAAATATTAGCATTAATCATATCACTTGGCAACTCTTCTATAACAATAAACTATTTTTCATATTTATTCCGGTAAGAAACCCTACACCTACCTTTGTCCGTAGTAACCAACCGTATCACTGGATTTGTGGGCCAACAAGTATTTGCACCAAACTCTTGGGCCATTCCCAGTTAGTATTATTATATAGCAGATGGTTGATACTGTGTTACTCTGCTGGTAATAATTGATGCTGCTCTGTGGCATTATAGAGTCAACTGAGGGCCTTTGTCCATGCAGGTCTTGATTAGCTCCTTGTGCCTATTCAGTCTCCACAGTGGATCAACTCTGAACAAGCACAGCTGCAGCAACACAGCGTCAGTGTGAGAAGCATACCCACATGCACTCGCACACACACTCTCTTTTCACGCTTCCAAATTCTATTTTGTATAAAACCGGTGGTTCGGCATAGGCGCTGAAGTTAAAGGCGGTCACTGTACGCCACATACATACATGCTACCTACCAATGCATAACCTCCCAGCGGTAGACAACCTATCCCCCAGTAAAATGACCATTCTAGAAGGTTTAGTCAGAGCCCACCCACAGGGCCATGACATGGTTTCCTACACAGGTTTCCGGACACCCAGCCATCTATTTGTATTGTGTCGTGTGTTGTTTGTGACGCTGGACAATGATTTTTAGAGGAAGTAAGAGCGTTTGTTATATTATTGTTATTACAACTTCAGAAGTCACAACGCAAATACCAAGCCTATATTTAGTCATGCAAAAGTTTTGAATTCAAGACTTGAAATTGCATATTTTTCGTAGTGGAGGTATAGTCACCAGTATGGCTAATGTTATTACACTATCTTTATGACAGAGGGTTTTGATTGATGGGCATCAACTTACTCTCATCTGTATTGGGTGCAGACAGGATCATGCTGTGGTTCTTCCTCACCTCCTCCACTTCAGAAGATATCTTATCAATGAGCCCCCTAACCTCTTCCACCTGAGTCACACACATACAGTATTTTCAATATCATTTAAATACACAGACACTTACATTATTTTACAGAAACCATCTAGCTTATCTGAAAACAAACAGTACTGACTGAAACACTGTTCTTACCCTTCTGAAAAACCCTTCCATAAATCCATCATTGTCAACTGTGACTCTGACATCCTCCTCTGCTTGTGTCCTGCTCTGTCAAGACAAACGGACAGTCATTTATTAGAGAGTCAAATCTGAGGCTCAAGTACCGCGTGAATAACAGGCCTACATTTACCATATTATTATCATGACAACAAAATGCTATAGACGAGAGCTGCATTCCTTAGGTCCTAGGAAATAGCTACTAAAGAATAGAATAATTTATTCAGCCTGCAGCCATGGATGTATGACTGGTGAGATCAGTAACATCATTTGTAGGCTACTTACTTCGGTTAATTCACCCAACCGGTCCTTCATCACGTTTGATGCGTTTTTGACTGGCTAATAATAAATTAAACACCCACTTCTCAACTCCATTGCAACTAGCTCTAGTAGCTAAATTAAACCTACAAGTGTCTAACTAACTTTTTCTAGCTAGTAGCTACGCTAACTAGGTAACTGTTATACTGAGTTTGTTGACAATCAACATCACTTTCTATAGTCATGCAATAGGTGAGATGTTTTCTCTTTCAATCATTAATATTAGCTAGGAAAGCGTTGTCCAACTCCTTAAAATTAGGTATCAACCAAAATGCACCGTTAGTCTGCTAGCTATCTGGTTGTGGCAGACAACATTAAGTTACTTCACATTACCTTCTAACGTTACGTGTATCTACTTGTTGGGAAATGGGATACGCCTCATGACTCTCCTCCGCGGAGGAAGCTCGTAGCCCCGCAACTAGCACTACTCCTGTGACCACAGTTGTCGTTGTGGATATTAGCCACACAACGGCGCTGTTGACCGTACAGCCTCCCGTGCGCTTGTGAGTGGCTGCATAATCTCCTCTCGTGTCCTTTCCCCCCATGATTCACGTGGAAGCAGGTCATTCCAAAATCTCTAGGCTTCCAATTTCCACAGAACAGTTTATTTTCAGGCTAGGTTTCTAGGTTTTAGTACTAGTAATTCAATGTATATGGCCAGCCCATTCGTTTACAGTAGCCGGCCTACAGATGAAGAACATGAAACAGGAGTGGAAGTCACTTTGAGAATGAGATGTAGAAGCAGCATGCAGCCATGGGTTTTAGTTCAGGTATGTCAGCCTATGAGTTCACGAAATCAAATGTAGGCATATCTAAAGAATTAAATCTGGCTTCTTATCCGCTTACATCAGTGCACCTTAATATGTGACTTTTATATCCCCTTCATAAAGTTGACTGTCCAAATAAAAAGGCTAAAATGCAAATCTCTCTTTTGGCAAAACAGTCAGAAATCAGCATCCACCGCCCTCCATCGGCATCAATGCTCCGTGTTGTTCTGACACGTCAAAAGGACACACCAACATTGTCATTTTGAAGATTTCATATATTTTTGTTTAAAAATATATTTTTATTGCAATATACACTGATTGCACGAAACATAATGAACACCTGCTCTTTCCATGACATAGACTTTCAGGTGAATGCTTTGATCCCTTATTGATGTCACTTGCTAAATCCACTTCGATCAGTATAGATGAAGGGAGACAGGTTAAAGGAGGATTTTTAAGCCTTGAGATAACTGCTACATGGATTGTGTATGTGTGCCATTCAGAGAGTGAAGATGTAAGTGCCTTTGAACGGGATATGGTACTAAGTTCCAGGCGCACCGGTTTGTGTCAAGAACTGCAACGCTGCTGGGTTTTTCACTCTCAACAGTTTCCCGTGTGTATCAAGAATGGTCCGCCACCCAAAGGACATCCAGCCAATTTGACACAACCGTGGGAAGCATTGGAGTCAACATGGGCCAGTGTCCCTGTGGAACGCTTACGACAGATTTTAGAGTCTATGCCCGACGAATTGAGCCTGTTCTGAGGGCGGGCGTGCGGGGGGGGGGGGGGGGGGGGGGGGGGGGGGGTCATAATCACCAAATACGCACTTGATATACGTTATTTACGCAGGCCCCACCTTGAGTTCCGATGCTCCAAAAATGACATCACGTTTTGTATTACCACGTCCAATCGAACAGCCCGGATAATTCCTCCACTCAGTGCAATCCTAGAACAGACAGAGCAGACCACATCAAGCAAGGAAGAGCAAAATCCGTCGCTGGAATCGTCCAATATTTCTTATTCTGTATTTAGAGACGAGGATTACCAATTTTGGGGAAGTTCTGAATGGATACGCACATTGGCAGTATATTATGATGTGCCAATTTCACTGCTAAATTTGAATGCAGTTTTACAAAATGTCAGGGAATTAAGTTTTGTGTGACAATTGTTTTTATTGGAAACATGGACTAATACGCAGCGAAGAGTGATTTTTTTCAGTGTCTTGGAATAATGATTTATTCCGAGATTGAACGTGTATTTGGGATTTAAACTAAATTAACCAGTATTTTTGTAGTAGTCTATTTGTAGTTTTAATCAAGTGCCAAGTCATGGAACTATTATTCGAAATTCTGTTTGTAACTGCTTTTGTCACTTTGATTCAGGTAATTTCAGCAGTTATTTTTATATGACCTTCACCATTATGTGTAGGCTACTGCAACGTTGCAATGTTGAGATTATTTGATTTCTTTACAGGTTAATGGCGAAGTAGTAAAGCCAAAGCCATCCAAGCATCCAGGTAAATCTAATTATACTTCATTTTGAATATGGATTCATTTTCCTTGAATTGATTTTCCAAATTAGCCTACAGTTTATAATGAATATTACTGGTAAATTGTGGAGAAAAATATATATACAGTACCAGTCAAAAGTTTGGACACACCTACTCGTTCCAGGATTTTTCTTTATTTTGACTATTTTCTACATTGTAGAATAATGTAAGTGAATACATCAAAACTATGAAAATAACACAGATGGAATCATGTAGTAACCCAAAAAGTTTTAAACAAATCAAAATAGATTTGAGATTCTTCAAAGTAGCCACCCTTTGCCTTGATGACAGCTTTGCACACTCTTGGCATTCTCTCAACCAGCTTCACCTGTAATGCTTTTCCAACAGTCTTGAAGGAGTTCCCACATATGCTGAGTACTTGTTGGCTGCTTTTCCTTCACTCTGCAGTCCAACTCATTCCAAACCATCTCAATTGGTTTGAGGTTGGATGATTGTGGAGTCCAGGTCTTCTGATGCAGCACTCCATCACTCTCCTTCTTGGTCAAATAGCCCTTACACAGCCTGGAGGTGTGGTGGGTCATTGTCCTGTTGAAAAACAAATGATAGTCCCACTAATCGCAAACCAGATGTGATGGTGTATTGCTGCAGAATGCTGTGGTAGCCATGCAGGTTAAGTGTGCCTTGAATTCTAAATAAATCACAGACAGTGTCACCAGCAATGCACCCGCACACCTCCTCCTCCATGCTTCATCGTGGGAACCACACATGCGGAGATCATCCGGTCACCTCCTTTGCGTCTTACAAAGACACAGCGGTTGGAACCAAATATCTCAAATTTAGACTCATCAGACCAAAGGACAGATTTCCACCAGTCTAATGTCCTTTGCTCGTGTTTCTTAGCCCAATCAAGTCTGTTCTTATAATTGGTGTCCTTTAGTAGTGATTTCTTTGCAGCAATTCGACCGTGAAGGCCTGGCTTCACGCAGTATCCTCTGAACAATTGATGTTGAGATGTGTCTGTTACTTGAACTCTGTGAGGTGCAGTTAACTCTAATGAACGTATCCTCTGCAGCAGAGGTAACTCTGGGGTTTCCTTTCTGTGGTGGTCCTCATGAGAGCCAGTTTTATCATAGTGCTTGATGGGTTTTGCAACTGCACTTGAAGAAACTTTAAAAGTTCTTGAAATGTTCCATATTGACTGAGCTTCATGTCTTAAAATAATGATGGACTGTAATTTCTCTTTCCTTATTTGAGCTGATCTTGCCATAATATGTACTTGTTTTTTTACCAAATAGGGCTATCTTCTGTTTACCACCCCTACATTAAATACAGAGACACATTTCCATTGAAGGCATTCAGTTGTACAACTGACTAGCTTTCCCCCTTTCCCCTTTCCTTGTCACAACACAACTGATTGGCTCAAACGCATTAAGAAAGAAAGAAATTCCACAAATTAACTTTTAACAAGGAACACCTGTTGATTGAAATGAATTGCAGGTGACTACCTCATGAAGCTGCCTCATGAAAATAGTAAAAATAAAGAAAAACCCCTGAATGAGTAGGTGTGTCCAAACTTTTGACTGGTACTGTATAATGGGATGATGAATTATAGTTTGTGACTGACCATAAGTGTAATACTCAGTAATAGTGGTTAATTAAGCAATGCAAACTGTGATTATTGAATGAGATACCCAAACATCAACAAATTAGCTGTATTGTTTAGAGTTGTCAATAATTGTAATCCTAAAATACACATGGAGGAATGCCAGGAAAATAACCCATTGAAATAGCATGATTGAGTGTGATTAGAGAAAGGTCCCATCTGGAGCTTTGTTTACACATAACCTTCTGTCCAGGCCTCCAGGTGTTAGGCACAGCCTCACACTATTGGCCGCTGGATAAGGTGGACGGGATCCATGGATTGTGGGACCAGATTGGAAACAGACCAGGTCATGTTAATGGAAGTAATATAAGTATGTGCATTGACCTATATTCTTAGGAATAGAATACCCAGTCTTTTCCATTCTCTGTCCGCATGGTCTATAGCTCAATTCACCTTTTGTCTGTCTTACAATCACCAATACCCTGCTTTTTAAGGTGCAGCTGTGTGCATTGTTCAAATAAGATTACACAAAAATTTGCTATAATAACTTTCAAAGTAGAGAGTCAAAATGAAATGTCTAAAGGCTACTTGCTAATGTACATCAAAGCACTGTGTTTCAATAAACAAAATGGGATAAGAAGTTATCCTTCATTCCCTGATACATTTTATGCAGACTTTCCAGATTAATGCTAAGACTATTGTTTGCAAAACTGATTTCCAACTATGGAAGCAGCAAGAACTTTCCCAAATGCATCCACAGTTGTACATATTGATCATTTGAATAAGTTTAAGCTAGTGTGAAACATCAATGTGATTCGGAATGGAATACCTTGGGACTCACAATCAATTATATCAATTGTGAGCGATGAGATCTAGACTTGAGAACGGCATTTCAAATATTTCCTTACAAAATGTACTTTGATCCTAAGGGGAAATTATTGATCTGTTCCTGCTTGAGCACTATGTACTGAGCCCATTATCACACTTAATCTCAACCCTGCTCACGCACCACATCCCTCACGATGCCTACTGTGTCTGTGCTTGTCTCTCACTGTTCTGTTGTGTTGTCTGGCTGTTTTGTGTTATTTGTGTGTATATATGTAAATCACCTGTTTCTCCTTTGTCTGTTTGTTTTCTATGTTTCACCTAGCTCTTCAAATCCACAAGCACACTGTGCTCCCTTCCTCCCATAACTCTTCCTCTGTGTATACCAATGACTCTGCCTACACTAATGTTTCTGCAACAGTAGGTGAGGAACATCACTGCTCACCGAAATTCATGTGTGTGTATAGTCAGTCACCCTGCTCTGTTGGTGTTACTGTGGTGCTATCTATCATGTTAAGGCTATTCAGTCTCCATCGTCTTTTGCATGGGCTACCAGCTCAGCCAGTAGTTGACATGAGTGTGTCACACACACTGTTACCTGAGGATGTTGGATTTGTCTGTGTGTGTGAGACGGTGTGTGTAGTCAGGGAGAGACAATTGTTTTCTTCACTGGAAAAAGAGCCGAGACTGGAGTGTGTAAATCGGGATTACACAAGCTTGGAGACTAGAGGTATAGAGATCTGTATCTAGAGGGCTGTAAAGTGGAGCTTTGCTTTTTAACCTCAACGTGGTGGGCCTATTTAGTTTTGTCTGCTTACATGATTTAAAGGGGGAGAAACACAAAGGGAAGCACTTTGGTCATAGCTGACTACCATGGTAGGTCATTATGCAGTGGGGAACATTCCATATTTGGTGCAGTACAGAGAATTTGTTCATAAATCTATGACAACTGCTTGCCTATTAGTTTGCCTGTGAAAAGCCTAGTTCAGAGGAAAAACTGCCTCCTTTTCTCATCAGGCAAAATAATGTTGTTGGCCTTTCATCCTCCTGTAGACATAGTTGAAGGGATGGTCAACAAGGGGATCTATCTGAATGGAGATAATGGAGGCACATTTCTCCACTTTGGGAACTACCAGAACACCTGCATTAGTGACCCCACTCTGTGTGGCCCTGAGGGTGAGTTCTGCCTGTCTCGATCTCCTCTCACCAACATTCTACAGCTGCACAGTACTGACAATGTATAATAATTTAAGTGAATTGAAGTAATTATCTAATGGGGTAAGACTCCAAAATCTTGTTGATGGCGTTGCATGTAGATCTAAATGTATTACAATTAGCATGATTTGTGTTCTGAAACAATTTCCCTATTTTTTAATCTGTGATAAATATATGTTCATGTTCTTCAGGGATTACATTTTCCTTCTTTTGGAAGAACCAGGAGGCAGAGTCCCGTTTTGCAATAGTCTCTGGAGGGAAAGTCATCTCCAATGGCTTCTCTGTCTATGCCAATGCCTACATTGGATATGTGGAGTTCTACACACGAGGAAACTTCAAGAGGTGGAGGGCTAACATCAATATACTAGGTAAAAAAAATAAAAAGATTCAAAAGAATTATTTAAAAGAACGTTATAAAGCAGTCTTTGGATGTAGATGGTGGGTTAAAAATATATATTCTTATATTACTACATGAGGAATGTATTGTCGTTTTCAATCATTTTAGATTTTTTGCCTTGAATATGGTTGATTGTAAGCAGATGGAGCTACAATCATCAGCAGACTATACTGTTGGTCACAGAATAATTTTATGGATTCAATGATGGATTAAATGTATTCTTTATCTCAAACTATAAATGTGTCACATTTGACTGGCAAGCCTGTTTCCATATAGTTGACTATAGTAACTATACTATATATATATATATATATATATATATATATATATAGTAACTATACTATGCGTGACTATAGTAAATACTGAACCACATGCTAAATAGTGCATAGTATTTATGAAAGTCATATCCTTAAAAATGTCATATATTTCAAACTTGAAGGCCCAAGTGGACTCTAAATTAAGTAATTTAAATAACATAAATATTCTACTATAGCAAAACTATTTCTCCATCCCCTACCATCTCAATCTTGGTCTGCTATTTTGGGAGAAAAGCACATCATGTCGCTCTCTGCACTGCAGGTGCAGGAACATTTCCCAGCCATTCTTTATTAGAGGAGAAAAATGAACAAATTCTCAAATGTCTTCCGTCATCTTGTTTAAATTACAGGACTTCATGTGCACTTTTGATTTATTTGATTATTAGTTACAGAAGATCAAACATCATCTGGCTCTTATAATGTGCCATGACGATATGTCACCATTTTACCATGCAGCTGTTTAGCCTTTGATTCATAACAGAGGTAAAGCCTTAGATCTATGACTCAACCAGGTGTTTTGAGACCTCTTCCAGTACCAGGAGACATGACCGGTTTCGTAGACCTTGTCACAATGTGTTCGAGCCTAACCTGTGTTCAACAGAAACATCTCTATCTAAAATATAGGGAGAAACCAAAAGGAAAGAGAGATTGAACAAGTGAATGGGGAACTTCTTGGTGGGACATATGGTTTGTGTTTAAACCAATCTCAAAGGGATAGCTGGGTGTTGGCACTCTGAGCCAGCCTCCACTGGTGGAACGGTTCACAGTGAATATATTTTGGGATTCTCTTTATTGTCAGTTTACCTTTAGAAGTACTGGATCTGTTATTTCCTCCTTGGAGGAGTCTATTGAAACCATTTGGAGGGATAGAATGGAGGTGCTGACTGAATGGCTGCACTCTTAGAAAAAAGGTTTCCAAATAGGTTCTTCATCTGTCCCCATAGAAGAACCATTTTGGGCTCCAGGTAGCACTTCAAGGGGTTTTCCTATGGGGACAGCCGAAGAACCCTTTTTAGGTTCTAGATAGCATCTTTTTTTTCTAAGAGTGTGAGGTGGAACATAGGGACATTTTGGGTGGATATTAGTGGAAAAGCACTGTTGTCTGACCTTGTCATGATTATGATTTCTCTGCTTCTCTCTTCCCTTTCAGGGCCCTTCTGGACCCACATTCTGTTCACCTGGACCCTGAAGGATGGTCTCAACATCTACATCAATGGGACATTCAACACCAGTGACCCCACTGGCAATGTGTCTATGAACTATGGAGACCCTTACCCTGACCTGGTCATTGGGACAGGAAATGACCAGTCCTATGGACACCATTTGACAGGAGCCTTTGATGAGTTTATCATCTGGGAGAGGGCTCTGTCACCACAGGAGATCCTTATGTACTACAAGGCTGCCATAGGTAAGATCACATGTCACTGTCAGTCTGAATTTGTTCCACTCTTTTTTTCCGTGATGTGAAATGTTCGCTATGTTCACAATTTCCCCTGGACGGATGTGAGGAGAAAGGGGTTCAAAAGCAATTTCCATCTTGGTCATAGACATTCCATCCACAGTACTGACGCATGGAAGACACGACAACATATTAAACTGTACAAATCCTCCCCATCTTAAAATCATCTCACTTACGTCTACCATAAAATTGTTTCACAATCTTCCACCTTATAAGGGTCTGACATATTCTACCATATATAAGCATTTCATCTGATAAGGGCCCTGTACTGTTACTAAGTCTCCAGTGGGGATATAGGCCAAACACGTGGGTTTTAGATTAGGGGACTAAACTGATGTAAAAATATAAATAATACATTACCTTTTTCATTGCTGCTTTGATTCATCTTGGGTGGTTCTAAAAACTCAAAAGAAACGGACAATGACCTCTGTATAGTCCTAGAAGTGCTATTCAGATCATGGTGAACTGTGTCTGCTGGTAAAAATTGATGAATCACTAGTCATGCTTATGGAAAATACTAATAATGTGGGTGTGGGCACCAATTCCCTGAGGCTTTGTCTAATAACTAGACCCATTGTGAAGGATTCAGGTGGTTATGTTGAAAGATTCAGGTGGTCTCAGTGCTGTTTTCCCCCCCAGACATAACAGACATAAACAACAAAGTTGTCATGGTAATAGAAGGCATTTTATAATTTTACACCTGTAGAGAATGAATGGGACTAAAGAAGAGCTGACTGTTGGAAGAGATGGTTCTAATGTAAAACCATATATGGTCATTTAGTGTTGCTAAGTGCACCTAGTGATATTTACAGACAGCATGATTTCATGACTTCCTTCCAACATAGCTTTGGCTTGTACAGTACCTATATGATGTATTAGGTGGTTGATTATATAAAGAGCAGGTACCATCACACAGCACTTCTTTTCATCATTCCCTGGCTGGGGGAGGTCCAACCATCACCAGACACGTAGCAAGGAATCATCTATCTTTGGGGTTTGAACAAATCCAGCTCTTCTCTCAGCAATCCATTTGGTATGTAGATATTGTTCCCATAGATGACAGGTGGAAGGGGCGAATGGGTCTCATATATTTCTCCAACTAGGTGATGCTTGGACTTATCCTACCACAGCAAGTGTTCCTAAAGAAGTCTCCTCTACGACACAAACACCGGTGAGTTCTCAACGTTGGAGATTCATACAGATAATACATTTGGTGCCCATCTAGACCTCTCACCATAGGAATGTGCATGTCTTGGATATTTCAAATGGTTTTCAGGGTTTACAACTAGAACAGACACACGGCAGCCTCACAGGAAATGAGGTAGAAGCCTGGTGGTTGAACTGCCACCAACACAAACAATCATTTCATTCCTTATGGAACTATTGTTTTCCTTTAAGACAGGAATTGCATGGAAAAGGGGATATTAAGAGCACATGTGAATGAACCTCTTCTGTTTATTAAACAGCAGTTGTGGACGTAGACTGGCGAAAGCAGAGGCAGCTGTTCAAAACAGCACAAAATGGGTCCCTGTAGGGCATGAAGTTGGAGAATAAGCAGCATACTTTTACAGCAGACATTAGGCAGAAAGAGGTCTAACTGGATAGGGTAATGGTTAAGTAACGTGTCCTGTGTATATTGGTCCCATTCTGGTCTTGGGAGAGTATCTTTAGAGAATAAGATCTGTTTTAATGCATGGTGCTTTTTTCCCCCCAGGGAGTCACAGATGTGTCCTATTCTATCAACACCAGGCTGAGTGAGGAGATCCACAGCTCCCAAGACTCTCTGCCCATGCAAGGCTTCCTGGAGTTTCTGCCATTCAGCCTGCCCAACAAGACCATCCCCCAAGACACTGCCAACAACCTCACACAGGTACTTTAACAAGGATAGAAGTATATACAGTCATACACACACACACACACACACACACACACCAAAGTATATTGTAATAGTTTGTATCAGGTCACAGACCCATGATGTTGTGTCCCACCCAGGCCTTTCTGAAGAGTGTGGGGGAAGTGCTGTCTTCTGAAGTGGCTCGAGAGGATGAGGTAAATGAGTTCATGATATCTCTGTGAAATCACTTTGTGAAAGTCAATATTTGTCAGGATAAAGGCAAATACGGGTTTACAGTAAACCAGCTATATGATACTAAATTGTGAATATGATCACATTCATTCTGGCTCTAAATCTTTCAACACTAACATGTGCGAACACAGGAATGAACGAGTTTGTGATTTCAATGTTCTGTAGACACTGAACAAACACGCTTGTTTTCATATAAGCAGGCTGAACCAGATGGTCTTAGTGCATGAAAACAATAGACTTGGATGTGGTAGAGCATCATAAACAGTCAGACGCCAGTTAATACAGTGTATAACAGAGGTGTATTAGCTGCAACCTGGACCCAGGGGTAGATGTAACATAGTAAATGTACAATATGTTATGAAATTTCAAATTTTAGCTAGGTGGTTAGGTGGCTAATGCTAACAATAGCTAGGTGGCTAAAGTTAGCTAGGCTAGATTACGGTTAGGAGTTAGGTTAAAGGGTTAAAGTTAGGGTTAGGGGAAGGATTAGCTAACATGCAAAGTAGCTAAAAAATAGTAAGTCAACTCAGCAAAAAAGAAACGTCCCTTTTTCAGGACCCTGTCTTTCAAAGATAATTTGTAAAAATCCAAATAACTTCACAGATCTTCATTGTAAAGGGTTTAAATACTGTTTCCCATTCTTGTTCAATGAACCATAAACAATTCATGAACATGCACCTGTGGAACGGTCGTTAAGACACTAACATCTTACAGACGGTAGGCAATTCAGGTCACAGTTATGAAAATTTAGGACACTAAAGAGGCCTTTCTAATGACTCTGAAAAACACCAAAAGAAAGATGCCCAGGGTCCCTGCTCATCTGCTTGAACATGCCTTAGAAATACTGCAAGAAGGCATGAAGACTGCACATGTGGCCAGGCCAATAAATTGTAATGTCCGTACTGTGAGATGCCTAAGACCGCACTACAGGGAGACAGGATGGACAGCTGATCGTCCTCGCAGTGGCAGACCACGTGCAACAACACCTGCACAGGATTGGCACAGCTTGTTGTCATTGCAGGCAATCTCAACACTGTGCGTTACCGGGAAGTCATCCTCTTCCCTCATGGTACCCTTCCTGCAGGCTCATCCTGACATGACCCTCAGGCATGACAATGCCACCAGCCATATTGCTCGTTCTGTGCATGATTTCCTGCAAGACAGGAATGTCAGTGTTCTGCCATGGCCAGCGCAGAGTCCGGATCTCAATCCCATTGAGCATGTCTGGGACCTGTTGGACTGGAGGGTGAGGGCTAGGGCCATTCCCCACAGACATTTCTGGGAACTTGCAGGTGCCTTGGTGGAAGAGTAGGGTAACATCTCACAGCAAGAACTGGCAAATCTGGTGCAGTCTATGAGGAGGAGATGCACTGCAGTACTCAATGCAGCTGGTGGCCACACCAGATACTGACTGTTACTTTTGATTTTGACCCCCCCTTTGTTCAGGGACACATTATTCAATTTAGTCACATGTCTGTGGAACTTCTTTAGTTTATGTCTCAGTTGTTGAATCTTGTTATGTTCATACAAACATTTACACATGCTAAATTTGCTGAAAATAAACGCAGTTGACAGTGAGAGGACGTTTTTTTGTTGTTGCTGAGTTTAGTAGAAAAATGTCTAATTAGCTAAAATGATAACGTTGTCCGTGATGAGATTTGAACACACAACCATTGGGTTACTAGACGTTTGCATTATATGCTACCCATCCACGCCGTCCAGTCTCCCTCCTTTAATTTTTTGTCTTAAGTAACATTCTGTTTTATGTAACCGTACCAAACACAGCATAGCATACTAATTTGAGTGTCAGATACATTAACTATAAGACCAAGCTGGAGGTGTGGACTTAAGTCACATGACTTGGACTCAGTTTGACTCCGAGTCAAAAATTTGATGAATTGAGACTCGACTTGATAGAAAATAAAATAACTTGAGACTTGACTTTGACTTGCAGCCTCAAGATTTGAGGCTCAACTTTGACTTGAGACTGATAACGTGAAATTATTTGACAGCTTTTGTAACATTTTGTCACTAATTTTGTGGCACAGAGTCTCCTTGGCTTAGGCTATTCTCCACGCAGCCAGAGACGGTATGGCACTTGCAAGAAAATAGATTGGCTAGTGAAACACACACTCGGCTCTCTGATTGGATCAGAAAGCGGTCAATCATTGCAGGTCAGGTGAGCAAGCCCAGTGAGAAGGTTTTGGGGGGTTCGCCAGTGTGAAAATGAATGGGAAAAATATTATTTTAATAGGCTACATATAGCCTACCATTTGTATTTTATCAGGGGTTGCTGCAGCATCGTTAGCACCCCTACTTCCCGTGGTTATGGAGGCCATATGCCGACGTGTGCTCATGATCTGAGGAAGGGGGAGGAATGGGACATTTTATAATGGAATATTTTGTAGTTAAAATCCAAAAAGGCATTCTGATTGGGCACCTATATAGCCATACAATGTCATAAGGTACCACCTTAATTACCTTGTTTAGGAAGCTCATGGATCACAGGGCAGGGTCAAATTGACCGTTTCTTTTCTCACAGAGGGAAAAAGGTGGTTCACTATTGCAGACAACTACAGCTAGCTTCATTAAGTTTTGGTAGTGGTACACTGAATAATTATAGCTAGTTCGCTAAGCTTTGGTTAGAATATATATCTGAAAATGGCTGGCCACTGCCAAGAGCAACAAAAACTGGGGACCACCATGTCGACGATGCCAAGCTCACCGAGCAGCCTGCTAGCCCGACCACCGAGGTTGAGGAGCCTAGAAGCAAATGCAGTACCCACTCATCCCTTACACTGCCTGCTGACCAACTAGATGGAGAAGAGCCATGGCCTAGCACCAGCACAAGGGTAACATCACAACAAACACCTGCACCTCCGTTACCCCTGCCACTAGCACATGACAACCTTAGTGATGAGGAGACAGGTTTGGCTTGACACTTATCCGATACACATTTTCAGTGGGAGAAAGCGGGCCTTTTGTAGCGCCTGGTTCAAGGTCTACGTTTGGTTGTGGTGCACCTTATGCCATCTGAGGATTTGATAGAGGACTTTTTCAGTATGTGTATCTTCTTTAGGAAACACACAGTAGCTTTTTATTTAATTGTTTTATTTAACTAGGCAAGTCAGTTAAGAACAAATTCTTATTTTCAATGACGGTCTACCCGGGCCAAACCCTAACCCGGACGACACTGGGCCAATTGTGCGCTGCCAATCACGGCCAGTTGTGAAATAGCCCAGGTTCAAAACAGGGTCTGTAGTGACGCCTGTAGCACTGAGATGCAGTGCCTTAGACCGCTGTGCCACTCGTGAGCCCATAGTACTGCATAGTACACTGGGGAAAAACTGAAATTACTTGGACTGGCCATCTCGCCACAGTGTCAGTCATTTTGAAATTGTGCTCAGTAAAATCGAATCTACTTGCACATATGGCACAGATGTGAGACTTGAGGCCACAGGCTTATTGAAAGCAATGACAGAGCCAAGCTTAAGTTTATTTCTAACATGACTCACAAAATAGCTGGGGTTCCTCAATCCTAACAAGTTACTGCAGTTTGAAGCTACTGATCTACACACCGGTGCCAAACTTGTCCACACTGTACGTATGGGTGCATTGAAAACCTGTGATGTGAATTTGAAAAGCTTTGGGAGGCATGCCTGGAGGGCACGAGCACACCAGCTCCAAGTAAACGACTGAGAGTCATGAGTAAATCTCTGCCAGAGTACAATATGTACAGTAGTTGTAAAGCACTGTGGACCAGCATAATAAGGGAGTGTAAAAATACTGTTTTTCAGCTCATAGGATGCCATGCTTGGGGAAATTTCATCACAATTAAAATAGTAAACGGGTGGAAGCTCTGTGTGCCATTGATCTCAAGAGCCCAAACGTTTGGGATGTGAGCAATACCAAAGACATTGTTGTATCTAACCAAAACTGAACCAGTGGAAGCAGAGTTTATTGTGAATCGGAAATTCTTGCAAAGTGAAATCGCAACTGCAGCCAATAACAACAAATGGACCCCACTCAGTGTTTTTCAAAGACATGGCGGGCCTTTGTCAGCAGTGCTGACTGTGCTGTTGGCACTGAAACATGGATTAACATTTGGTGGCATCTACGTTTGGGGCCTTCTCCACCCTGAAGAACGTATTCAGTGAACACAGATGCAGTATGTTACATCAACCAAAAGCACAGCTTGTCCAGCTGGCGTTTGAGAGGAACCTGACAAGTACATTTCGACCAGGAAGGAGAATGGAGTCAGAAACTTCTCATAAGGTGCAACACATCATTGAGGAAGCTGCAGCTCTTCTAAATGGTAAGCTACAATCTTTATGGCCCTGGACACCATGCCAGAATATTAAATTCATTGTTTTTCCCTCATGCCTGGTTGTTTGGCAGTATTTTAAATGTAATGTGTAGTTACTTTAGGCCTTCACTTTTTTACTTCAATGTATATTAAATTTACCTGTGACTCTTAATATGTGCTTGCTTTTTGGGGGTCTAATTGCTATTGATAGATATACAGCTTTGCGTTATTTTATGGGTATAGGGACAATGACCCATGTAGCCTATTGGTTGTGCACAGAGGTGAGCCCTGGCATGGTGCTCCTATTTGTATTTGTATTTATTAAGGATCCTGGGGTCCAGCAACATTAAGGCAGTTACATACAATAAAAAATAACACTTTTCACAACACATTGTGTTCTCTCAGGCCACTACTCTACTACCACATATATGCAATACAAAATCCATGTGTACGTGTGTGTAGAGTGCGTATCTTATCATGTGTTTGTCTGTCTATACCTGTATGTGTGTCTCTTCACAGTCCCCGCTGTTTCATAAGACGTATTTTTCTGATTCTACTGCTTGCATCAGTTACCTGATGGGGAATAGAGTTCCAGGTAACCATGACTCTATGTAGTACCCTGCACCTCCCATAGTCTGTCCTTGACTTGGGGATTGTGAAGAGACTTTTGGTGTCTTATGGGGTATGCATGGGTGTTGGAACTGTGTGCTAGTTTTTTAAACAGACACCTCGGTGCATTCAGCATGTCAACACTTCTTACAAAAACAAGTAATGATGAAGTCAATCTCTCCTCCACGTTGAACCATGAGAGATTTACATGCATATTATTAGTGTTAGCTCTCTGTGTACATTTAAGGGCTGCCCTATTCTGAGCCAATTGTAATTTTCCAAGGTCCCTCTTTGTGGCACCTGACCACACGACTGAACAACAGTCCAGGTGCGACAAAACTAGGGCCTGTAGGACCTGCCTTGTTGATAGTGTTGTTAAGAAGGCAGAGCAGCACTTTATTATGGACATACTGTTGTATCAATGTGTTTTGCTATGACAGTTAGCATTTCAACTTGCTCAATTTCACATTATTTATTACAAGATTTAGTTGAGGTTTAGGGTTTAGTGGATGATTTGTCCCAAATACAATGCTTTTAGTTTTTGAAATATTTAGGACTTACCTATTCCTTGCCACCCATTCTGAAACTAACTGCAGCTCTTTAAGTGTTACAGTGATTTCACTCGCTGTAGTAGCTGACGTGTATAGTGTTGAGTCATCCGCTAACATAGGCACTCTGGCTTTAATCAAAGCCAGTGGCATGTCATTAGTAAATATTGAAAAATGTAAGGGGCCTACACAGCTGCCCTGGGGAATTCCTGATTCAACCTGGATTATTTTGGCGAGGCTTCCATTAAAGAGCACCCTCTGTGTTCTATTCGACTGGTAAATCTTTATCCACAATAAAGCAGGGGGTGTAAAGCCATAACACATATGTTTTTCCATCAGAACTATGATCGATAATGTCAAAAGATGCACTGAAGTCTAACAAAACAGCTCCCACAATCTTTTTATCATAATGTTCTCTAATCCAATCATCAGTCATTTGTTTAAGTTCAGTGCTTGTTGAATGTCCTTCCCTATAAGCGTGCTGAAAGTCTGATGTCAATTTGTTTACAGTAAAATACCATTGTTTCAGATCAAACACATTTTTTTCCAAACGTTTACTAAGGGTTGGTAACAGGGTGATTGGTCGGATGTTTTAAACAGTAAAGGGGTCTTTACTATTCTTGGGTAGTGGAATTTATTTTGCTTCCCTCCAGGCCTGAGCGCACACACTTTCTAGTAGGCTTAGATTGAACATATGTCAAATAGGAGTGGCAACATCATCCTCTGTTATCCTCAGTAAATTTCCATCCGAGGTATCAGACCACGGTGGCTTGTCATTGTTGATAGACAACCGTTTTTTCACCTCTTCCACACTCACTTTATGGAATTCAAAATTACAATGCTTGTCTTTCATAATTATGCTTGGATGTGTAGTGTCAGCATTTGCTAATCTTGCCAATGAAAAAAGTCATTAAAGTAATTGGCAATGTCAGTGGGTTTTGTGATGAATGAGCCATCTGGCTCAATGACTGATGGAGCTGAGTTTGCCTTTTTGCCCCAAATTTAATTTAAGGTGCTCCAAAGCTTTTTGCTATTGTCCTTGTTGTCCACTTCGGGGATGCTGAAATTGGTATTGCATAATTTCATCTCACTGACTGGCGGTAGGTAGCCTTTTGTCCATGGTCCTGAATCGATGGTTAAAGTGTGTGCTTTTTTAATGAGCTCATCTTGGGCTATCAGTCTTTATGGGGCTTCTTTTCAACATCACATGCTTTCTTCTGTGCTAAATGGCAGGTGTTGTGTATATGGTGGCATTTCAGATAGGCCTACATTTTTGTACATTTGGTATGTCGCAGTAGTATAGGGCCAGTACCGTGTGTTGCCTACTAAAAGAAGTAGGCAAATGTTCACTCTGTTATCATTCATTTGCATTACAGTCATTGTGTGATAGGTTACTGTAAAAGTGATGCCAATACTATGAAAATGACACAGCCTACTTTATCGCTCTGCTCTCTTCCTGTAGCGTGTGTGTGTTGCCCTCTGAATGGGCATGTACTCATATTCGTGGCAGATTCAAATTGGGTGCTGTCATGTAGGACATTTCACATCAGCTATGAATATAAAATATGCGCTTTGTTTGATTTAGTTAGCTTTTCTGAAACACGCCCACAGAAAATATTGCTTACTGTCGGTTAAGCTCATTGCGTAATGTCACAAATTCAACAGAAATGTAGCCTATAGTTGTACTGATTGAAGTTTAAGCTATGAAGCCTGTAAGAATCTTTGATAGCCTAGTGGTGCTCATTGTGTCGAGCTGTTCTGTGCGCAAATTATGTGTAGGTCTATGGCAGCTATGCTGGATTTCGGATACAGTTGTACAGTATTTCATAGTGGGGCACATATCTTTCATATGTTATTATATAAAACAATGGTTGTTGATGTGTACGGCTACATTTCAGATACATTTTCATACATTTGAACAACTGTATGACCAATCTACCTTGTTTTATTAGGGCTCCAAAGCAATACTAGTTGTGCCCCCCCATTGATTTAAAATGCTCCCTCAGGTATGTCATCCTCGAGCTGGGTCTGATGATATCCCTAGTTGATATTCACTGCTAACATGAATGACTTTCAGCTCAAAATGCAGGTGTAAAACACACTTTATTTCTTTATCTTGCACTTTGAAAATGTATCACTGTTTATGGCTGTAATGACAGGCTACATTTGCTCAGCGATTGTGCACGTGTGCGGGGGTCGCAAGCATTGAACCACTCCTTTTTGTGATTGCGGGTCAAAATGTTTGAGAACCACTGAACTAGCGAACAAATTGCTGATTTGCTGTACACTGTAAAAAAAGAAAGACTCAAAACACTATGATTGTGTAATGAAACTATGAAAAGTAGTGCACCTAAGCTGAGATCTGGTGTTTGCAGTGTTTGAATTTAAACCCAATGTCAGTGTTATGATACACAGAAAGTTTTAAAAACAGAATAGAGGTATTCAAATAGAAGTTCTCAAATGGAGAACTGCAATTTTTTTTTGCCTAAATATAGATTTTTAGAAACAGGAGGAGACAGAGAAGGAGTGGAAGTGGGACAGGCGAAAGCGGGAATTGAACCCCCGACTTAGTAAGATGGTACGACGACATTTCATTGGAATTTCATTGGAATTTTACACTCAACAACACAGCCACACTGTAAAAAAATATTCTGTGGTGAATTGAAATATAATTTTTTTAAATAACATACTGTAAACCTAATAAATTAATGCAAGTCATTTCAATTATTTGTTCATTTAATTTGACCCATTTTGGGGGGGGAATAAATCCAACATAACATTTTGCTCAAAATGTAAATATATTTTATGAGGATAAGCAAAGATTGAGAAAATGTTGTTACTGATCTCATTGGAAGTCTGGTTTTAATCTCCTTGCACTTCCTATTTTGCCACATAGCTCAATTTTGACAGGATTGTGAGTAATTAAAACATTTCTGACTTCATGATTATTTTACACAATGTTCTATGCATGTTTGAAGAAAGAAAAATGTATAGTTCTATGTAAAAAAAAAATACTATTGTTACAGACACCTGGATAGCTGCAGTGAAATGTGTCGTTTTACAGGGTCGTACCCCTGGAGAAAATTAGGGTTAAGTGCCTTCAAGGGCACATCAACAGATTTTTCACCTTGTCGGCTCAGGAATTCAAACCAGCGACTTTTCAGTTACTGACCCAACACTCTAACCGCTAGGCTACCTATCGGCCGGTATTAGTGTTAGTATTAAGCGCCACGTTATGCCATGAGTTGTAATGGATCATGATGAACAGCTTTCAAAACCATCAGGCAAAAGGACATTCAATAATGAGATGACCCATTCCCACATTTCCAACTTTTAATGGTAGAGGTAAATACAGTATCCTGCAATGTTTACTGTCAAACCTCTAATTACTGCTGACGGATTGAGCACTGTTCTCAACAATGCCTGCTAAAATGGGTTAAACTGGCAAATGATCAGATACATAAATCAATGTCGAACATTAAAATAAGAAATTATCTCATTCTGAACTAGACAGGATTTTAAACACCATAATAGTGTTTAGGAGCTTTAGCGAGAGGAAACAACACCAAAAGAGAAGGTGTATAATTCTGCACTAAACAGAGCTCGAAACACCAAAATTGTATTTTCATTTTTTTGGTAGGGCTCCCAGTCCCTGGCAAGGTGTTGCAGAACACTTGATTAAGTGGTGTTACAACACACCATGTCATTTTTCAAAACATCTCAAGATGATGTGTTTCAATACTCCAGCAAAGTTCAAGTTTTGGCTCCTTCACATTGGTGGCAACAAGGCATTACTGGCATAGGCCGACTGGTCTTTTGGTATGTCGAAATTGCTTGAAATATATAATTTACTCATGAAACTTGCATTTGGAATTTGTTTTTCAAATGTATTATTACATCATCAAAATGTGTTGTAGACTAAATAATGAAAAGGGCTGTCTGATAACCTTAATAAATAAACTAAGGTTTCGTGACCTTGCGACTATAAGGTTCTATCTACGCAACGCATAGTTCTGAGATATTGAGCATCAAAGATTTCACATACCAGATCTCAGACCTGTTCTTTCATAATCCGTTGAGGTCCTCACCTTAAAAGTATCTAAAGTACAGAGTATCAAAATCCTGAGACATGTGTAAATCATTTGTACCTTATGGCTCTGGAATGTTCTGAAAGGTTCTATCTGACACTTCTGAATTAGAAATGTTCCGTTTTTAAGAAGCCATTTGAATACATCAATTATAAAATATCACTACCAAGATAGTCAGTACTCATCATCAAATGCATTATGAAATGAATTAAGATCATCAATTACTGTCATTACTGAACAACAATCATGTTGCCTGAGTGCCATTATTTATTGCTGACTAGACTAGCCTAGACCATACTAAGAGGGAGATGGAAAAGATGTGTTCTGATTGGTCCATCTATATTGTTCAGGCTTGTGATTGGATTGCAGAGAGAACCTTATAGCACCAAGTTCAAATGTGTTTATGCAGATAGAACTTTCAAGTTTTTCACTTAAAATTAACTCTTTAAAATATCTAACTTCCCAGTGCAACGTCTGCTTCCAACTCACACTCTCAGACACATAGATCCCCTGAATGCAGCTCACTCTCCAGATCCCAATCACCCGAATTCTGATCACCTGTTCACACACCAATATGTCATTATCACACACTATTTAGTTCAGTTCTTTGCACCCCATCTTTTTGAGGTGTTGTTTGCTTTTGACACACTTCTCTTCCAAGCTCTGTTTTTCCCTTCATTACGTCTCCCGTGTGTGATAGTTTTTGCCTACCTCACTAACTACTTCCCTGCCTGTACCGGATTTCCTGTTATTCACCTATTGCCTGATCTCCCGGACGATGTTACTAGCCTTTTCCCTGCCTGTAATGTTGCCTTTTGGACCCCCTGTGTTTGACCTGTAGCCTGCCCCTGGACCCAGCTACATGCCTCCTCCTGTGGTCCTTTACATTAAACACCTGCTGCGCCCTGCGCTTGAAACCAGCTCTCTGTCTCCCTTGTGTTCATTACACACAGACATATGAATAACCATCTAAAGATCTATTACACTGTATATGTGACTCGGCTTGACTTGTCTTGCTCTTAGAATGCACAACTTGTACCTGACTCGAGACTCAACCCATTCTATTTGGGACTCGACTTGAGACTCAGACCTTGTGATGTGAGACTTGCTTGTGACTCGAATAATAGTGAATTGGTCCCACCTCTGTGTATATATAGTCCCACTCCCAGCTGATAACACTCTTAAAGCATGCACAGTAACTTCTTGGTTTTATGGTCTATATCAATGGTAATTTACCAACTCTCAAAAACAAAACAAAATACAGTAAGCTGTCAGTATATCTCTGTGAGTGTGAATGTTGTTACTGGACTGTTCGGAGCAGGAGTCCACCCCTGTGGTCAGTGGGCTGATTGAGACAGTGGACAAAGTGATGGTCCAGATGGTGTCCAGCCTGGAGTCCAGCCCCAGCCCTCACTCTCTCATCTCACTGGGAGGAAAGTCCTTTGTAGCAGGTCAGTACCATAGAGACTCAACTCTCTCCAGTTCTGACTGGACTGTACTGACACACTGTAGTGTCTAACTGTAAACAGAGTGTTAGAGACCCTACAGATGTAGGATCTTAATTTGAGCCAGTATGCTACAGCAGGAAAATAATCCTGTAGCAACAGGAAATGTGAATTGTTTTGTATTGTTTTGTAGTATTATTAATTACACATTTGTGTATGGGTTGTTACATTTTTTTAGGGCAAATCAAGTCTGACATTTTAAAGTGGAAGTTACAAACTTTAGAAGCGTTTTTAAACCCTTGAATACACTACAAGTTTGCATTTCCTGGGTTCCCCAAAAGCTTAGATAACCATGGTCCTTTCAACAGACCCCATTTGTGCACAATATTTTTGTTTGCCTGTAGACAAGCTTGCATCGTCTCTCTCCCAGGGGCTAAGTCAAATCTTTGATCTGCACATAAATCATCATCACCACTAGATAACACTGTACCTTTGGCTACCAGTCAGAACCCTCCAGGCCTGGTGTTGGAGTTAGTTAACCACTCGCAGTGGTCCCTCTCTGTTTCTAACCTCTGACCCGAACAGATTACTCTCTAATGAAGATCCCACAGAACTACAATCTTCCACTCTACCGCTTCCCCACGCAAGGAAAGAACTACATCTCAGTGCCTGGCGAGGCATTCACCATGCAGTGTGAGTTCCCTACATCTCATTCCACTATTTTTCAACGAACATACAATACATTTACATACTTACTCTCTCAAAGTAATTCCTATTTTGTCTTTCATATTACACTGCTAGAATATAGCATAGGCTCATCTTTCTTTTGTGTCCGGCTCTTACTCCTCCTCAGCACACAGCTTCCTTGGATTGAATTTAACAAATACTTCTCATTACATCTGCACACTGTTTCTGCCAAGAGAAAGTTGCCCAGCTGGGAAGCCCTTGTTATTGGGCTGTAGTTTCTTATGATGATAGGATTAAAGATCTTTAACACAGAAGATAGTGTGTGAGAGAGCCATCGTGGGACTGCTCGTGATGCTTTAAAGTACAGGAGTACAGCTACAGTGCTGTGTGACTTTTATGACTAGATGTATCAGTGACTACTTTAGACACACCTGAGAGAGTCAGAGAGAAGGAGACTTGTCATTCACTTTACTGTCCATTAAAAAGAAATCCCTCAACTCACAGTGAACTCATTTATTTGCTTAACTCACTCTTATCTGTGCTATGAGTGCTGGTTAGGCAGTAATTATGGCAGTGTTAAAACGGTGTTTGTTTGACTTGTGTTCGGGTCAGATCCACTTGGCTCCACCTGGCCCCCAAACGCACTGTGTTGCTACACTAACATTTAAAACAATAATTTAAATAATCTATTAAAGCACCATTATCAGAAATGGAATATAAATGTTACTGCTGACAACCTAAGCTCCTTGATTGAGTTAATGTAACATTGTGCATCCTGACACATGGTATACTGTATTAAAGGCACCAAGTGGAGCCTTTATAAGCCAATTAAGTGCAGAAAAAGTACATTTTTTTCCACTTGGACTGAGATACTTCCAAGTATTAATAACAAGTTGCAGATGTATTATGTCTATAGGCAAACTGGCCACCAGCTGATCTCTCAAAGGGTCTGGTAAGGGGCATTACACACATTACATACAAAGAGCATTACATTAAAAACCTTGACTTAATGGTTACCTTCATATACAATGGCAGTATCCGAAATCTATCTTGCCTACAACATTCAATGATATGTGTTCTAATCGAACTACATACTATTTAGAACGTTCTGTTTAGTACAAAATATCAACATACTAGGCTCCCCCATTCTGAGAATGCAATTGCGTTGATTCCCGACATTCATTCATTTGTTTATAGCACCTCCCCTTGTCTCATTATCAGCTGATTATCAGCTGTTGTCAAACACACGTCAGGATAGACAATTCTCTTCTTCAAAAGTGTGCAGCAAATTCTACTACATGAAAAGCTGAAATGAGTATAACATCCTGGCATTTAAAGCATACACAATTTTCTAAATTTGACATTCTATTAAACTTATATATAAACTATATTTTCGCATGCCTACTATTTAGAATGCAAATATGGGCCTATGTATTTTCAATACCTTTTTTTTTTTACTCAGTGAGGTGGATTTGATTGAATGAAAAAGGGGTTATTTCACCCTCAAGTACTTGGCATCCCTCTCTAGTTGTTATTGTTTACCACATTGTACTGTAGGTGGGACTGGGTGGTAGGGGGTAGTACATAGGAGCAGACCACAGGCCTCCTGCTGTACTGTTTCAGTCATGGCACTGTGACTTGCATCATTTCCCAACACACATGTGGTCCGTGGTAACCCTCCGTCTCACCCGTGTGTGAGCATACAGCTCTTCCATTAGTCAGGGAATGCCAACCTGCGGCAGCGAGGCCATGTTAATTAAGTTCCACTCCCTGTGAGCATTTTAGCAGCGCCTCATCACATTCTCAGCCATGCTGTGGGTCTGTGTTCCATCTTTGACCCCTCTCTCCTCTCCTCTCCTTCCCTCCCCCCTCCTTAACCCCACCCCCCCTCTCTATCCCTCTTTCCCTTTTAGCCCAAACCACCATTGTGGGTGTGTTCTACCACAACATGCACAACTACTACACAGGGATCAGCCCCCTCAGGACCAGGTAAGGGGGATGGGAGGACACATAAAGAGCCATGATCATACCAAACAGGAATGCTCTCTGTGTGTGAATTATGAACCATTTACTAGTATCATATGAAGTTATCCTGACGAAACACAGTACAGTAGACAGCAAACTTCGTTCAGGGCCTGCAAAAAGTCATGTCATATTCTCATTTATAAGCATTTAGTTGAAAAGGCTTGAGGTTGTCGAATCATCTGTTTGGAATTAGACTAGTCCGAAAAGTACGCAATGAACAAAATTGTTTACTTTGCACGCCGCGCAATTATGAATTACCGCCATTGAGAAGAAGTGATCTCAGATAATCTAAGGGATGTTACGGCACTAAGCGCTCTGAGCATCAGCCAGGATCACTTCCTGTGTGTCTCCCCTGGTGGAGTGGCGCCCCTGTTTCCTGTCGTTAAGAACGGATCATGCCTGGGGCCAGTCCTTATCAGTCTCCCACCAGGCTGTCTCTCATCTCACCACTTAACCTCCACTGATTGATACACCCTACCATTAACTTCATACAGGAACTTGACCCCATACTTCTTTCCCCATCAATAGGGGATTCGTATTTCGATAATGCTGTGACATTTGTTCTTTGCATGACTTGGAATTTGATTAAAGTAATTAAGTGCTTTTGGCCTAAACAATCTTGTTTGCTTTAAAACATGTAGTAACTGGCAGACTTTATCAATGGCATAATTGTGTCTTTTCTGCTCAATAAGTTGGACTGACTATATTGTGGCCCTCAATACGGCATGTAACTTTGACTGCCTCTTCAGAAATACAGCTCTAAATGTAACATGTAGAAGTTTTAAGGCCCTTCGGATCAATCTGCTTCTGCAACAATACAGAACAATATACTGTTCTAAACGAGTTTCTCAGTAAAGCGGATGATAATGATAAACACACTCCTTTAACAATTGATGGTGAGGTTAGTTCATAATGGTTGTGTTTCACTCCCCAGTGGGCGAGAATGTCCGTCTGCACAATGATATGGGGGTGTTGCCTCTACCGTCACTTACGTTGACCTAGAAAAGCTCCTGACGAGATGCTGTGTTTTCATTGTGATTGATGACGTTGACAGATGTATCCGAGTCCCACTCCCATGCTACTGTTCTGAGCCCTCTGTGACACTACTGTGTAGATAAACACCCCAGCAGAGCTCTTATTGGTGTTTGAGTGACATTCTGTGTCGTCTCTCTCTCTCTCAGGATCAACGAGGCGGCTGATTTCAAAGACCATAAGATCCAGGTGGCTAGTTTCCTCATCTCACTGAAGGTGGAGCCATCGCCTGCCCTGTCCGTCAACCTGTCTGGGTCTCCGCTCATCAAGATCGTCCTCACACACATCCTGGTAAGAGTACTTCACCAACACAAATACATCACCTATTACTCCACAGTGTATTGAATTACCAAGCGATGTCAATGGATTACCATTTTACTGGCCATAAGAAACCTTTCATCTCTGTCTTAGTGAAGGATTTGAAATTGTGCTGAAAAACTGCTTAGCAATAGTTTTCCTGAAATAAGCAGCACAGTTGTTGGGGGAAGTATTCTTACCTTATCAGAAGGAATAAGGGTGTGATTTTTAGATGACTCTCAGCTGTTTTGTCTCACAGTATGTGAAATGATCTGTGTTTCTTGTGGAAAGAGGATGGGCAAAAGGAAATATATTTGGGTTTTCATTTGTCCCGACCTCTTTATTGAAACAAAAGCGATTCTAGACATTTGAACTGTAGGCATTGGGTACTTTTAAAGGAACGATAATTTGAGTTCATGAATAACATATTTTTTGCCTTTCTGCTTTGTGGCAGCGATTTAGTGGAGAAAGTGTTGCCAGCTTTCCATGAGAAATACATTTAAAACCCATAATGAAAGTTAACTTAGAAGATGTGAATGGCAATTGTTAGCCCTCTAAATGCAGAAATGCAATGGAGAGCTCTAAAGTCCATCCATAGAACACTCTTCTTCAACACACAGAAAGAGTAAGAATAATCAAGTCATCCCATCCATCTTATTCAAAAAAACTTTTTCCATAAACATTCAATTGTTGCATAAGGACCAAATGACCTCACAAGATATTATCCAATATTTTTTTAACCAAAAATGAGATGTGATAGTTTTCCATCAACAGCTAACGTAAGCAGCCGTCCATTACACTTGGAGAGAATGTGCTTCTCCTGCCATGTGAGCTGCTCAGTAGAAAATATTCACTTGCTAGTGAATCGCCATCAAAGGTGTTTTTTTCTCTTCCATCTTTCTTAAGAGCACAAATGAAAACCAAGCAGCTTTGTGAAACCATGGCAATGGGTGTTGTTTGCCTTCATTTTCCCCCTGGAAATAAATGTTTATGCTGCAGTGATCTGGCCACGTTCCTGTGACATGATTACTGTGTTTGTTTTAGCAGACACTACGGGAGAGGGGAGAATGTCTTTCCCTTATGAAGTGCTGGAGATGTGTTCCAGTGCTCTTTCATCTTGATTCAAGGTGTTTCTATTTACAGTCACTGAGACTGCCTTAGTGCTCATTGTTATGGTGCCAAAATAAAATAGTGATAAATCAATGGTTTTCACAGAAATCTCCCCCAATCAACATTGGTCTTGTGTCGGGAATAGTTTGGACCTCAACTCCAGTGACAACAAATATGCACCACTGCTGCTTTCATCAGTTTTATGATGAATTACCGTACAGTATGTGATTTGGGTTTTTAACTTGTTGTCAACACCTAACATAAGACAATATACAGTATCTGAGTCTTATAGTGGATACGGAAAGTGTTCAGACCCCTTGACCTTGTCCACATTTTGTTACGTTACAGCCTTATTCTAAAATGTATTAAATAAAACAAATGTTATTATCAATCCACACACAATGCCCATTAATGACAAATTGAAAACAGGTTTTTAGACATTTTTGCAAATACCTTATTTACATTCAGTTGAAGTCGGAAGTTTCCATACACCTAGGTTGGAGTCATTGAAACTCGTTTATCAACCACTCCACAAATTTCTTGTTAACAAATGTTAGTTTTGGCAAGTCGGTTAGGACATCTACTTTGTGCATGACACAAGTAATTTTTCTAACAATTGTTTACAGACTTTTATTTTTTATTTTATTTCACCTTTTTTTAACCAGGTAGGCCAGTTGAGAACAAGTTCTCATTTACAACTGCGACCTGGCCAAGATAAAGAAAAGCAGTGCGACCCAAACAACAACACAGTTACACATGGAGTAAACAAAACATACAATCAATAACACAATAGAAAAAAAAGTCTATATACAATGTGTGCAAATGAGGTAAGATAAGGGAGGTAAGGCAATAAATAGGCCATAGTGGCAAAATAATTACAATTGAGAAATTAAACACTGGAGTGAAAGATGTGCATAAGATGAATGTGCAAGTAGAGATACTGGGGTGCAAAGGAGCAAAAAATAAAAAATAAAAATTACAGTATGGGGATGAGGTAGTTAGATGGGCTATTCACAGATGGGCTATGTACAGGTGCAGTGATCTGTGAGCTGCTCTGACAGCTGGTGCTTAAAGTTAGTGAGAGAGATATGAGTCTCCAGCTTCAGTGATTTTTGCAGTTTGTTCCAATCATTGGCAGCAGAGAACTGGAAGGAAAGGCGGCCAAAGGAGGAATTGGCTTTGGGGGTGACCAAATATACCTGCTGGAGCGCATGCTACGGGTGGGTACTGCTATGGTGACCAGTGAGCTGAGATAAGGCGGAGCCAGTGAGTTTGGCGACGAATATGAAGCGAGGGCCAGCCAACGAGAGCATACAGGTCGCAATGGTGGGTAGTATATGGGGCTTTGGTGACAAAACTGATGGTACTGTGATAGACTGCATCCAATTTGCTGAGTAGAGTGTCCAAAGAAGGGCCAGATGTACACAGAATGGTGTCGTATGCGTAGAGGTGGATCAGGGAATCACCCACACCAAGAGCGACATCGTTGATACATACAGAGAAAAGAGTCGGCCTGAGAATTGAACCCTGTGGTACTCCCATAGAGACTGCCAAAAGTCTGGACAACAGGCTCTCCGATTTGACACACTGAACTCTATCTGCGAAGTAGTTGGTGAACCAGGCGAGACAGTCATTTGAGAAACCAAGGCTATTGAGTCTGCCAATAAGAATATGGTGATTGACAGAGTCGAAAGCCTTGGCCAGGTTGATGAAGACGGCTGCACAGTACTGTCTTTTATCAATGGCGGTTATGATATTGTTTAGTACCTTGAGCGTGGCTGAGGTGCACCCATGACCAGCTCGGAAACCGGATTGCACAGCGGAGAAGGTACGGTGGTATTCGAAATGGTCGGTGATCTGTTTGTTAACTTGGATTTCAAAGACCTTAGAAAGGCAGGGGGCAGGGTAGGATAGGTCTGTAGCAGTTTGGGTCTAGAGTGTCTCCCCCTTTGAAGAGGGGTTTGACCGCGGCAGCTTTCCAATCTTTGGGGATCTCAGACGACACAAAAGAGAGCTGGAACAGGCTAGTAATAGGGGTTTTGGCTGATCATTTTAAAAAGAGAGGGTCCAGATTGTCTAGTCCAGCTGATTTGTATGGGTCCAGATTTTGCAACTCTTTCAGAACATCATCTATCTGGATTTGGGAAGGAGAAATGGGAAGGAGAAATGGGTAGGCTTGGGCAAGTTGCTGTGGGGGGTTGCAGCGCTGTTGACCGGGGTAGGGATGGCCAGGTGGAAAGCATGGCCAACCGTAGAAAAATGCTTATTGAAATTCTCAATTATCATGGATTTATTGGTGGTGACAGTGTTTGCCTCAGTGCAGTGGGCAGCTGGGAGGAGGTGCTCTTATTCTCCATGGACTTTACAGTGTCCCAAAACTTTTTGGAGTTTGTGCTACAGGATACAAATTTATGTTTGAAAAAGCTAGCCTTTTTGATTTCCTAACTGCCTGTGTATATTGGTTCCTAACTTCCCTGAAAAGTTGCATATCGTGGGGTAATTTGATTCTAATGCAGTACGCCACAGGACGTTTTTGTGCTGGTCAAGGGCAGTCAGGTCTGGAGTGAACCAAGGGCTATATCTGTTCCTGATTCTACATTTTCTGAATGGGGCATGCTTATTTAAGACAGATCATTTAACTTATAATTCGCTGTATCACGATTCCAGTGTTTCAGAAGTTGACTGTGCCTTTAAACAGCTTGGAAAATTCCAGAAAATGATGTCATGGCTTTAGAAGCTTCTGGTAGGCTAATTGACATAATTTGAGTCAATTGGAGGTGTACCTGTGGATGTGTTTCAAGGCCTACCTTCACACTCAGTGCCTCTTTGCTTAACATCATGGGAAATTCAAGAGAAATCAGCCAAGACCTCAGAAATAAAATGTGTAGACCTCCACACAGTATGGTCCATCCTTGGGAGGAATTTCCAAACGCCTGAGGGTACCACGTTAATCTGCACAAATAATAGTACGCAAGTATAAACACATGGGACCACGCAGCCATCATACCTCTCTGGAAGGAGACGCGTTCTGTCTCCTAGAGATGAATGTACTTTGGTGCGAAAAGTGCAACTCAATCCCAGATCAACAGCAAAGGACCCTGTGAAGATGCTGGAGGAAACAGTTACAAAAGTATCTATATCCACAGTAAAAACGAGTCCTATATCAACATAATCTGAAAGGCTCAGCAAGGAAGAAGCCACTGCTCCAAAAGCCAGACTACGGTTTGCAACTGCAATGACCATCGCAATGACCATCGCTTTTTTGGAGGAAAAAGGGGGAGGCTTGCAAGCCGAAGAACACCATCCCAACCGTGAAGCACGGGGGTGGCAGCATCATGTTGTGGGGGTTCATTGCTGCAGGAGGGACTGGTGCACTTCATAAAATAGATGGCATCATGAGAAGGAACATTATGTGGATATATTGAAACAACATCTCAAGACATCAGTCAGGAAGTTAAAGCTTGGTCGCAAATGGGTCTTCCAAATGGACAATGACCCCAAGCATACTTCCAAGGTTGTGGCAAAATGGCTTAAGGACAACAAAGTCATGGTACTGGAGTGGCCATCACAAAGCCCTGACCTCAATCCCATAGAAAATGTGTGGGCAGAACTGAAAAGCAAGCAAGCAAGGAGGCCTACAACCCTGACTCAATTACACCAGCTCTGTCAGGAGGAATGGGCCAAAATTCACTTAACTTATTGTGGGAAGCTTGTGGAAGGCTACCCGAAATGTTTGACCTAAGTTAAACAATTTAAAGGCAATGCTACCAAATACTAATTGAGTGTATGTAAACTTCTGACCCACTGGGAATGTGATGAAAGAAATAAAACTGAAATAAATCATTCTCTCTACTATTATTTTAACATTTCACATTCTTAAAATAAAGTGGTGATCCTAACTGACCTAATACAGGGAATATTTACTTGGATTAAATGTCAGGAATTGTGAAAAACTGAGTTTAAATGTATTTGACTAAGGTGAATGTAAACTCCCGACTTCAACTGTAAGTATTCAGACCCTTTGCTATGAGTCACTAAATTGAGCTCAGGTACATCCAAGTTTCCATGGATCATTCTTGAGATGTTTCTACAACTTGAGTCCACCTGTGGTAAATTCATTTGATTGGACATGATTTGGAAAGAAACATACCTGTCTACATAAGGTCCCACAGTTTACAGTGCATGTCAGATCAAATTCAAAACAACAAAAATCTCATAATTAAAATTCCTCAAGCATACAAGTATTTTACACCATTTTAATGATAAAATTCTCATTAATCCAGCCACAATCCAAAAATGCTTTACAGCGAAAGCACCACAAACGATTATGTTAGGTCACCACCAACTCACAGAAAAACACAGACATTTTTTCAGCCAAAGAGAGGAGTCACAAAAAGCACAAAGAGGTAAAATGAATCACTAACCTTTGATGATCTGAATCAGATGACACTCATAGGACACGTTACACAATACATGTATGTTTTGTTCGATAAAGTGCATATTTATATAAAAAAATCAAATTTTACATTGGCGCGTTACGTTCAGTAGTCCTAAAACATGCAGTGATTGTGAAGAGAGCCACATCTATTTACAGAAATACTCATTATAAATATTGATGAAAATACAACTGTTATACATGGAATTAGAGATATACTTCTCCTTAACCTCTAGCGACGAGCAATCCCGTATCCGGGAGCGTAATCATAGCCTCAAGCGCATTACCATAACGCAACGTTTCCTATTCATGAAAATCGCAAATTAAATGAAATAAATATATTGAAACACAAGCTTAGCCTTTTGTTAACAACACTGTCATCTCAGATTTTCAAAATATGCTTTTCAGCTTTTCAACCAAAGCTACACAAGCATTTGTGTAAGAGTATTGATAGCCTAGCATAGCATTAAGCCTAGCATTCAGCAGGCAACATTTTCACAAAAACAAGAAAAGCATTCAAATAAAATCATTTACCTTTGAAGAACTTCGGATGATTTCAATGACGAGACTCTCAGTTAGATAGCAAATGTTCATTTTTTCCAAAAATATTATTTGTGTTGGTGAAATAGCTCTGTTTTGTTCATCACGTTTGGCTAAGAAAAAGACCGAAAAATGCAGTCATTACAACGGCAAACTTTTTTCCAAATTAGCTCCATAATATCGACAGAAACATGGCAAACGTTGTTTAGAATCAATCGTCAAGGTGTTTTTCACATATCTATTCGATAATATATCAGTCGTGACAGTTGGTTTCTCATCAGAAGCAAACGGAAAAATACTGCAGCTGGAGATTACGCAATAATTGCAACGGAGGACACCAAGCGACCACCTGGTAGATGTAGTCTCTTATGGTCAATCTTCCAATGATATGCCTACAAATACGTCACAATGCTGTCGACACCTTGGGGAAGCGACAGAAAGCCTAAGCTCATTCGTGGCCCATTCACAGCCATATAAGGAGTCATTGGCATGAGGCGGTTTCAAAAAATGCGGCACTTCCTGATTTGATTTTTATCTGGGTTTCGCCTGTAACATCAGTTCTGTGGCACTCACAGACAATATCTTTGCAGTTTTGGAAACGTCAGAGTGTTTTATTTCCAAAGCTGTCAATTATATGCATAGTCGAGCATCTTTTCGTGACAAAATATCTTGTTTAAAACGGGAACGTTTTTCATAAAAAAATTAAAATAGCGCCCCCTATATCCAAGAAGTTAATGGAACCACTGTGTCAGATTTCAAAAAACCTTTACGGAAAAAGCAAACCATGCAATAATCTGAGTACAGCTTTCAGACAACAAAGCAGCCAAAAATATATCCGCCATATTGGATAGTCAACATTAGTCATAAATAGCATTATAAATATTAACTTATCTTTGATGATCTTCATCAGAATGCACTCCCAGGAATCGCAGTTCCACATCTGATAAATGTTTGTTTTGTTCGATAATGTCCATAATTTATGTCCAAATAGCTTCTTTTGTTAGGGTGTTTGGTAAACAAATCCAAAAGTGCGTTCAGGTGTCGCCGAACTTCGGACGGAAAGTTAAGTTACAGCCCGTAGAAACTTGTCAAACTAAGTATAGAATCAATCTTTAGGATGTTTTTATCATAAATCTTCAATAATGTTCCAACCGGAGAATTCCTATGTCTGTAGAAAAGCAATGGAACGAGAGCTAACTCTCTCATGACCGCGCCACAGAGCCTGTGGCAATCTGCCAGACACCTGACTCATTCCTCTCTCATCCAGCCCCCCTTCACAGTAGAACCTTCAAACAAAGTTCTAAAGACTGTTGACATCTAGTGGAAGCCTACAAGCCTCAGATTTCCCACTTCCTGGTTGGATTTTTCTCAGGTTTTCGCCTGCCATATGAGTTCTGTTATACCCAGACATCATTCAAACAGTTTTCAAAACTTCAGAGTGTTTTCTATCCAATACTACTAATAATATGCATATATTAGCATCTGGGACAGAGTAGCAGGCAGTTTACTCTGGGCACCTTATTCATCCAAGCTACTCAATTACTGCCCCCCTGTCAGCAAGAAGTTAATAGAGGTCATCACTCGGTTTTCTTGCGCAATTGCATAGCCTATATAAATGTTGCGCAACATGAGCTCATGGGCTCTCTTGAAGTGTTTGATTTGACTTTTGATCACATTTGCATTGATGTCAGAGTGATTAGAGGGACAATAGAGTGCGGAGTACCAGGCAGTTAGCAAGTTTGGTAGACTACTAATGACCATCAGCAGCATCAGAGCTTGGAGAAGCCTAATTAGCGTGACTAAAAGGTCACGTGGAATTTGATTTACTTCATGACTCGAGCCCGCTGGTGTGGCAGTAATACGGTCCCAGCAACAGCCCTAGGAGAGACCTGAAAATAGCTGTGCAGCTGCCTGGTACTCAGCACTCCCCATCCAACCTGACAGAGCTTGAGAGGATCTTCAGAGAAGAATGGGAGAAAATCCCCAAATGTCGGTGTGCCAAGCTTGTAGCATCATACCGAAGAAGACTCGAGGCTGTAATCACTGCCCAAGGTGCTTCAACAAAGTATTGAGCAAAGGGTCTGAATACTTATGTAAATGTAATGTTTGTTTTTTTGCTTTGTCATTATGTGGTATTGTGTGTAGATTGGTGAGGGGAAAAAAACTGTTAATCCATTTTGGAATAAGGCTGTAATATAACAAAATATGGAAAAAGTCAAGGGGTCTGAATACTTTCCAAATGCACTGTATATTTAGAAGTTGCATACCTCACACATGACTTTTTGTCTGTAACCATTACCAGAAAAGAGGTAAATATGCTATTACTGGTCTGTTGTGAGCCTGAGGATAGATTCAGCCCAAAAGTGACTGACTATTTTTGGAATTTTTATGTCTTTGGGAGCTGGTGGATACTTCACCTTCCAAACTAGGAGAGAGGGAAACTGCTCAAACAGTATGTGGAAGACCTTTCGCGTCATTGTTCACTCTGCTCTTTACTGTCTGTCTAACTCCACTCCAAAAATGGCCTCCAGTGGTGTGCCTCCACTGCTCAGGGGTAGCTAAATGATTTGTGATTGACCCTTCTGCTTTCCCAACGGTTTTAGCCAGCAAGAGGAGAGAGAGAGACATCTAGTCTGATTAAAGTCTCAGAAGGGGAATTGTGTCAGCAGCAGTATAGTACTGTCAGCTCCCCCACATTTCACCGTCCTGGTCATGGTGCCATGGAAACAACAGGTCTTGTGTGTTAGTAACACTGTAGTAGAACAGCAGTCACTTACTGTCAGATCTCGAACACAACAGTAGACACCTTTGACCATTTACCTCACATGGAGGATGCCTGTTTTATGAGCAGAAAAAGAAAAACAATGTCATGAACCCTATTGCTGTGAATAAAACTATAGGGCATTCATTGACGCTGTCACCAGTTGTAATGATCCATAATGACTTTGTCTTATGGCTATTAGCATCATTCACAGGGGAGGCCAAACAGGTCTGAATGGATGGTCAGTTAATCTGGCCTTGCACCTGTATGCTCAGACCCTCACCAAACATCTACTGAGGTCATTTCCTTCCAGAGCTAACTAGCAGTGCCGTATCAGTCCGGTCCAAGGTGACGCCACGCCAGTCAATAGGGTTCTGGGGAGCGGCTCCGATACGGAGTGAAAGTGTTATCGGGTCTCTTGGAGGCCTGTGAGCTTTCTCACGCCATTCTGCACTAGTGCTGATTGGGCCCTGGCTCCAGCTGTGATTTATTAGTCCTGTCCGACGTGGGTCTGGCGTGGGAGGACCAGCGGAGAGGAGAGGGGGCACTGGGGTCTGTAGTTAAACATGAATACATACATAAAAAACCTACCCCCCCTCCCCATCCCTCTCCCCATTCTCCTCTTCACTCAAGCATCACACTGACGGTATGAGGTGAAGAAATGGAAAGAGTGATTTCACAAGGAATGCCGGTGTTGTTCAGTGTCAAAATGTAAAGATTAGAAAAAAGGTTTAGACAGGCAGGACTTGAGTTTACAGGCTAATAAAGCTGTGTGTTGGAGAGGCGGCAGTGGCTGCATGAGAGGGACTGTGGGCAGCGGAGGAATGGAGAGGGAGTAGTGTAGGAGCGGTGGTGGCTGCTGTCTCTCCCAGAGTTGACCCACACATTCATAGTGTACTACAGCAGGCCCTTTTAGCAGGTACTGGAAGGAAAGGGCTAGAATGAATGTTCTGTTTCCATATTGACTTCGTTTTATATATCTAGCTTGTGCATTATAATTGATCACATTTTGATCCATCTACTGTATGTCTTTTAAAACAAAAGGGATGAGAGAATGAGGGAGTGCTTCTTTGGAGGGGAGAGCAGGCTAGTGATTGCAAGTCTAGTAGACTTTCAGGAGCTTCCAATTAATGCTGGAATGCTGAATAACTGTGGATTAATTCATCAAGAACTGGGAAAATAAACCCACCAAAACCTTTAAGAACCCTGATACCCAATATTTTTTAAAGTAAGCCAAAGCTGGTATCAGTTGTCTCTGCCACAATAATAAGCAGTCTTTATTGCCAGAGTCTTTTAATAGCTCTCAGTACACACCCAATCCAAACCCTGTGGGTGAGTCTCTCTCTATCTATCTCTCCCTCCCTCCCTCCCTCCCTCCCTCCCTCCCTCCCTCCCTCCCTCCCTCCCTCCCTCCCTCCCTCCCTCCCTCCCTCCCTCACACACAGACTTACACATTTGGGCCAGCTCGCTGATCAATTGCAGATGGAGGTCTGGCGATTGCTATCCTTCTCTTGCCAGGAGCTTTGCATTAAGGGTCTCTCTCACTCCCCCCGCCTCACTTTCTTTCTCCCTTGCTCTGTTCCCCTTTCCCAGAGTTACTCAGATGGAACTTCCTTTCAATTTCCTGGTGCAAAAGAGAAAGTGATGGTTTGGCACATACTGTTAAGTAACATTCCCCCATATTCATACAATTTGTCATTTCTTAAAGTAAAGCTTGTTAGAATACAATTCCTAGTATCTTGAGACACTTCCTAGAAATTCAACAACGTCCCATACTATTTTTCAACCAAGGATATTTCAATATAAGTGATCTTGTTAGACTTCCAGATCTCGGTATCCCGCCCCATCAAAATTAATGGCAACTTCACTTTTCTTCACACCCTTCACACTTATCAACACTTACATAGTTGTTTTGTGTGTCTACCTTGGAGGCTCAGCCCAGACCACAGCTGCGAGCCTTGCATTTCCCCTGACATCATGACCTCACTCTGCTCTGGGTCAGTTGTGTTGTCCAGTGCTGCTCAGATGGTTTCTCCACATGCTCTAAATTAGATGGTGTGTCTGTCACCATGGACCTTCATAGCCACATTACCTGTTCATTAAGCCCGAACTGTGCTGGGGTTAGCTTAGACCAATTATTTTAAAGTGGGTCCCAGTCTGAAAGGAACTCATATCAGATCTCAGATCAGTGATGTGTCACTGTGATACTAACCTGCTATGCTGTGGTCCATTTGGCCTGCTGGACTGGATCATGTTTCACTACACCTCTGTGTGCCTGTCTCAGAGATAAAGGGTTTCCTTTTATGGCTAATTTCAGCTACTAAGTGTTTCTGTGGAGATTTGCATATGTTTGCACTTTCGACATGTTATTTAGTGGAACCAGACACAGAGTTCTGTCTCCTGATTAATCAAACAATAAGGCAACAAAGAAAATGAATTCATGTTTTTCGGTGGAATGGTGTCACTGATGCAGACAGTCGTGCTGTTAGACAAATTTTCAGTGGTGGACTGCATCTGTCCCACACCACACACCTCCGAGTAGTCCTACATTACACCCTGTCTTTCCATGTCCTCAGTAAGAATGCTACATATTACAGGAAATCGAAAATATATGTTTTGTGCGGGTGTGCTAGCTGTTAATGATAAGCTTATGCCACTCATCCCCGCGGCACAACACTCCCTCCGAATCTCCCCCTAATGTTGTTATGCAACACGCTGCCACATGATAGGCATGTAGTCATGATGTCATGATAGGCACTGGTCTCTCATTGATTGAGATGTAGTGAGTTGACAGACACAGTAAAGGATGGACTGCTTACTTCACAACTGATTCAATGGTCACTCTGTTGCTCATTCTCTGCCTCCCTCTGGCAGTCAGTCTCTCATTCTCTTCCTCTTTCCCTCTGACTGTCTCTGTCTTTCTCTCTGTCGTCTGCTCTCTGTCTCTTCCTCAGATGAGGTTTGAAGTGATTTCCAAGTCTCATTTTGCTGGCCCTCTGATGTTAATAAAGTGCTGGAGCGGAGCTCTCTTCCCTGGCAGACAGTGAGGCCGCAGGGCACAAGGGAGAGACGGGAGGCCGCAGGGCACCAGAGAGAGACGGGGAGGGAGCAGGGCACCAGGGAGAGACAGGGAAGGGGCAGGGCACAAGGGAGAGACGGGAGGCCGCAGGGCACCAGAGAGAGACGGGGAGGGAGCAGGGCACCAGGGAGAGACAGGGAGGGGGCAGGGCACAAGGGAGAGACGGGAGGGAGCAGGGCACCAAGGAGAGACGGGGAGGGAGCAGGGCACCAGGGAGAGACAGGGAGGGAGCAGGGCACCAGAGAGAGACGGGGAGAGAGCAGGGCACCAGGGAGAGACGGGGAGAGAGCAGGGAACCAGGGAGAGACGGGGAGGGAGCAGGGCACCAGGGAGAGACGAGGAGGGAGCAGGGCACCAGGGAGAGACAGGGAGGGAGCAGGGCACCAGGGAGAGATGGGGAGGGAGCAGGGCACAAGGGAGAGACGGGAGGCAGCAGGGCAGCAGGGAGAGACGGGGAGGGAGCAGGGCACCAGGGAGAGACGGGGAGGGAGCAGGGCACCAGGGAGAGACGGGGAGGGAGCAGGGCACCAGTGAGAGACGGGGAGGGAGCAGGGCACCAGGGAGAGACGGGGAGGGAGCAGGGCACCAGGGAGAGACGAGGAGGGAGCAGGGCACCAGGGAGAGACAGGGAGGGAGCAGGGCACCAGGGAGAGACGGGGAGGGAGCAGGGCACCAGGGAGAGACAGGGAGGGAGCAGGGCACCAGAGAGAGACGGGGAGAGAGCAGGGCACCAGGGAGAGACGGGGAGAGAGCAGGGCACCAGGGAGAGACGGGGAGGGAGCAGGGCACCAGGGAGAGACGAGGAGGGAGCAGGGCACCAGGGAGAGACAGGGAGGGAGCAGGGCACCAGGGAGAGATGGGGAGGGAGCAGGGCACAAGGGAGAGACGGGAGGCAGCAGGGCAGCAGGGAGAGACGGGGAGGGAGCAGGGCACCAGGGAGAGACGGGGAGGGAGCAGGGCACCAGGGAGAGACGGGGAGGGAGCAGGGCACCAGTGAGAGACGGGGAGGGAGCAGGGCACCAGGGAGAGACGGGGAGGTAGTAGGGCACCAGGGAGAGACGGGGAGAGAGCAGGGCACTGAATAATACCACTTCTCACATCTGTGGCTGTCCATTTTGTCAGTGTGCTCTTCAATGTGTGTCTGGTCAGAGTGTGTAACATTTTCCCTCCCTGTATTCACTCAATGTGGAAAATGAGTCCCCCGTCCCCTATGTAACATAATAGCATCATCAAAGTTTCAGCGATAGTAGAGAACAAATGTTCCAGAGTTAAAGGGATGCCTGATGGCAGTCTGTAATTGTTATTTCTCTTCCTGGGCTGTGAATGGATCCTAGTTGTACCTCACTCTCCCATCTGCTTCTATTTACTCCTGACAAGAACCAGTGAGTTATTTAGCACCTTGTCAAAGACAGACGTTGCCTATGCTGATGGGGTGCATGTGTGCTGCTCTATGGAACACACTGTCCTATCTGTACATATCCCTAGCACAATGTTTAGGTGAGCAACACACTGAATTTGGGCCATATCTAACATAATATTAAGCAGACAGCCTATTGTAGGGCCAGGAAAGAGACACATGCACAAGACATTGAGCCTCACTGTCAGCTTCACTCTCCCTCTCACTCACTTTTTCCAGAAGGTCCATCTCAACATACTCTGATATAATTTCTCCATTAAGGCCCAGGGAATAAGGAGAGGTGGGTCTGCTGTAGATGTTACACCACGCCAGCCTATGAAAGCTTTGCTTTGTGTTGAGGAAAGATTGGACGGAGTGTTAAGTTGAACCTGAAACCATGGCCAGGCCCTAATTACCACATTCCTACTACTTCAACCATTAGCTCACTGTCTCTGGGGACTCCAAATTTGATTTAAGGAATTACATGGAAAAAGTGAGTTATAATCAAATAAAATGCTTTAAGACAGTAAGGAGTCTCACACAATACAATAATGAACTTTGCTGTGCGGCTGAGCCGTTGTTATGCTCTAGCTCGTTCATCTGATGTCTTCTTTAGATGTTTAATGGTTTCTCAGCACGAGTGGAGAGAGAATTGTTACTTGATTTCACAAAACAAAAAGCAAATAGGTGGTTCATTCTTCCAAATTCAAAAGAGATTGCTATTTTTGGAGCGCATTGAGCCAGCTCTAATGGTCTTGTTAAGCTTATGGATGAAGGGGAAGCCAACTGGAGTCACAGAAAGCCAGGTGGAGAGAGCTGCTCATTTCCAAAGGGTTCCATACCACTGTCATGATGATTACAGTAACATGCATTTTCCTAACAGGTGCTCTGGGTTATGGGGGTAAACAAACACTAGTGTGGCCATCACACAGACTACCAATACAATCAAGTAAATTATTTTCTATTCAACATTTCTTTTACCCGGTTGTCCCATTCATAAAATAACCACTTTTTCAAGGGAGACCTGGAATTGTGTTTCTTCAAGTTAATTTCTGTTTATGATGGCCTTCTTTGGCAGTATATTGTGACGAGAAAAATGCCAAAGGGATATCAAAATGTCACATGCCTACTCTCTTAGGGGGAAAAAAGGTTCTATCTAGAACCAAAAAGTCCACAAAGAACCACTTTTGGTTCCAGGTAGAACCCCTTTGGTTCCATGTAGAACCCTTTCCACAGAGGGTTTTATATGGAACACAAAGTAATTCTACCTGGAACCATCCTTCTGGGCAGAACCTGGTTTCCACGTCATTCCAATTAAATTATGTTGAATCAACGTTTGTGCCCAGTGGGAAAAAAGGTTCTACCTGGAACCAAAAGGGTTATCCTATGGGGACAGCCACATAACCCTTATAGAACCCTTTTTTCTAAGAGTGTACCTCACAATAGAGGTTTGGGAAGTAGCCTAGAGCGGTAACCGTGAAATGACGACCTTGCTTTCTTTTTTCAGAACAGGGATCAGCAGGGTCAAGCCTTAAACCAGAGCAACAAAGTGTACCTCTACTGTGCCTTCCTCGACTACAGGTTGGTTTACATATTCACACTAAGATATGGCTAGAGCTATGTTAATGAAATTGTGACGTAACAGTACGGTATGTGGATATTAGGGAATTAGGAATCCCAAGGGGACGATTGTGTTGCCATAGGCTAAATGTATAAGGAGCTTTACTATAATGTGTCCTATATATAGGAAAACATATAGTCTAGTCTTGAGTATGAATCATAATCATATACATTACATCCATGATGCATAGAATCAATAGATTTGGCACAGTATATCTTGAGTAAGGGGGTGCAGCAACCTTCTTTAAAAACATTGACATTTGATTTAAAAACTATAAATCAGTGTGAATTGTTAGTGTTTTATTTAGACTCATAATGTTTACTCTCCCCATGTGCTTCATGAAAAACATTGAAATACTTAACAGCCCTTTTAAAAATGAAAGTCAGCAAAACATATGTGTTAATGGGCCTCCCACATAACCTTTATAATCAGGCTTAGGGAGTGTGGATTGTAGATTTATCATTGCTATTATGGTGACAGGCATGTTTGTGTGCCTATCTCTGTCCGAGCTTATTGTGCGTCTGTGTGTCACTGTGTGTGTCGCCGTCCGTTACCTGACTGGCTGTCTCCTGTGTCTCCGTCCTCTACCTGACTGTCTGTCTCCTCTGTCTCCGTCCTCTACCTGACTGGCTGTCTCCTGTATCTCCGTCCTCTACCTGACTGTCTGTCTCCTGTGTCTCCGTCCTCTACCTGACTGTCTGTCTCCTGTGTCTCCGTCCTCTACCTGACTGACTGTCTACTGTGTCTCTGTCCTCTACCTGACTGGCTGTCTCCTGTGTCTCCGTCCTCTACCTGACTGGCTGTCTCCTGTGTCACCGTCCTCTACCTGACTGACTGGCTGGCTGCCTGTCTATCTTCTGTCAGTTCAAAGGAGGGTGTTTGGTCCAATGAGGGCTGTGTGCGGTCCGAAGGGAACATGTCCTACTCGGTGTGTCTGTGTAATCATCTCACCAACTTCGCCATCCTCATGCAGGTGGTGCCCATGGAGGTAAGATCCCCTCTCCTCTCCTCCACAACATGTCCCATGCAGATGCTCGCTGTGTGTATGTCCCTCTTTGTTCTTGTTTATCCATCAGTGCACCACAGTATGTGATTTATGTATATTTGGACAGGGGTCTGTGGTTCACCACACAGTAACTTCCCCCTCCCCTTCCAGAGGTCCTGGTTCTGTTAGAGTTTTCAGCATTCCTCTCCTGTAGGTCATTTATGGGTCCAGAGTAACAATGTTGCTTTCACTATTGCTTTAATAGGACAATGCTGCGGACTACCATAATGAGGTGTGGTCCTTTGGACCTTGACATCAAATCAAATGTATTTATATAACCCTTCTAACATCAGCTGATATATCAAAAAGCTGTACAGAAACTCAGCCTAAAACCCCAAACAGCAATCAATGCAGGTGTAGAAGCACAGTGGCTATGACATTCTCCCTAGAAAGGCCAAAACCTAGGAAGAAACCTAGAGAGCAACCAGGCTATGAGGGGTGGCCAGTCCTCTTCTGGCTGTGCCGGGTGGAGATTATAACAGAACATGGCCAAGATGTTCAAATGTTCATAAATGACCAGCATGGTCAAATAATAGTAACCACAGTGAACAGGTCAGGGTTGAAACTGGAGCAGCTGCACGGCCAGGTGGACTGGGGACAAAAAGGAGTCATCATGCCAGGTTGTCCTAAGGCATGGTCGTAGGGCTTAGGTCCTCCGAGAGAGAGAAAGAAAGAGAGAATTAGAGAGAGCATACTTATATTCACACAGGACATCGGATAAGACAGGAGAAATACTCCAGATATAACAGACTGACCCTAGCCCCCCGACACATAAACTACTGCAACATAAATACTGGAGGCTGAGACAGGAGGGGTCAGGAGACACTGAGGCCCCATCCGATGATACCCCCGGACAGGGCCAAACAGGCCGGATATAACCCCATCCACTTTGCCAAAGCACAGCCCCCACACCACTAGAGGGATATCTTCAACTCCAACTTACCATCCTGAGACAAGGCCGAGTATAGCCCAAAAAGATCTCCGCCACGGCACAACCCAAGGGGGGGCGCCAACCCAGACAGGAAGACCCAATGTGACTCAACCCACTCAAGTCACGCACCCCTCCTAGGGACGGCATGGAAGAGCACCAGTAAGCCAGTGACTCAGCCCCTGTAATAGGGTTAGAGGCAGAGAATTCCAGTGGAAAGAGGGGAACCGGCCAGGCAGAGACAGCAAGGGCGATTCGTTGCTCCAGTGCCTTTCCGTTCACCTTCAAACTCCTGGGCCAGACTACACTAAATCATAGAACCTACTGAAGAGATGAGTCTTCAATAAAGACTTAAAGGTTGAGACCGAGTCTGCGTCACTCACATGGGTAAGCAGACCATTCCAAAAAATGGAACTCTACAGGAGAAAGCCCTGCCTCCAGCTGTTTGCTTAGAAATTCTAGGGACAATTAGGAGGCCTGCGTCTTGTGACCGTAGCGTACGTGTAGGTATGTACGGCAGGACCAAATCGGAAAGATCGGTAGAAGCAAGCCCATGTAATGCTTTGTAGGTTAGCAGTAAAACCTTGAAATCAGCCCTTGCCTTAACAGGAAGCCAGTGTAGGGAGGCTAGCACTGGAGTAATATGATAAAATTTTGGGGTTCCAGTCCGGATTCTAGCAGCCGTATTTAGCACTAACTGAAGTGTATTTAGTCCTTTATCCGGGTAGCCGGAAAGTAAAGCATTGCAGTAGTCTAACCTAGAAGTAACAAAAGCATGGATACATTTTTCTGCATCCTTTTTGGACAGAACATTTCTGATTTTTGCAATGTTACGTAAATGGAAAAAAGCTGTCCTTGAAACAGTCTTGTTTGTCAAAAGATAGATCAGAGTCCAGAGTAACGCCGAGGTCTTTCACAGTTTTATTTGAGACGACTGTACAACCATCAAGATTAATTGTCAGATTCAACAGAAGATCTCTTTGTTTCTTGGGACCTAGAACAAGCATCTCTGTTTTGTCCGAGTTTAAAAGTAGAACGTTTGCAGCCATCCACTTCCTTATGACTGAAACACAGGCTTCCAGCGAGGGCAATCTTGGGGCTTCACCATATTTCATTGAAATGTACAGCTGTGTGTCATCCGCATAGCAGTGAAAGTTAACATTATGTTTTCGAATTACATCCCCAAGAGGTAAAATATATAGTGAAAACAATAGTGGTCCTAAAACGGAACCTTGAGGAACACCGAAATTTACAGTTGATTGTCAGAGGACAAACCATTCACAGAGACAAACTGATATCTTTCTGACAGATAAGATCTAAATCAGGCCAGAACTTGTCCGTGTAGACCAATTTGGGTTTCCAATCTCTCCAAAAGAATGTGGTGATCGATGGTATCAAAAGCAGCACTAAGGTCTAGGAGCACGAGGACAGATGCGGAGCCTCGGTCTGACGCCATTAAAAGGTAATGTACCACCTTCAAAGTGCAGTCTCAGTGCTATGATGGGGTCTAAAACCAGACTGAAGCATTTTGTATACATTGTTTGTCTTCAGGAAGGCAGTGAGTTGCTGCGCAACAGATTTTTCTAACATTTTTGAGAAGAATGGGAGATTCGATATAGGCCGATAGTTTTTTATATTTTCTGGGTCAAGGTTTGGCTTTTTCAAGAGAGGCTTTATTACTGCCACTTTTAGTGAGTTTGGTACACATCCGGTGGATAGAGAGCCGTTTATTATGTTCAACATAGGAGGGCCAAGCACAGGAAGCAGCTCTTTCAGTAGTTTAGTTGGAATAGGGTCCAGTATGCAGCTTGAAGTTTTAGAGGCCATGATTATTTTCATCATTGTGTCAAGAGAAACAGTTGAGTGTCTCCCTTGATCCTAGGTCCTGGCAGAGTTGTGCAGACTCAGGACAACTGAGCTTTGGAGGAATACGGAGATTTAAAGAGGAGTCAGAAGACTTCCAGTTTGGTGTGGCGCCATTTCCGTTCCAATTTTCTGGAAGCTTGCTTCAGAGCTCGGGTATTTTCTGTATACCAGGGAGCAAGTTTCTTATGACAAATGTTTTTAGTTTTTAGGGGTGCAACTGCATTTAGGGTATTGAGTAAGGTTAAATTGAGTTCCTCAGTTAGGTGGTTAACTGATTTTTGTCCTCTGACATCCTTGAGGAGGCAGAGGGAGTCTGGAAGGGCATCAAGGAATCTTTGGGTTGGCTGAGAATTTATAGCACGACTTTTGATGCTCCTTGGGGTCTGAGCAGATTATTTGTTGCAATTGCAAACATAATAAAATGGTGGTCCGATAGTCCAGGATTATGAGGAAAAACATTAAGATCCACAACATTTATTCCATGGGACAAAACTAGGTCCAGAGTATGACTGTGGCAGTGAATAGGTCCGGAGACATGTTGGACAAAACCCACTGAGTCGATGATGGCTCCGAAAGCCTTTTGGAGTGGGTCTGTGGACTTCTCCATGTGAATATTGAAGTCACCAAAAATTTGAATATTATATGCTATGACTACAAGATCCGATAGGAATTCAGGGAACTCAGTGAGGAGCGCTGTATATGGCCCAGGAGGCCTGTAAACAGTAGCTATAAAAAGTGATTGAGAAGGCTGCATAGATTTCATGACTAGAAGCTCAAAAGACGAAAACTTTTTTTTGTAAATTGAAATTTGCTATCGTAAATGTTAGCAACACCTCTGCACCTCAACACCTCAACAGACTCTGCTGTAGAGCTCATCACTCCCCCTAAATGGGAGGGGGCCAGAGACAATTACTCGAGGCCGACACATCATTCTCGCAGATTTACATGCTGAAGCTATGTTGCGCTTGGTGACCTCTGACTGTTTCATCCTAACATCGTTGGGGCCTACGTGATAACAATATCCCTATACTCTCTACACTCGCCAGTTTTAGCTTTAGCCAGCACCATCTTCAGATTAGCCTTAATGTCGGTAGCCCTGCCCCCGGCTAAACAGTGTATGATCGCTGGATGATTTGTTTTAAGTCTAATACTGCGGGTAATGGAGTCGCCAATGACTAGGGTTTTAAATTTGTCAGAGCTAATGGTGGGAGGCTTCTCAGACCCGGTAATGGGAGGAGTAGAGACAAGAGAAGGCTCGGCCTCTGACTCCTCGCTGCTTAATTGGCTGCTTAATTGGGAGAACCGGTTGAAAGTTTCTGTCAGCTGAATGAGCGACACCGGTTGAGCATTCCTACAGCATACAGCATTTCCCTCCAGAATACATGAGAAAGTTGTCCAGCTGCGGGGACCGTGCGAGGGGATTTATACTACTATCTGTAATTACTGGTGGCACAGACGCTATTTCATCCTTTCCAACACTGAAATGACCCTTGCCTAACGATTGCGTCTGAAGCTGGGCTTGCAGCATAGCTATCCTCGCCGTAAGGCGATCGTTCTCCTGTATGTTATGAGTACAGCGACTGCAATTAGAAGGCATCATGTTGGGGCCTCCCGGGTGGCGCAGTGGTTAAGGGCGCTGTACTGCAGCACAAGCTGTGCCACAAGAGACTCTGGGTTCGCAACCAGGCTCTGTCGTAACCGGCCATGACCAGGAGGTCCGACACACAATTGGCCTAGCGTCGTCCGGGTTAGGGAGGGTTTGGCCGGTAGGGATCCTTGTCTCATCGCGCACCAGCGGCGGGCCGGGCGCAGTGCACGCTAACCAAGGTTGCCAGGTGCACAGTGTTTCCTCCGACACATTGGTGGGGCTGGCTTCCGGGTTGGATGCGCGCTGTGTCAAGAAGCAGTGCGGCTTGGTTGGGTTGCGTATCGGAGGGCGCATGACTTTCAACCTTCGTCTCTCCCGAGCCCGTACGGGAGTTGCGATGAGACAAGATAGTAGCTACTAACAATTGGATACCACGAAATTGGGGAGAAAATTCAAAAAATAAATAAAATAAAAAAGAAGGCATCATGTTAATGTTACTGTTGGAGGTCCTGACGAACCAAATCCAGATAAAGCGTCCGGAGTGAAAAGGTTGAATAAAAAAAAGTTGAGTGAGGGAAAAACTAAACAATAATTAAAAAGTAAAAAAACGTAAAGTTGTCAGGTAGCAAAGTAAGGTTAGCAACAAAACGCACAGTAGCACGTAAACAAGTCTGCAAGTTGTGACCGGAAATGACACGTATGACAGGTACATGAGGCAATGATCCATGCTTCAAAGACATTCTATTCCCACAGTCAGTCTGGCTCAGGGATTCTCGTTCTATACCCTCTTTGTAATAGATATACAAACAAACGAATTACATGTCAATATTATACCATGAAGGCCACAGTCTCCTTCTTGTTGTAAACCTGTACCCCAAACTTTTAAAGGAGCACATTTCAGATCACATCAGTTTATCACCATTAGTGCATTGTTTTCTCCTAAATGAAAAAAATCTAACATGTTCCATACAAGAGAAGCAAGGTCTTTAACCCTCCTCTGTCATCAAAAGGCCAGGAGCCTCATTTATCAATAATGGGTAGGCACAAATCTGTTCGTAAACCATGCGTGGGATCATTTCCACACCGTGTTAAATGTATCAATATGAGCATTTGCTTGAGAGCTTGCATAAATGTATGCACAGCCATGACCATGCATACACAATGCCATGTGGTGGAATAAGGGAACTGCTCGTCAAGCTTTGAATGGGGAAAATATGTTGAAAATGTGTGAAATTGTGAGAGTAATAATTATATAATTTTTTCGATGTCATTGTATTTCCATTGTGAATTCATGCAACATATCTTGACAGGCTATATCATATATAGTAATTTGACCACATCAGTGCATTTGTTAAAATAATATCCCATATAATGTACAGTAATTTGTTAAATTAGGGGCACGTGTGTAAGTGAAAGCATTGTTGAAGTACTGTAAAAGATTGAGATAATGGGCTGATCTTGCTCTGTTGGAAGTTTTGGCACATGCTGCATTTCGCAGAGAGAAGGTTTATAGCTACAGGTGGGACTTTTTTAAAAAGAAAGTACAGATTGGCTCGTCAAATATCGTTTCCCAAAAACAATCTTATTGGATTTTTGCAAGGATTTTAAAACTTCTTATGGCTTAGATCCCGCTACCGGGATCGATATGACAACAGCCAGTGAAAGTGCAGGGCGCCAAATTCAAACAACAGAAATCTCATAATTAAAATTCCTCAAACATACAAGTATTTTACACCATTTTAAAGATAAACTTGTTGTTAATCCCACCACAGTGTCCGATTTCAAAAAGGCTTTACGACGAATGCACACCAAATGATTATGTTAGGTCAGTACCTAGTCACAGAAATACACAGCCATTTTTCCAGCCAAAGAGAGGAGTCACAAAAAGCAGAAATAGAGATAAAATGAATCACTAACCTTTGATGATCTTCATCAGATGACACTCATAGGACTTCATGTTACACAATACATGCATGTTTTGTTCGATAAAGTTAATATTTATATCCAAAACCTCAGTTTACATTGGCTCGCTACGTTCAGTAATGTTTTGCTTCCAAACCTCTGGTGATTTTGCAGAGAGCCACATCAATTTACAGAAATACTCATCATAAATGTTGATGAAAATACAAGTTTTATGCATGGAACTTTAGATAACCTTCTCCTTAATGCAACCGCTGTGTCAGATTTCAAAAAAGCTTTACCGAAAAAGCACACCATTCAATAATCTGAGTACGGCGCTCAGACACAAAAACAAGCCATACAGATATCCGCCATGTTGTGGAGTCAGTAAAAGTTAGAAATAGCGTTATAAATATTCACTTACCTTTGATAATCTTCATCAGAATGCACTCCCAGGAATGCCAGTTCCACAATAAATGTTTGTTTTGTTCGATAAAGTCCATCATTTATGTCCAAATACTTCCTTTTTGTTCGCGCCTTGAGTTCACAAATCCAAATTCACGACACGAAGGTCAGACGAAATGGCAACAAATTCCATTACAGTTCGTAGAAACATGTCAAACGATGTATAGAATCAATCGTTAGGATGTTTTTAACATAATTCTTCAATAATGTTTCAACCGGTGAATTCCGGTGAATTGTCTTTAGAAAGGAAAAGGAACGTAGCTACCTCTCACGGGAGAGCGCGTGATCAGCTCATGGCAGACATCTGATTGAAAGAGCTCTCATTCCCTACTCCTTCACAGTAGAAGCCTGAAACAAGGTTCTAAAGACTGTTGACATCTGGTGGAAGCCTTAGGAAGTGAAATATGACCCCATAGACACTGTATATTCGATAGGCAATGAGTTGAAAAACTACAAACCTCAGATTTCCCACTTCCTGGTTGGATTTCTTCTCAGGTTTTTGCCTGCCATATGAGTTCTGTTATACTCACAGACATGATTCAAACAGTTTTAGAAACTTCAGAGTGATTCAGAGTGAATCTACTAATAATATGCATATCTTAGCTTCTGGGCCTGAGTAGCAGGCAGTTTACTCTGGGCATCTTATACATCCAAGCTACTCAATACTGCCCCCCAGCCATAAGAAGTTTTAAGGCAAGTCGTCCAGGTCCCGAGGCAGCAAAGCATCCTCAAACCATCACACTACCACCATCATGCTTGACCGTTGGTATGAGGTTCTTACTGTGGAATGCAGTGTTTGGTTTTCACCAGGCATAATGGGACCCATGTCGTCCAAATAGCTAAACAGCTCCCTCTTGTAGGTGTATAGGCCAACATTGCTGTTCTGCAGAATGAACGAGTCGTGCATTCCACCGAGCCAATTTGCCACCACACTCAGCAGATTATTTTACCCATAACATAACCTATCACCTTCACATTAAGAGTGGAAGTATTTTTTGTTCACATAGTTGAACTCGTTTTGGGATGGTGTTTTTATGGCCTTGTGGATGCCGTCTATTGTTCTGTTCGTATTTGGGAATTCATTGATAGCAAAGAAAACGCTCTTAACTTAAACCTATTGTGCAATGGTGTATGGAAATTGCATGATACTGTTCATTTTGCCTATGATTTCATCCAAAACATTGGCTCATCGAGGGCTGTGAGATTCCAATGGCAAGCTCCTGCCTAATGTGACGATTGTCAAAAACCCCGAGGGCGGATAGCATGTAGGAATGGCATGCGTTTGCCTTTCTAAAGTAGGTGTTAATAGAAGGAACTATGAATTCTGCTCTATATCAGAGAATACTGAAGGAGAATGTCAGGCCATCTGTCTGTGAGCTGAAGCTGATCACAGTTTAGTCATGCAGCAAGACAATGATCCAAAATAGGCAAGTCTGCATGAAAATGGTTAAAAAGCAACACATTAAGTTTTGGAACTCCAGACCTAATCCCAATTGAGATGTTGTGCCAGGACTTGAAACCAACAGTTCATGCTTGAAAAAACACAAATGTCCCTATTTAAAGCAGTTCTGCATGCAATACTTCCCCCACAGCGATGTGAGAGACTGATCAACAACTATAGGAAGCATTTGGTTGCAGTCATTGCAGCTAAAGGTGGCACAACCAGTTATTGAGTGTAAGGGGGAAATTACATTAACACTCTGTCCATTCATCGTCGTTGTTGTCTTAGCTCTCCTGATCAACACCTGTGTTTGCTTTATGCCTCTCTCTAATGTCAAAATGCCTTGTCTACTGCTGACTTGGCCAGTTCTTATTGTTTTATTTCACTGTAGAGTCCTGCTAGATAGATAGATAGCTCTATTGTCCCACCCCACACACGTGGAGACCTCACCTGGCTTAACTGGTGCCTCCAGAGATGAAACCTCTCTCATCATCACTCAACGCCTAGGTTTTTCTCCACTGTACTCACATCCTACCATACCCTTGTCTGTACATTAGCCTTGAATCTATTCTACCACACCCAGAAATCTGCTCCTTTTATTCTCTGTCCCCAACGCATATATAGCCTTTATCCGTACCCTTATCCTACTCCTCCTCTGTTCCTCTGGTGATGTAGAGGTTAACCCAGGCCCTGTAGCCGCCAGTTCCACTCCTATTCCCCAGGCGCTATCATTTGTTGACTTCTGTAACCGTAAAAGCCTTGGTTTCATGCATGTTAGCAACAGAAGCCTCATCCCTAAGTTTATTTTATTCACTGCTTTAGCACACTCCGCCATCCCTGATGTCCTAGCCGTGTCTGAATCCTGGCTTAGGAAGGCCACCAAAAATTCAGATATTTCCATTCCCAACTACAACATTTTCTGCCAAGATAGAACTGCCAAAGGGGGTGGAGTTGCAATCTACTGCAGAGACAGCCTGCAGAGTTCTGTCATGCTATCCAGGTCTGTGCCCAAACAGTTTGAGCTTCTACTTTTTGAAATCCACCTTTCCAGAAACAAGTCTCTCACTGTTGCCGCTTATTATAGACCCCCCTCATCCCCCAGCTGTGCCCTGGACACCATATGTGAATTAATTTCCCCCCCATTTATCTTCAGAGTTTGTACTGTCAGGTGACCTAAACTGGGATATGCTTAACATCTCGTCCGTCCTACAATCTAAGCTAGATGCCCTCAATCTCACACAAATTATCAAGGAACCTACCAGGTACAACCCTAAATCCGTAACAACGGGCACCCTCTTAGATATCATCCTGACAAACCTGCCCTCTAAATACACCTCTGCTGTCTTCAACCAGGCTCTCAGCGACCACTGCCTCATTGCCTACGTCCATAATGGGTTGGCGGTCAAACATCAACCTCTCATCACTGTCAAACGCTACCTAAAACACTTCAGCGAGCAGGCCTTTCTAATCGACCTGGCCCGGGTATCCTGGAAGGATATTGACCTCATTCTGTCAGTAGAGGATGCCTGGTTATTCTTTAAATGTGCTTTCTTCACCATCTAAAATAAGCATGCCCAATTCAAACATTTTGAACTAAGAACAGATGTAGCCCTTGGTTCACTCCAGACTTGACTGCCCTTGACCAGCGTAAAAACATCATGTGCCGTACTGCATTAGCATCGAATTGCCCCCGCAATATGCAACTTTTCAGGGAAGTTAGGAACCACTATACACAGGCAGTTAGGAAAGCAAAGGCTAGCTTTTTCAAACAGAAATTTGCATCCTGTAGCACAAACTCCAAAATGTTCTGGGACACTGTAAATTCCATGGAGAATGGCTGCCCACTGCATTAAGGCTAGGAAACACTGTCACCACCGATAAATCTATGATAATCGAGAATTTCAAAAAGTATTTTTCTACGGTTGGCCATGCTTTCCATCTGGCTACCCCTACCCCGGTCAACAGCTCTGCACCATGCACAGCAACTTGCCCAAGCCTCCCCCATTTCTTCTTCACCCAAATCCAGATAGCCGATGTTCTGAAAGAGCTGCAAAATCTCGACCCCTACAAATCAGCTGGGCTAGACAATCTGGACCCTCTCTTTCTTAAATTATCCGCCACAATTGTTGCAACCCCTATTACTAGCCTGTTCAACCTCTTGTCTCGTATCGTCAGAGATCCCTAAAGATTGGAAAGCTGCCACGGTCAATCACCATATTCTTATCGGCAGACTCAACAACCTTGGTTTCTCAAATGACTGCCTCGCCTGGTTCACAGTGTGTCAAATCGGAGGACTTGTTGTCCGGACCTCTGGCAGTCTCTATGGGGGTGCCACAGGGTTCAATTCTCGGGCCGACTCTTTTCTCTGTTTACATTAACTATGTCGCTCTTGCTGCTGGTGATTCTCTGATCCACCTCTATGCAGATGACACCATTCTGTATACTTCTGGCCCTTCTTTGGACACTGTGTTAACAAACCTCCAGACGAGCTTCAATGACATACAACACTCCTTCCGTGGCATCCAACTGCTCTTAAATGCAAGTAAAACTAAATGCATGCTCAACCTTCAACCGATCGTTGCCCGCACCTGCCCACCACTGCGACCTGTATGCTCGTTTGCTGGCCCTCGCTTCATATTCGTCGCCAAACTCACTGACTCCAGGTCATCTATAAGTTTTGGCTAGGTAAAGCCCCACCTTATCTCAGCTCACTGGTCACCATAGCAGCACCCACCCATAGCACCCACTCCAGCAGATATATTTCACTGGTCATCCCCAAAGCCAACTCTTCCTTTGGCTGCCTTTCCTTCCAGTTCTCTGCTGCCAATGACTTGAACGAATTGCAAAAATCACTGAACCTGGTGTCTTATATCTCCCTCACTAACTTTAAGCATTAGCTGTCAGAACAGCTTACCGATCATTGCACCTGTACACAGCCCATCTGTAAATAGCCCACCCAACTACCTCATCCCCATGTTGTAATTTATTTTTTGCTCTTTTGCACCCCAGTATTTCTACTTGCACATTCATCTTCTGCACATCTATCACTCCAGTGTTTAATTGCTAAATTGTAATTATTTCACCACTATGGCCTATTTATTGCCTTACCTGCCTAATCTTACTACATTTGCACACATTGTGTATAGACTTCTCTATTGTGTTATTGACTGTACATTTGTTTGTCCCATCTGTAACTCTGTTTGGGTCGCACTGCTTTGCTTTATCTTGGCCAGGTAGCAGTTGTAAATGAGAATTTGTTCTCAACTGGCCTACCTGGTTAAATAAAGGTGAAAAAAATACAAGTTGGGTGTTCCATAACTTTGTTAATTAAATTAAACAAGTATCCATTTTTTGGGTTATTTGTAAACTCAGGCTCCCTTTATCTAGTACTAGGTTTTGGTTGAAGATCTGATAACATTCAGTTTCGAAAATATGCAAAAATAGAAAGAATCTGAAAGGGGGCAAATAATGTTTCATGGCACTGTACTTGAAAAAGACAGACAGGCGGACACATTTACATACAGACACACACACAGAAAGAGAAATGGGGAATCATCCTTGACATACAAGGACAGAAAATATGTGCAGCAGCATAGTTTGAGAATGGACCTCATTCAGAAACAAGGTCAGGGGCATGCTCTTTCTTTACTTTGCTGGTTGTTGTCTCATGCCACAGCAGCTTTACAATGGTGACAGAGTGTTAGCCCATCCAGTCCGGCACAGAGGTCTAGTAATGAGGGTCACTGCTCCCTGTTAAAGCCCAGCACATCATGCTGTACCACACCACTCTGCTAACACTTGCTCTGGCACTGGCCAGGCATGTTGGACAGGACTCAAAGCACTGAGGGGGTCGCACATATTGGAGTCACTTCCTGCCATGGAGGCTAACCATGCAATAAAAGCAACACAATGACCTCCTTTATAGTGGCATGGTCAGGAGTATGGGCAAAATCTGTCTGACATTTAACAATGTCACTTACTTTTAAACATCTCACAGAGGGCAGTGATGGTTCATAGTGAACCTCCACTCACTGATTCCCTATAAAATCAATATTTTAGTTTAATTGCTCTTCTCACTTCAGCTTTATGTTATTTCCCATAGTAATGTGTTCAATGCAACATATTCTGGTCTGCATCCGTTTGAAATGAATCAGCCCTAACATGAATCTAAACATCAAATTTGTGTCTGGAATGTTTTACTGAATCGTGATGTGATTCTCACCTTTGCACAGCTTTCCAAGACCCACCAGGTGGCGCTATCAACCATCAGTTACGTTGGCTGTGCCATCTCCATCTTTTGTCTGACCATCACTCTGGTGACGTTTGCAATCCTGTCGTGAGTATCCCTCCATCTTTATTGCTCACTGACTCAGTCAAAATAAACATATCAATGCATCTCACATGTGTTGTGTGCCACACATGCTCTTTATAAGTGGTATTCACCCCATTATGATTAAATGTTATGTCAAACGTATTTGATACATTTCTTGTAATATTACTTGTTATCATTTGTGTGGCCTTGCAGGACAGTGAGCACTATCTGTAACCAACGCTACCACATCCATGCCAACCTGTCCTTTGCCATTCTGGTTGCCCAGATCCTGCTGCTCATCAGCTTCCGCTTTGATCCGGGCACGGTAAGCACCTCATCACCACAGCCAGAGTATCTCACTGGCTAGAACCAGGAAGGGATTTTGTACCTACTGTATGATGATGAAGAGGAAACAAAGCATGATGATTATGAGACCGTGCATGATGACAACTGTGATCATGATGTACCCTAACCCCTTTCCTCTTCCAGCTGCCCTGTAAGGTGATGGCTGTGCTGCTCCACTTCTTCTTCCTGAGTGTGTTTGCCTGGATGCTGGTGGAGGGCCTGCACCTCTACAGCATGGTCATCAAGGTTTTCGGCTCCGAGGGCAGCAAGCATTTCTACTACTACGGGATTGGCTGGGGTACATCTTGTAACTGTATTAATTGACCTTTTTAGGCACAAATGTCTTACTGACAATGATGTGATTCCCATTCGGATCAAATTGGCTCAATCTGTGTTTCCACTTACACCTGTAGCTATATGCAACAATCTGCTTTGTAGGGTTGTAACATTCCAGTTACTTTCCCAACATTCTGAAGTTCTCCAGAAATCCCGGTTGGAGGATTCCAGGGTTACCTGCTCATCCCCACCTAACTCAAGGAATCTTCCAACTGGGATTTCTGGAATACCAGGGAATTTTGGGAAAGTAATTGGAATTTTACAACCCTACTGCTCTGCATCAAATGATTGATACTTTACCATGTTTGGCACAATTAAAAGGATGACCTTTTGGGATGACCTTTTGGGTCTGGTTTTAGCAGACCTCTGGTTTGGCCTTGAGACTGCCCTGGTCTCTGTGGGCCAGGGGGCCAGAGTGGACAGACAGACAGAATTGTGTGTGTGTGTGTGTGTGTGTGTGTGTGTGTGTGTGTGTGTGTGTGTGTGTGTGTGTGTGTGTTTAGCTGTCTGGGAACAGCCTCCACGTGCTGGAGTGATTATTGGAAATAAGATCCCATTTTTATAATTTCCTATGTTGTTGGCCGAAGTAATGCTGCGATTTGTGGCCAGCTACAAATGAAGTAGCATAGATGTTTCCAGCAGCTGGAAATATAGCTGTTAGGACATCTGAGTTTTGTCGTTTACAGCTCCTGTTATTAGCAGTGAAAAAAGGCTTCTGATCCTTTATTCTTAATTTCCTCTTTTGGTGTAACAGTTTAATTGTTCTGTGCTGGGGAAGTCTGGAAATCTCTGTGGACTCTGTAAGTCATTACAACATTAAACAAAGAAGCTTTACCAATAATATAACCATGTTGGTGGAAATGAGCAATGACAAAATACCACAGAAAACCCATTAAAAAATATATCCTGTGTCCTCTACTCTCGGTCTGTCTAACTTTCATCTAATACTCTTTTCCAAACTTGATTTGGACAGCATTAGACTGTCAATATAAGGATGCACATACTGGACAATGTAATGTTACAGATGTCATGATGTGTGTGATATCTCTATATCTGGTGATTAACATTTCCCCTCTTCACCCAGGGTCTCCACTGGTGATCTGTGTGGTTTCTATGACATCAGCCTTGGACAGCTACGGAGAGGTTGGGAAGTAAGACACTGTCAACACACTAACTTGGACATTCAAAACCACTTGGCAGCACTTTGTGCCATTGAATAGGGTTAAAATATCAATACTGGTGCCATGAAACAGCCATTTATGTATAAGTAGTTTACACCAACAGGGGAAATAGAAATGGGAAGTATAATGTGAGGGATGTCAACCAAGCTTGTTTTATCTCACCTCTCTCCCTCAGCTGTTGGCTGTCTTTGAAGATCGGGGCTGTTTGGGCCTTTGTGGCACCAGCACTGTTTGTCATTGTGGTAAGAGAAATCACCACTATAGTTGACTTCCGTTCTTATTGAACAACTAACTAAGTGCTTGAGCTCAAGCTTTTTATTCATAAAAGTGATTTTTGATATTAACTGATGTGTATTGTTTTCTCTCTGACTCAGGTGAATATTGTGATTCTTATATCTGTGACAAGGATCATCTCTCGTATTAGTTCAGAGAATTACAAGGTTCATGGAGATGCCAACTCAGTCAAGTGAGTTATCATCTCTGTCTTAAAACCTTCATGGTGATAATGCTATCCTGACTCCCTCAGTCAGAATGATATGAATACAGTATTTATTACATCGTTTGTATATAGTTGACACTTAGTGTGTTTGTGCCTCTCTGTGTGTATAGGCTGACTGCAAAGGCAGTGGCTGTACTCCTTCCTATTCTGGGCATCTCCTGGATCTTTGGGGTACTGGCCATCAATGATCACTCACTGATGTTCCAGTACATGTTTGCTGTGTTCAACTCATTACAGGTCAGTTGCCTACTGTAAATTATTCAATCTAATACGGTACATCAAATTGGTCTTTATTAATAGCCTTTATTTACGGTAATTGACTGCAAATATGTGGATCTTTCTAAAGGGATTCTTTATTTTCCTGTTCCACTGTCTTCTCAACTCTGAGGTAAGACACACCCTTCATGTTGTTATAGTGTTGATATACACTGAACAAAAATATAAACGCAACATATAAAGTGTTGGCTCCATGTTTCATGGGCTGAAATAAAATATCCCAGAAATGTTCCATATGCAGGAAAAGCGTATTTCTCTCAACTTTTGTGCACAAATGTGTTTTCATCCCTGTTAATGAGCATTTCTCCTTTGCCAAGATAATCCATCCACCTGACAGGTGTGCCATATCAAGAAGTTGATTAAACAGCATGATCATTACACAGGTGCACCTTGTGCTGGGGGACAATAAAAGGCCACTAAAAAGTGCAGTTTTGTCACGCAATATAATGCCACAACATAATGCCACAGATGTCTCAACTTTTGAGGGAGTGTGCAATTGGCATGCTGACTGCAGGAATGTCCACCAGAGCTGTTGCCAGAGAATAATTTTATGTTAATTTCTCTACCATAAGCCACCTCCAACGTTGTTTTAGAGAATTTGGCAGTACAGCATGTTGCGTTTAGATTTTTGTTCAGTATAGTTTCTGTTTTGTTTCTAATGTCAGGGGAGGTTTATGAAGTATTGCACCTGTTATTGTGCGTTCTCATGGTTTTGCTGTAGGTCAGAGCTGCCTTCAAGCACAAAACCAAGGTGTGGTCGCTTACCAGCAGCTCCATTCGCAATATTAATGTGAAACCCTTCAACTCTGATGTTGTGAGTACCAAGGTAGAGGGGTCTAATTGGGTAAGAAGAAAGACGTGAATTGAACTTAGAACTTTAAATGTGAGACCAATCATTTACTCTCCTTTTTCTCTCACAGATTAATGGAAACAGAGGAGGCGTGAGCCCCACAAAGATGAACACATGGGACAAAAGCACCTACTCAGCCAATCGGATCGACCTGTCCGCTGTGTAAAACTACAGGACTTCGGATCCAGTAATGGCGGAAGTAGGATGCCATGCCAACCTTGGGTTCACTAGTTCACTAGATTCATTGACAAACACTTGCTTAAGTATTGTGTTGTTGCCCACTGTTATATGTGATGTATGATCCACTCTCATGGACTTTAAAGGAAAAGCCTTAGATAAGGGTGTGTGTTGTGGTGTAGCTACATAGTCAGGATGTCATGCGTCTTCATGTAGAGCTCTATACACAGCCTCCCCCTCCCTTACTCCTCCACTGTGCAATGATTTGATGTAAAGCTGTAACCCCAAAGGGACATCAGCACACCCTGAAGACAAAACAGACTCAAGGGACTGTGCCTTTCAACTTCTCTAATAAAAGACAGCTGGCCAGACGCATATGCACTCTTAGAAAAAAGGGTTCTTCTGCTGTCCCCATAGGAGCACCCTGTTTGGTTCCCACGTAAAACACTCTGTGGAAAGGGTTCTACATGTAACCCAAAAGGGTTCTACCTGGTAACAAAAAGGGTTCTACAAAGGGTTCACCTATGGGGAAAGCTGAAGAACCATTTTAGGTTGTAGATAGCACCTTTTCTTTCTAAGTGTAGGGATGGGAATTCTGAGGGGACTTTGTGAGATTGTAAGAGCCCTTGGTCTTGAGAATTTAAAACATGCCATTAACTGTTTCAGATTGTTTGTGTCCAACAGTGTATTATGTCTTGAAATGTTTCTTCCCAAGTATTTGTCATGAATAATTATCCATTTGACCAGAGGCTATCCAATGTTTTGCATTGGTATATTTTGTGATATGTAAACATACTTTAGCTTTAACTTTGAGTTTTATTGTTACTTTCAGAATGAATTATGGTTTTGACAAGTCACACTGGAGGCTATAACAGCCTGGTAATGGGTTTGTGCAGGATGGTTATTCTACTACAGGGTCCTAGCTGGATGGTACATTAAGCATTATGTGTTGAACCAACCAATGAAAGAATAAATAACAATGTTCTTCTTTTCTGAAATATTTAATGTCCAGAAAGTGCAAAACATTGAATCTGGCACCAAACAAACGTAACTTAGCACGCACGTACATACATACAGGGATGAATACTTTCATGTAAAAAGTGTAATCAAATGAACACCTCCACAGTTTAATGTATTTATTTATGGATCTTGTCATTTAAATTTTTTTAAATTTGCAAAGCATCAGAGCACACAAGTCACAATGTTTGATACTCTGCCTCTCTTGAAGTTCTTTGTTGTTTCTTCTGACAATGATGAGTTGAGATGAGTTGACAATGCTATTTCCGAATGTACCTCATGTCTCTCTGTAAGCTGCATTATTTCATGCTTTTTTATAAAATAGAGAATTATTGCATTAGACATAGTTCTGTGAATTTGTATTTGTTTTCATTTATCTTTTTAAATTACACAGATCATTAGATTTTTTTTTTGTCATGATTTGTCTTTGAGGATACATAGTAATAGCATACACATGTATTTCACAAACATGAGTCCAAAGTGTATTCTTGTTCAGTTTCGCTGAGATTGGAGATGTCTTGTTTAAATTCTTGATTGTTCTGACACTGTACCAACACTTAGTCTCCTACAATAGGATTTACTTTATGAAATCATTTAAAAGCACTTCCTAGTCTTTCAGAACAGACCATTCTATCATATGGACTGCATTTGTTTGTTCTACAGTACTTCCTATGTTCAACGTTTCTCTCTTATTTCTGTTGTGGAATAAAAATACAAACAAAAAATGGATTGAATGTAATTCCTCTGTCAACTGTCCTCAGTAGCTAATGTATGTAAAAAATCTAATAAAAACTACTGTTACACCTGCACTATCTACTGTAAGTAGAACCTCCAGTAAGAAGTTACCCAGCTGGCATATAACATTCTGAGAACCATGTGTTTTATAGAGCTTGTGAGCATGTGGTTTTCCCATGGGTACTTTGCATACTACCTTCCCACAACCTTCTGGGAATGGTGCAGGATAGTTGGTGCAGGATAGTTGCTTGGTTTTGGAACATTAGCACATTTAAGGAACTTAACAAAAAAACTTTTTCCTGGTTATTTCATTACTTTAACAGAACGTTTCATAAAAGAACTGGTTTGACATTGGGAATGTTCTCTAATTGTTCAGAGAACATTAAGAAACAACATTCTTTTGTGGGAATTTCATTACTTCAGCATAACGTTTCCTACAGAGTTCCTAATGTTTCTATTTAAAGTCATCCTCAAATTCTACCAAGAACGTGAAGAAACATTCTGTGGGAATTTATGTACCTCAGCATAACGTTTCCTAAAGGTTTCCTCACTGTTCTATTTAAATTAATGTTCTCAAATTGTTCCGAGAACGTTAAGAACACTTTCCGTAAAAAACTAAACAAACTTTAATAATGTTCAGAGAAGGTTCAAAGAATGTTATTTAAAAACATATACATTCCGTTCTCGCATCAGCAAAACTCTATGCTTGTTAGGTGTGTTGGCTCGCCCACTAATTGGCCACACCTGATCTAAATGAGTGCTTGTATTCTTTGAAATAGGGTCTGTTTGAATAGACGAGATGAACAGCTCTGAATGTGAAAAACAAACATGGCATGCCTGCTCCATCCTGGTGGTGCAGTAGACTAATTCCATGGATAAAGAACAGAAGATTATAGGTTTGAATCTCACTGACGCCATGTCAAAATAATTATAAATATTTTTGCATGATTGAGCCCTTTCCTGTAGTCAAATAAACAAATCACCTCTAGTGGCCTCATGGGTGGAATGTTATATGGTTCATAATTAATATTAATAATTAATTCTGTGTTTCTATGTCAAAAGGTTTTGTTATATGTGACCGACTGCCTCCATTCGGTTATATGTATCAACATTTTTCAGAGTGTTTTTAACATTGGAAAAAAGTGTAGACTCAGAGCTACAAAATGGTACACACACTGCAGTTGAGGAACAATGGGAAAGTCATTCTGCCTTGAAAGTTGATCAACCCCGCTTTTGAGAAAAAGGGCCCTTGAATATTTTGGTACACCGACTGGAGAGCTCTTCTTTGTCTACACCTATTCAGCATCATTCACATCCTCTTAAGCCTTGCCCCACCTATCTCTTTAAGGATTTACATGTGAGGCCATGTGCTAAACAGAGTGAATAAGGTAGTGTAGTAAACAACCAAAGATTTCAACACTAAAAGTGGTTTAAGTAGTAGCCTACAATAACGAAAAATTCTACACTTTATCTAGTCCTTGGCCTATATGCTAATCTGGCTTTGAAAGTGTCCAGATAAAAATATTTTATAAATATTTATTTATTAAATGATGCTTACCCAGACACTTGTCTAAATTGATGGGTCATGTGAAGGAAATGCTATAACCACGCCCCAACCACATCTAGCTAAGTGGATGGGTCACTGTTGTCTAGACATGTACACATGTTCATGAAATACAATAGATGGCTGTAATCACCCCCAGATACACCTGGCTAACTTGATGGGTCATGTAATCATTCTCTTGCGAACTGGAGTAGACATCTAGCTAGCTAGCTAGATAAATAATTAACCATAATCCCAACCCATAGCTACAGTACAAATGTAGTTAGCTACCATGCATGAAATGCTGGAGTATGAATCTGCAGGTAGCTAAAGCTAACCAACTAGGTTCAACATTGGCTAGCTAGCTAACATGAACCTATAACTAGCAATGCACATGTGTTTCTGAGATGCTAATAATATTAATACACAGACCATACACTTAACATTAGCTAGTGAGCCAGCAAGCCATCGTTTGCTAGCTAACCGTACACTTTAACTTGCAATGAAAATGACTGACAAAATTAGAAATCGATAGTATCTGAAAATGTAGCTAGACTCTTTGTCATTTAGCAGACGCTCTTACCCAGAGCGACTGAGTGCATACATTTTAGTACTTTTCTCATATTGGTCCCCCATTAGAATCGAACCCACAACCCTGGTGCTTGCTCCATGCTCTACCTAATGAGCTTCACGGCAGCGTGCCTTTTCCATTTGGTTTATGTTGCTAGCTACATCTTGTTTGGCCCGTTGTTGTGTCAAGTCAATCCGGTTCACACTGACCTTGTGCAGAAAATAGTCCATCACAACCTTTTCATACTGATCTTTGACGATAGCGCCTGCTAAATTCTGGGCTGCAATGTTGTTAAGAGCAGTTGCAACACTTTTGCAGTTCTCCATACTAAGGTTAAGTCTATTTTTTTTTAAAGCGGTAACCAGGATAATCGACGCATACTGAGCAGCTCATGTTAAAGACAGAATCGCGCTACATGGCAGACCAATCCGAACTTATCTCTCAGCATGTACAGCCCATCCATTATCTCAGCTAATTATGGCTAGCGGGAAGATTCCTGTCTTTTTCCGTGGCTAAACCAAAAAGGCTTGAAACTTAACAATTGTATTCATAATTTAAATGATTGCACACACATTTGTTATTATGTCACATGAAAGTTCACATGTTCCAGAAGGCATTTCTGCCCCAAAACACATAAAAAGAGAACGCCTCCCTGGTGAAGTAGTGACATGCGACACACGCTTCTTGAAACGGGTCACATATTTCAGTCTTCTGTGATGAACAGTTGAAGTTGAAGTTTACATACACCTTAGCCAAATACATTTAAACTCAGTTTTTCACAATTCCTGACATTTAATCCAAGTAAAAATGCCCTTAGGTCAGTCTTAGGTCAGTTCGGATCACCACTTTATTTTAAGAATGTAAAATGTAAGAATAATAGTAGAGAGAATTATTTATTTGAGCTTTTATTTCTTTCATCACATTCCCAGTGGGTCAGAAGTTTACATACACTCAATTAGTACTTGGTAGCATTGGCTTTAAATTGTTGAACTTGGGTCAAACGTTTCAGGTAGGCTTCCACAAGCTTCCCAAAATAAGTTGGGTGAATTTTGGCCCATTCCTCCTGACAGAGCTGGTGTAACTGAGTCAGGTGTGTAGGCCTCCTTGCTCGCACACGCTTTTTCAGTTCTGCCCACACATTTTCTATGGGATTGAGGTCAGGGCTTTGTGATGGCCACTCTTAAACCTTGACTTTGTTGTCATTAAGCCATTTTGCCACAAATTTGGAAGTATGCTTGGGGTCATTTGGAAGACCCATTTGCGACCAAGCTTTCACTTCCTGACTGGTGTCTTGAGATATTTCTTCAATATATCCACGTAATTTTCCATCCTCATGATGCCATCTATTTTGTGAAGTGCACCAGTCCCTCCTGAAGCAAAGCACCCCCACAACATGATTCTGCCACCCCTGTGTTTCACGGTTGGGATGGTGTTCTTCGATGGTCATTATGGCCAAACAGATCTATTTTTGTTTCATCAGACCAGAGGACATTTCTCTAAAAAGTACCATCTTTGTCCCCATGTGCAGTTGCAAACCGTAGTCTGGCTTTTTTAATGGCGGTTTTGGAGCAGTGGCTTCTTCCTTGCTGAGCAACCTTTCAGGTTATGTCGATTTAGGACTCGTTTTACTGTGGATATAGATATTTTTGTACCTGTTTCCTCCAGCATCTTCACAAGGTCCTTTGCTGTTGTTCTGGAATTGAGTTGCACTTTTTGCACCAAAGTACATTCATCTCTGGGAGACAGAACGCGTCTCCTTCCTGAGCGGTACGACGGCTGCGTGGTCCCATGGTGTTTATTCTTGCGTACTATTGTTTGTACAGATGAACATGGTACCTTCAGGCATTTGGAAATTGCTCCCAAGGATGAACCAATTTTTATTTATTTTGATTTTCCCATGATGTCAAGCAAAGAGGCACTGAGTTTGAAGATAGGCCTTGAAATACATCCACAGGTACACCTCCAATTGACTCAAATGATGTCAATTAGCCTATCAGAATCTTTCAGAGCCATGACATAATTTTCTGGAATTTTCCAAGCTGTTTAAAAGCACTGTCAACTTAGTGTATGTAAACTTTTGACCAACTTTTGACCAATTGTGATACAGTGAAAGTGAAATAATCTGTCTAAGTAATTGTTGGGAAAAATGACTTGTGTCATTGCCAAAGTAGATGTCCTAACCAGTAACGGCCGTTGGTGGAAGAAGGTGAGGACCAAGGTGCAGCGTGGTACGTGTTCATCCTTTATTAGTTGAATTGAACACTGAATAGCAAAACAACAAAGAGAACAACCGAAACAGTTCTGTCTGGTACACACACAAAAACAAAAAGCAACTACCCACAAAACCCAGGTGGGAAAAGGCTACCTAAGTATGGTTCTCAATCAGAGACAACGATAGACAGCTGCCTCTGATTGAGAACCAAACCGGCCAAACAACATAGAAAATGAACATAGAATGCCCACCCTAGTCGCACCTTGCCCTAACCAAAACAGAGAATAAAAGCCTCTCTATGGCCAGGGCGTGACATAACCGACTTGCCAAAACTATAGTTTGTTAACAAGAAATTTGTGGAGTGGTTTAAAAACGAGTTTCAATGACTCCAACCTAAGTGTATGTAAACTTCCGACTTCAACTGGATACGAAGTGTAAAACTTAAAATGGAATATATTTCAACTATACAGTGCCTTCAGAAAGTATTCATACCCCTTGACTTATTTCACATTTTGTTGTGTTACAGCCACAATACCCCATATTTTTTCATTAATACATGTTTAGACATTTTTGTAAATGTATTGAAAATGAAAAACATCTCATTTACATGTGTATTCACATCCCTGAGTCAGTACTTTGTCAAAGCACCTTTGGCAGCAATTAGAGCTGTGAGCCTTTCCGGGTAAGTCTGTAAGAGCTTTCCACACCTGGATTGTGCAACATTTTTCAAGCTCTGTCATATTGGTTCTTGACCATTGCTAGACAACCATTAAAGTCTTGTCATAGATTTTCAAGTATATTTAAGTCAAACTGTAACTAGTTCACTCAGGAACATTCACTGTCTTCTTGGTAAGAAACTCCAGTGTATATTTGGCCAAGAGTTTTAGGTTATTGTCCTGCTGAAAGGTGAATTAATCTCCCAGTGTCAATGTGGAAAACATCAGAACCAGCTTTTCCTCCAGGATTTTGCCTGTGCCATTCCATTCCATTTTTTATCCTAAAAAACTCCCCAATCCTTAATGATTACAAGCATACCCATACTCAGCAATGTGTTGCATTTGCCCTGAACATAACACTTGTATTTAAGACAAAAAGTTTTTTTTTTGCCACATTTTTTGCAAACAGGATGCATATTTTGGAATATTTGTATTATGTGCAGGCTTCCTTCTTTTCACTCGGTCAATTATGGTATTATTGTGGAGTAACTATAGTGTTGCTGATCCATCCTCAGTTTTTTCCCATCACAGCCATTAAACTCTAACTTTTTTTTAAAGTCACCATTGGCCTGATGGTGAAATCCCTGAGAGGTTTTTCTTCCTCTGAGTTAGGAATGACTCCTGTATCTTTGTAGTGACTGGGTGTATTGATACACCATCCAAAGTGTAATTAATAACTTCACCGTGCTCAAAGGGATATACAACGTCTGATTTGTAAACATTTTACCCATCTACTAATAGGTGCCCTTCTTTGCGAGGCATTGGAAAACCTCCCTGGTCTTTATGGTTGAATCAATGTTTGAAATTCACTGCTCGACTGAGAGACCTTACAGATAATTGGATGTGTGGGGTAAATAAATAGTAGTAGTCATTCATGTTCAACACTATTATTGCACACAGTGTTTGTCCATGCAACTTATGTGTGCACAAGTTTTACTCCAAAACATAATTAATATAGCCATAAGAAAGGGGTTGAATACTTGACTCAAGACATTTCAGATTTTAATTTAAGTCATTTGTAAAAATTAAAAATAATACAAAAAGCATAATTCCACTTTGACATTATGGAGTATTGTATGTAGGCCAGTGAATCATTTTGACTGCACTGGGCCTTTAATGCCTAAGGAAATTAACTTCCATGTGTCCTATCTGTGCTTGCATCATCTAGCTTCACTTGCCAGAATCCTGATGAAGCATCTAGAATGAATAAAGCTGTGGTTGTGTTCATGAAAAGAGTGAATTTGGTGGGTAGTCTGATTGCTAGTGGAATATGTGTTGGTGCCAATTTCTCCCCTTTCGAGTCTTTCGACTAGAGTGGTAGTTGCAAATTTGCCTCCGTTTATTATGGATGATCAAATCCAGATAAAACAGAGTCGGTTTGGTGAATTTGCTAGTGGTTTTCAGGCAGATGCTGTTAAGCATGTTGTTTCGTTCCGGAGGCAAGTGTTCATGTTTCTGAATAACAATGAACAGTTAAATGTTGTGAGGGCATTTTCTGTTAAACCTTACTAATGCTTTTGTACTAAAATACCTGTCTTTAAGCCTAGGCATTGGGCTTGAGTTTGTTAAATAAACGAACGCATATAAGATAGAAAAGTGTGTGTGTGCATTAATAGAGGTCTGTTCTTAGTGTTCTGTGTGTGTAGAATGACCCCATGATGTCTGGGCACTCAGCCAAGACTTGACAGAAACAGACTGGTTCCTCTTAAGTTAACTGGAGACGTAAAGGTTATATCCTGCACACCAATGATAAAGCTATCGTTCTGTTTGGAGCCTGTTTCTGGGTGAAAGATTCATGTTTTGTGTGTGTGTGTATGTGTGTGTGTGTGTGTGTGTGTGTGTGTGTGTGTGTGTGTGTGTGTGTGTGTGTGTGTGTGTGTGTGTGTGTGTGTGTGTGTGTGTGTGTGTGTGTGTGTGTGTGTGTGTGTGTGTGTGTGTGTGACCAGTACGACCATACATCATCTGGACCGACAGTCAAAGGCACTTGCTTGCCCAACTTGGGGGAACCGTTGAGCTACTGTTAGAGGAAGTATGTCTAGAGTGACTTCCTGTCATTCTGGCCCCTATTGTGCTCACTCAGTTGCGACAGACTGAGGTAACCTTTTCATCCAGTTGTCTCCCCTCACACACGCGCACACACACACACACACATATAAGGTCATGTGTTTTGCAGATGCTTGCATGGGGTAGCATGACTATATAAGGCTTTGGGTTCTCTTTGTACAGGAGGCTCTCACTCCATTTCACCTGCGTGGGCGGTGCGACCAGCCTCCTTATTATAATACGTTTTTAATCAAAAATAATACCTTGATTGATTATTAACTTTGACTCTCCTCATTATTAGTTAAAGGTAGAATTTCCACCACAATGTGCGTTTTAAAGTGAGGCATGGGGATGGGCTCTACGCAGGGTTTGCCAGCACAGATAGTCTACAATGCTTTGAGTGTGGACATTTGGGGCATAAGAGCTTTGCGTGCCCACATAAAGACCGTAGACAAGGTGAGAGTACAAGCGGGGAAAGCCAGTGGGGGAAATTGAGGTCAAAGTGCAGGGAGCCATGAAACGCAGGCAGAAAAGGCTGGGCCTGGTCATGCTATGGGTGGTGGTTTAGCTGAGGCTGGGTCTAGTCATGCTATGGGTGGTAGTTTAGCTGTGGCTGGGTCTAGTCATGCTATGGGTGGTGGTTTAGCTGAGGCTGGGTCTAGTCATGCTATGGGTGGTGGTTTAGCTGAGGCTGGGTCTAGTCATGCGTCATATAAGCAGAATTCAATATAATTCCAATGCAAGAACCCAAATGAAGCCCCTGGGTATAGCTATATATCGGTATGTTTCATCATAGAAATAGATACATTCTATTATGGTTCTTGGTAGCTTATTTGTTTTCGTGGTTGTAAATTGAACTGTACGTATTGGAAACGTGTTTATGGTAGGCTGGCATTGCTTAATTGATTACGCGGGTCTAATTTGATCCACAGAAGTGTATTGTGCCATATTACAATGTGTTGCTTGAACTCATGAGCGGCCTGATTTTCCATGTTTGAAGCTGGCCTATAGGCTTATTTATTTGGCAAGACAGCAGTGCATGGCTGCATCTCACTGTAGTAGGCTGTAGGCTATTTTGGTTAATTGGCTCTCCAATGGCCTTTTGTTTACAGCATTTGTTTACTGTTACTGTAACTAGCCTAAGTATAGATTGTGTCATGCCTTTATCGATCTGATATTTTGTTCACTCGGACTACTACTTGGTACCGCTGTTTTGTTCTGTTGGCATTCATTCGTTTGCATTCGCAGTTGTGTTTGTATTCTAACTAGGCTACTACTTTAAGCATTTAGTTTGCATGATTTTGGTAAGACGGCTATGTGTGCGGCTGCATTCACATAGGCTAATTTACCTATTACAAATAGCCTATCTATTCGTTACCAAAATGGTGTTGTCACTTAAAGCACTCAATGATCCCGGGGTCTCGGCTTTGAAACGTTAGGTTTCTTATGGTTTAGCCTTATATAAGCAGAATTCAATATAATTCCAATGCAAGAACCCGCCAGAAATGGTGCCCCCTTGCCAGTTTCAACTGCCCCCTTAGTCACTTTATCTTGGTGCCAGATCTGCAGGAACACACACACAGCTAACAGGTGTCTGTTTGACTGCCATTGCCAAGCTGAGAACTTTCTGGACCCCTCATTACTCCCCCCACTCTCCATTCTACCCTTCCTGTCAAGTGCGTTGCCATACCTCCAAAATCACATCATTGTCATGCCTCCCTTGGAGGTCTGGAGAATTTTGTATTGCAAAAACAGTTTGAATGGTCTGCTGGCTGCCAGTGGCAAGATTTTGATTGGATGAGTAGAAGGGGTGCTGTGTGTTATGTCCGTCACTGTTTTCCGTCCAGGTAGTTGTTACATACGCTAGCTTCAAGTGCTAGTTTTCAAGTCATCAAGTGTGGGCGACAGTCTGCAATTTATATTTATTGAAATTGAAAGTGGATTACGCTGGCAAAGTCAAACGTCACAACATTCTAAACCGCTCTGGTGACAAACATGCTTTTGCCCATTATTGCCCATTATTTTGTTTTTGGTAAGGACCCAAAAAACTGAGGCAGTTGGAAAAACCTATTCAAGTAAGTAAATAAAAATGTATAAAATATGTAAGATACTCAAAGTGAGAGAGCGGTGTGGAGCCTTCCTTTCTTTCCTTCCTCGAACAAATCGGCAGAACCATCTTGGTTTCAGAGACCGTCTTGATTTTTGAGACAAAACCGCCGCTTACAGAGGCCACTGAGAAACCAGGGGAGACTGAAGAACTAACACTAATTGCTAATTTCCTAGCAGAGATGGAGAGCACACCTTCCTGTACAAATTGTTGAGTGGTGAAACCACTCCCCCTCCAATACAGCCACTGAATACCAAAACAAGTAACAAATTGTCATGCCCCTGGATCCTGGTTGATATGTCAAATTATGAGCAGTCCGCAGTTAAGGTAGATGGCCCTAGCTAGCAAAAAGATAGTAATAGACCAAAACAAAAATACTAAAAATATATACTTACCACTCCAAGAGATATCAGCAGTCCTCTAGCTATAGAATGAAGAAAACCTAATGAGTTCAGAATCAAGTGTATTATCGCTGGGCTGGAATATAAATCTGCTCACCCAGTAGATCAGAGATGCAAGGTTGGCCACCGCTGGTATAGAGGTTGTTGTTTAGACCAGTGTTTCCCAACCCTGGTCCTCCAGTACCCCAACAGTACACCTTTTTATTGTAACCCTGAGTCAGGTGTGTTTGTCCAGAGCTACAATGAAAATGTGTACTGTTGGGGTACTGGAAGACCAGGGTTAGGAAACACTGTTTTAGACTAAGATGTCTAATCTTTACACACAAGATAGCTTATTTGTACATTTTGAAGTGATTCATTGTTGATTCTTTAAAGTTAAGTGTTTTAATGAACTAGTGTCAATGTTTATTAATCATAAACTCAGCAAAAAAAGAAACAGTCTTTCAAAGATCATTTGTATAAATCCAAATAATATTCACAGATCTTCATTGTAAAGGGTTTAAACACTGTTTCCCATGCTTGTTCAATGAACCATAAACAATTAATGAACATGCACCTGTGGAACGGTCGTTAAGACACTAACAGCTTTCAAACGGTAGGCAATTAAATATGATGATAGCAACACTGTGGACAATTTTCAGCAAGCTGCAACCCTGAAATACAGAAATAAACACTTTTCCATAAACAAGGTCTAAATCATGTTTGATGCACTCTGTAAGTATTTTTTGCAGTACTGTTTAAGGTTACAGTTATGAAAACTTAGGACACTAGACAGGCCTTTCTACTGACTCTGAAAAACACCAAAAGAAATATGACCAGAATCCCAGCTCATCTGCGTGAACGTGCCTTAGGCATGCAATGTCCGTACTGTGAGACGCGTAAGACAGCGCTAGAGGGAGACAGGACGGACAGCTGATCATCCTCGCAGTGGCAGACCACATGTAACACCTGCACAGGATCAGTACATCTGAACATCACACCTGTGGGACAGGTACAGGATGGTCAGAGTTACACCGAGGCCTGTACTCTGGAGCGAGATCGATTTGGAGATGGAGGGTCTGTCATGGTCTGGGGCGGTGTGTCACAGCATCATCGAGATTGCAGGCAATCTCAACGCTGTGCGTTACAGGGAAGTTATCCTCCTCCCTCATGTGGTACCCTTCCTGCAGGCTCATCCTGACATGACCCTGCAGCATGACAATGCCACCAGCCATATTGCTCGTTCTGTGCATGATTTCTTGCAAGACAGGAATGTCAGTGTTCTGCCATGGCCAGCGAAGAGCCCGGATCTCAATTCCATTGAGCACATCTGGGATCTGTTGGATCAGAGGGTGAGGGCTAGGGCCATTCCCCACAGAAATGTCTGGGAATTTGCAGGTGCCTTGGTGGAAGAATGGGGTAACATCTCACAGCAAGAACTGGCAAATATTGTGCAGTCTATGAGGAGATGCACTGCAGTACCTAATGCAGCTGGTGGCGACACCAGATACTGACTGTACTTTTGATTTTGACCCCCCCCCCTTTGTTCAGGGACACATTATTCAATTTCTGTTAGTCACATGTCTGTGGAACTTGTTCAGTTTATGTCTCAGTTGTTGAATCTTGTTATCTTCATACAAATATTTACACGTTAGTTTGCTGAAAATAAACACAGTTGACAGTGAGAGGACGTTTCTTTTTTTGCTGAATTTATATCACAATCCTGCAATAAAGAGGGGTTCTGTCTGTAATGTGTCTGGGTCTTTGTATTGTATTCTCTAACATTTTATTTTCTCCTACAGTAGTTGTAAGAACCCCAATCAGTTTTATTTTATTGTCACTCTCTCTCAGTATATCAGCTATGTGAATCCATTTTGCAGCTTAACATATGACATGCATAACCAATGCAGCCATAGGCCTACAGTATGATGGCATTATGGACATCTGTCATGCCTTTTAAGTGCTGACATAAAAAATAGTTTAGTGCAAATCCAACCCTTGTAATTTAGGTACAGTATGAAAATAAAGAGATGCAATTAGGCTACAGGAGATGATTATTACAGATAACATTTGATGAGGTTATTTTTTATTTAATTTTATTCATTTTGGCAATGTTGCTTGCAAAATGATTGGCAGTTGTTCCCATAGATAGACAGTACACGGTTGGTCTATGTATCCCAGTCGCTGTGATAGGGACTGGGATAATACAGCTAACCTTTTAGGTCAATAATATGCTGTTTTTTTTTCAAATGTTATTGGCTTCAAAATGTGGGAACCAGCTCAACAGATATTGGTCATCTGATATCCATAAATGTTATAGCAGGCTCTATCTTTAGGTATGACTGATTTAATAATTAAATGGGCTCGCTGAGCTCCTCTGAGGGAGGGTGTAAGTGTGTGTGTCCTATCTCCAGGTCTTTGAGTACAGGCCGTCTGTCTGACATGCTGCTGAAGGCTGCTTTTGGAGTTCTTCTGTTTGATGGAGGAAGTAATGATAGTCTTTACACTGAGAGGCCCATGGACACCACAGGTACAAGGGCGCTATAAGCAAGCCAAGAGGATTTGATTTTGAGAAATGGAGAAATGTATTGTTTGTTTGTAATTGTTTAAGCCTGGTATTGGTCATGGGCTTCAACATTATGTAATTGTGCTACTGCCAACTCTTTTCATGGATTAGGTAAGGTCTTAATATATCTTGACAAGTGTTATCTATAACCTGGGTGACGCTTGACAAGAAAAGTCAATGTTTTGAAAAAGTTCCTGACTGTAAGTCAGTGGGTGTATAACCATACATTTCTATTGGAGGTTTGTGGTCAACGTCCATGGCCTAGCAGTGAGATCGCCCCGCTATATCAGCCCAGGCTGGTCATTCAGCAGAGGAACCCATAAAGATGTACCTATCTACCAGCACTTAACCAACCCCATGGCAGCTTGCCCAGACAGGGACGTAGCTTTTGATCCTCCAGAGCTCCCAGAGGAGACACTGATGGGGGTAAGCACATTAACACTCCTTCATATTATATTAGGTCTCTGTACATCAATGTATTCCTCATTGAGTTGTTGTTAATAGATTTTGGACCTATACACAATTTGCACATTGCCAGAAACTAAACTGTTGCCACAATACTGTCCTTTCTGCTAACCTTTGTCTCTCCATCACAGCAGTGGCATGCAGATGGCCTGGGGAACCTGCGCTTCACTCTGGCCTTTGTCCACTGTGTCATGGAGATAGCTGTAACGTCTGCTTCCAACTCACACTCTCAAACACGTAGATCCCCTGAAAGCAGCTCACTTTCCAGCCCAGTTTCCAGCTCACACTCTCACACACATAGATCCCCTGAATGCAGATCACTCTCCAGATCCCAATCACCTGAATTCTGATCACCTGTTCACACACCTGTATGTCATTTACACACACTATTTAGTTCAGTTCTTTGCACCCCATCATTGTGAGGTATTGTTTGTTTTGATACACATTTCTATTCTGAGCTGTTGTTCCTGGATTAGTCCTCCTGTGTATCATAGTTTTGGCCATCCTCACTAACGATGGCTTTTTGCATGTTCCCTGCCTGTACTTTTGCCTATCAGATTTCCTGTCATCAACCTCTTGCCTGATCTCCCGGATGACATTACTAGCTTTTTCCCTGCCTGTACTGCTGCATTTGTGGACCCCCTGTGTATGACCTTCTGCCTGCCCCTGGACCCAGCTACCTCCCTCCTCCTGTGGTCCTTTACAAATAAACACCTGCTGTGCCCTGTATTCATCACATTTGGCATGGCATGTTGCCTAGTGGTTAGAGCATTGGGCCAGTAACTGAAAGGTTGCTAGATCGAATCCCCGAGCTGATAAGGTAAAGATCTGTCGTTCTGCCCACTGTTCCAAGGCCGTCATTGTAAATAAGAATTTTTTCTTAACTGACTTGCCTAGTTAAATAAAGGTAAAATAAATAAAATGACAATCGCCAGTTCTAAAGACACTGGACTTGAGAGTGAGACCAGTGAAGACACTCATGTGTCCTTCCTGCAGCAAAGCCTGGTGGCTGATCAGATCAGTCTTCTAAGCCAGGAGTGGAGGTGAGGGGATGCATCTCTGTTATTGATTCCCTAATATTGAAGTTGCTGCTTTGGCCTGTTAACTTATACAGCACTTAGGACCTAAATTTAAAAATCACAGCGTAATGGTGTATTTTTAGTACTTCAATCATTTTTTTTGTTTATTAACATTGGTATTTTCGATGTGTATATCACAGCTATACAGAGCAGTTGGTACTGTACATGAAGGCTGCATTACACACTGCTATGGAGCACATCAGAGAAGGCAGTCTCTTTCCCTCATCTATAGTCAAGCAGGGTGAGACATGGGACCACATGTTCCTCTACTAACTGATATGTGAAAAACGAATAGTCCTGTTAATGATCATGTTATATATGCTTTAAAAAGTGTATTGAATTAAAGTCATTTTTCTTTTATGTAGTGGGGTAGAAGCTGAAAGAAATGTATAAGAGCAGTGTGACATCCTGTCGGTCCCTCAACTCCCGCCTGCAGAGCTTCCTCCTCAACAAGCAGAGACTGATGGACGACCACAACAACATCACTGCAGAGAAACAGCGGTGGAAAAAGTACCCAATTGTCGTACTTGAGTAAAGTATAGATACCTTAATAGAAAGTTAATCAAGTGAAAGTCAGCCAGTAAAATACTACTTGAGTAAAAGTCTAAAAGTATTTGGTTTTAAATATACTTAAGTATCAAAAGTATAAGTATAAAACACTTACAATTCCTTATATTGAGCAAAACAGATGGCACCTTTTTTTGGGGTTTTAAAATTTACGGATAGCCAGGGGAACACTCCAACACTCAGCGATTATTTACTAAAGATGCGTTTGTGCTTAGTGAGTCCGCCAAGCCAGAGGCAGTAGGGATGACCACGCATTCTCTTGATAAGTCTGTGAATTTGACTATCAAAATGTAACGAGGACTTTTGGTTGTCAGGGAAAATGTATGGAGTTAAAAGTACAATATTTGCTTTAGAAATGTTGTAAAGTAAAAGTTGTCAATAATATAAATAGTAGAGTATAGATAACCAAAAAAATGACTTAGGTAGTACTTTAAATAATTTTTACTTAATTACTTTACACCACTGTAGTGAAACTAATCTACAGTCACACAGTGACAATGGTAAGGCCTCCTCTCTCTCACTGGACAGTACAATAAGTCCCTGTCTTGTCCTTTATGTGCTCTCAGTCTTTCTATAGTGGTCTTCAGTTTTATATAGTAGAATCATTGGACATAGGGTAGGATAGACGATGGATAGTAGATACTGTAAATATACGTTTACTGTATTACTTTGACAGCACTATTTATGATGGGGTTATAATATTGTAAGAGCAATGTTAATAGCTGAGTGTTTGTGTTTCTGGTGTCCAGGTGCAGTCAGCAGCGCTAGATGAGATGTTCCACCTTGACCAGGTGCCCATCCAGAGATACCACAAAGCCCTGCTGCTCATGGAGAGTTCCTCACCATCACAGAGCAGGCAGACATCAACAACATAAGTACATTTAAGTAGCTTATAGATACACACGCACGCACACACATGTACACACACATTTCTTTGAAGATAATTAAGTATTAATGTCTCTTTCTCCCTCGGTGTTTCTCCCATTGTGTTGGTCTCAGGCAAACAGTGTATTGAGAGACTGTCACGCCCTGGTCTAAGTATTTTGTGTTTTTCTTCATGTATTGGGTCAGGCCAGGGTGTGGCATGGAGTTTTTGTATTGTGGTGTGTTTTGTCTTGGGGTTTTGGTGTGTATGTATTTGGGATTGTAGCTAGTGGGGTTATCTAGCAAAGTCTATGGCTGTCTGGAGTGGTTCTCAATCAGAGGCAGGTGCTTATCGTTGTCTCTGATTGGGAACCATATTTAGGCAGCCATATTCTTTGAGTTTGTCGTGGGTGATTGTCCTTAGTGTCTTTGTTCCTGTCGCTGTGTTAGTTGACAAGTATAGGCTGTTTCGGTTTTCACATTACGTTTATTGTTTTGTAGTGTTTGTGTTATTTCGTGTTTACTTTTGTTTGATTAAAAATGGATCGCAATCTACACGCTGCGTTTTGGTCCGACTCTCCTTCACCACACCTAGAAAACCGTTAGACGCATCCTCTCTGCTCGGCAGACTGCGTAGTGTGATTGAGCTTGAGGCTTTTGGACTATAGCTACAATATTAGCTGAAGCTTCTGAGCTTGGTTAGAGCACCTCCAGACCCTCTGGTGTCCCTCTGTCCTCTGTGAAAATGGAGTTCCTCGCTGTTGACACACAAAAGCACTTTGAATGGAACATGCTCAGTGACAAGACCACTGATATAGCTTCTCTCAACCCACAGACTAGTACCAAACATGTTTAGTACCACAAGGGAGAAGAAGAGGATTGTGGGTGGTTCTGACTGACTCCACTCTGAGAGCCTTGTGTGTTGTGGTTGTGTGTCATGCTACAGTATGTTCTGCCAGTCCAGTAGTATGCTACTGTTATCTACTGGATTTATCAGGCATCACTGGATAGAGTAATTATTATTGTATTTTTAGTACGATTTTGTGTAATTCTGGGCTTTTTTTGTGGTTGGCTTTAATCTTTAGTTTTTATATTACTGCCTGTGGCTATACATTTGAATGTACCTATTTCTGAAAGACAATGCAGCTGTACATAGTCTAACGGTAAATAGCCCACCCAATTTTACCTACCTCATCCCCATACTTTTTATATTTATTTACTTTTCTGCTCTTTTGCACACCAATATCTCTACCTGTACATGACCATCTGATCATGTATCACTCCAGTGTTAATCTGCAAAATTGTAATTATTCACCTACCTCCTCATGCCTTTTGCACACAATGTATATAGACTCTCTTTTTTTCTACTGTGTTATTGACTTGTTAATTGTTTACTCCATGTGTAACTCTGTGTTGTCTGTTCACACTGCTATGCTTTATCTTGGCCAGGTCGCAGTTGCAAATGAGAACTTGTTCTCAACTAGCCTACCTGGTTAAGTAAAGGTGAAATAAAAAATAAATAAAAAATGGTATCCGCTTTCTGAAATAAAAATGAGGCACCTTTTAAATGTCTTTGTAAATATGTTGAGTAATTGTTTTGACTGTATGTTGTTCTTGTTCACCAAAACCAAGCTACCACAATCAGTTTCATATGAGAAAATTGTGTGAGAATAGTGATTATAATAAAATGTCTATAACATTTTGTGGGATGTTTCTGTTGTACTCTACGCTTGCCAGCTGCTCAGCAGAACATTTGACCAAATCCAGATCTACAGTACAGAGGGGGCATGTTTTGATGTGAGGCATTGGTAGGTGGAGATGGAAGATAAACCTACTACAATATTTTAAATTGTCCTAGTTCATGACTATATATATTGAGTTTGACGCATCTTTATAGTGTAAAGAAATGTTTTGCAGTTGGTTTTAGGGAAGAAAATATATAAACAATTAATATAATAAAGTAGCATGAGAGAATCAATTGGCTATAGCTAGGTTATTTCAAGTTCTTTGGACTAAACTATTTGTGGTTAAGGGCAATGCGCCCATAGAGGTACTAGAAATCATCTCTACTCTATTTTATGTTGAGGGGTTGGTTTACATTCTTGTCAATCAGCACGAGTCCAGGGTTGTTCACTTCCCTTGAAACGGAACTGCTTCCGGTTCTTCAAGGAATAGATAGAAAAAAAATAAGGTGTCCACCGCCATGTTTCAGAATGAAATATGTCCAATGCATTAAATTTAATATTGCTGTATAGCAGTATTTGCACTACATAATTATTGTCTTTGTTTTAAAGAATACGTTTTGATTGATGAGACTACCGCTGGAGTTGTATTTGCTGTAAGTAACAAGATCCGGTGATGTCTATTTACCCTGCGGCTAACATATTAGCTAGCACGCTACTATCGGGGGGAAGGAGCGGCATTTCGGCCTTACGCGTGCTAAGTATATGGACGTTTAGATGACTTCTCCAAAAATATATTCTAAGCACCGTACACATTTCATCCATACATGGACAGCGTTGAGTTGCATTGGCTAATATCATACTAAACCCTAATGTTATCTAGCGATATCATATCTGAGCTAGCTAGCTAGAAGGACACGGCCGTGCAAAATTAGCATAATGTAGCTAGCTGGCTACAGCTAATTTGAAAAGCTGTAGTTACAGCGGTAACGTTATGGTTTATTAATCAGTGCGGCTGGTTATGACGGTGGTGTTAGCTAGTTAATGACATAACACAAAATAAGCTAAACAGGTAGCTAGCTAATAATATTACCTAGTTAACGTTAGCTCAATAGCATTGCTACATTGCCTGTCAAATTCTGCCAACAACAATGGTTAGCTAACTAGCTCTATAGCTGTCACTCAAGATGCTTATCTGCGTCTCTCGCCTAACAGTGAATGTCTAGCTAGCTAGTTAGCGTGTTTGTGATGAAACTCAACATGACATTTTGCCTAATGGCTTTCAAAATAAATAAAACATTTGTAATGTTTCAGTATCATGAAGTTATGTGCGAAATTGTGACTGTCATTGTTACAAAGAATATGTCAATGTTCGATTGACTAAGATGGAATATAAAATATCACCAATATTGTTTACATGATTTGAATGTCTATCCTCTACAGGTATTGTTTCCCATACAGTAACAGTGTTACGCAATGCACCATGGGAGTGGACCACAGAATGTGCAACGGCAACTTCAGAGATCCAAGTCCACCACTGGATCTGAAGCAGAAGATCACCAGAAGCAGCAGACCATGGCAGTTACTCAACAGCAGGCAGCAGCCAACCACCCACAATCAACTGTGACCACGTTTGCATCTGGAGCCAGCCCTTCAGGCCCCCAGTCCCCCAACTACCAGATAATAATGAGCCGCAGCCCTGTCACAGGCCAGAACATGAACATCACCTTACAAAATGTCAGTCAAATGGTGACGGGCAACCAACAGATCACCCTCACCCCGCTCCCTCTCCAGAACCCAGGCTCTCCCGGCTTTCAGCACACGGCCCCGCAGTGGAGGTTTGAGCCTGCCCCGTCCTATATCCAGGTCACCTCACCTCTGCCACAAAGTCCCACTCAGCACAGCCCAGTCCCTCTCCAGCGACCAGGGGCACCTGTAACAGGACTGGGTTTGTGTGGACAGAGCCCAACACGCTTTGTTGATGCTGGCATGCTTGTGAGACAAATCAGTCTTGGCAGCCCGCCTGGAAGTGGGCACTTTGTTTACCAAGAGGGGACAGGGCTGACGCAGCTAACTCCAACCACAGCTGGGCAGGTGCAGCTGTCCTCCCCAGGGGTGCCAGGCTCAGTGCGTGAACGCAGTCTCTCCCAGCCCCACTCACAGACGGGAGGCACCATCCACCACCTCGGACCTCAGAGTCCTGTGGCCAGTGGGACTGTTTTGCCCACACTGGGGAGCCCAGGCCACATAACCACCTCCAACTTGCCACCTCAAATCAGCAGTATCATCCAGGGGCAGCTGGCGCGTCCCATGATATTTGAGAAGACTTCACAGGGTATGGTAACTGGAGTGGGGACAGCTGCCACTGTGTCTTTCAGTATGCCCTCCACCATTCCTCCCTCCAGCCCTTCCCTCATTAACCCTCCCCAAGGCATCCCCAATACCCCTCTCACCCCTACCGGCATGTGCTTGGGGTCCGTCAAGAAACAGATACCCAAAAAGCTGGAGGAGATTGCACCCTCAAACCCAGAAGTGGCCCAGCTGAGGAAGCAGTGTCTGGAGCACCACACTAAGAAGATGGAGGGTCTGAAGGAGGTCTTCAAAGACTACCTGATTGAGCTGTTCTTCCTGCAGCACCTCCAGGGGAACATGATGGACTATTTGGCTTTCAAGAAGAAGCCCTGTGTCCCGCTTTTCACTTACCTGAGACAGAATGACCTAGACCTTGAGGAGGAAGAGGAAGAGGAGGAGCAGTCTGAGGTCATCAATGATGAGGTACTGTTACATTATTGATTGATTTACCATGTATACATTCAGAATGTCTCTAATTCCTGTCCTGTATATAGGCTATATGAATTTAGTTCAAATCTCTGTGCCACTCCCAGGTCAAGGTTGTAACTGGAAAGGATGGACAGGCCGGAACACCAGTTGCCATAGCTACACAGCTTCCACCCAATGTTTCAGCAGCATTCTCTTCCCAGCAGCAGTTCCAGGTAGAGAATGGTGATGGGGCACCAAATGACTGCAAACCCTACACAGAGAGGATGGAACTGATTATCTTTCTCTCTCTTAAATATTTCCTTTTAGATTGCCAAGCTTTTACTAACCCTTGCAAATGTCTCCTCAGGTGCACCAGGGATCAGTTGGCAGCATGACAAACTCAGGGGACATGGACCCCTTTAAGAGGCAACAGGCAATGGCACAAGCAGGTAAGGCAAGGACAGCACACTCCCGTGGCTCTTTTGTTGGTTTGTTTACTCTCCCTTTTCTTTCTTTTTGTTATTTCTTTATTTTCTTCCCTTAAATTGCTTCTGCTTTTAGATATTTGCCATCTTCTACTAGCGCTGTCTGTAGAAGTCTTAACGCAAGGAAGGAGAGGTGGTCTGTATGGTGTACAGAAGGTCATTGCTGTTTGCCGAGTGTCTTTTTTCCGTTATGAGGGTATTGTGTGTTTTAAATCCCAGATCAGGCTAAGAGGTCCCGGATTGAAGTTGGTCGCCATGGAATGATTTTCCAGCATCCTGGTTCTTTAGGATCACCTGGCGTTCCACTCCAGCAGCTTATGCCAACAGCGCAAGGTAGGAGTGCTACTACCAGGCCGTTCTGTGTTCTATTCAATGCTGCTGGACGTGTCCTTAATCCAAAGAAACAAACTGAATTCCAACAACGTCCCATCGTCTCCAACGAAAACCGCCAAGCAGCATCAACAAAGCGATCTTCATCCATCCGCTGGACAGACACCCCAACAGACCTCAGGAAGTTCAGTCTTAGCTCTCCCAGCATGCTCTTTTTCTCTAGACCAAGGGCTAAAATGGGGAAGAAGATAAAAAAATTAAAAACAAGTCTGAAGAAAAGGAGTAGCCTCTCACTGGGAAGATGCCATGTCTTATGATTTGACTTATGTTTTATTGATCATCCGTCTCCATCCGTTTCTTCTTTTCTGAAGTTTTGTTCTTCTCGATCGTCTGTTTGGACGGACTTTCCTGTGCCGTTGGAGCTTTGGTTATTTCGCAAGCGGATCACGGAAAGTGAGAAAGGAGGAACCCTGGAAAAAATTCATGTATTTTCTGTGGGGCATGTTTGCTCATTTTAATGATTGCTTTTTCGTTCCTCCTTTTTTATACTCGTCATCATTCTCATCCATCCGTATCCCACACCCCTGTCCCCCTCCGCTGTCTGTCCTTGCATTGTCAAAGTGGATTCACAATGCATCTCAATCCTATGTTCAGTTGTCAGTCATCAAGAGCATCTATTGTTTACTTGTTCCATCATGCTCATCCTTTTGGTTTCCCCCATCTGTTTCCATGGCATATCGTTCTGACTTGGCCTCTTTCCCTCAGTCGTAGTAGGAAGAAGGGGAGCCGGGTAGATGAGGTTTGGTGCAGTCATGATATTTCACAGGTTGGTGTGGGTGTGTCTGTCAGGTCCAGGTGTTGATGTGGTCTAGGTTATGTGAGTGATGGTCAGGGAGGGGTAAGACAAGTGCTGCTTAGTCAGGGTGCACAGCTATGCTCAGCCCAGGCCTGCTATCTGCAAGATCCCATGTGTGTCCTGCTCACTTCTCTGCTTTGCTATGTTCTGTGTTCCACAAAATAACTACATTGCTTCATGCATGCTAAACATCAGGTGCTTTTGTGATTGTGCGTTTATTTATTTATTTTCTTCTGTATTTTCTATTTCATTTGATTTGGAAACCTTTCTTCTCAGTCCCTCTGCTGAAGGTGTTTATGCATGATTAGTTTAGCTGTTTTAATCACATTCTCTTAACATTTTACAGAGAATGTTTTTATTTTTGCATTAACAATCTTAGTATTTTATATATGTAGATGATCACATTGATTTGTATCTTCTGTAATCATTGTGCTGTATAATTTTAGTTTTCACTCTTCCTCAACGGTAAGAACTACACTACTGTTGACTCATAACGTACATCCAATTCATATGTTCTGGGTAGCTATTACAATAGATGGGGCTGTAAACACTTTCCTTTTAGAATCTGATCACGTTCAGTCAGTACTGAAAAATAATGGCTTACGTATGAGGTACAAGTGGCCCTCTGGCCTGACTACTGCTCAGTCTCTCTATCTGCACCGTGTATAGTCTATCTTTTAACAGGCCTTCAAGCTTCATTCAGAGCAGGATTGGTATGACATGACAACACTTGGATCGAGGAACCACAGAGCAACACTAACTCACAGCCACATGTTGTTATCCTTTTTCCACTCCGTCCCTTTGTGTTCCCTATGACTTGGTTACTGTGCTCCAGGCGGGATGCCCCCCAACCCGCAGACAGTCCAGATCCCCGGGCAGAAGCAGAACCAGCCACAGTATGACCCGTCCAAAGGGCCTCCGGTGCAGAACGCTGCCAGCCTGCACACTCCTCCCCCCCAGCTGCCAGGCCGCCTACCCCAGGGCACCCTCCCCATGGCAGTCCTGCCCATGGCTCTCTCTCAGCAGTCCCTACTTGTGGATAGCTCAGCACAGGCCGCCAATCAGCTCCAGGTGAAGGTGCAGGGGGCTGGCCAGATCATGGCTCCAGTCAACCCCCACACACAGCTCCAGGCCCAGCTCCAGCAGCAGATGCAGTCTGGTATTCACCTCCAAATGCAGCCTCAGCAGCCCCAGCTCATGCTGCAGCCAGCACAGGCCGTGAGTCTAGAGGATAGCTTCCTAACATCGCATGTTTTTGGTTGTTGTCATAGGTTTATAGATCAGTGTTTTGTCTTCTCTCTCTCCTCCCTTGATCAGACTGTGGCCCTCACTCGTCCTGGAGCAGACTCCAACCAACCTGGCCAAAGAATAATGACCAACTCCCTGACCAACCCCTCAATGTCTCCTGCCCCCCTCAACGCCCCCAACTCACTCTCCTCCCCCCACACAATTGGCCCCCTCCGCCCCAACATCAACCCTGCCACACAGTCCAAACTGGCCGGCCCCAACGGCACCTCCACAGTCAAAATGGGAGGCTTTGGTCAGGGCTCGGGTATGCAGTCATCAGAAGGGAGTTCACATGACAAACAAGCTGAACAGGCCAAACTGGTGAGGAGTTACTTCTGAGAAACCTATCACTCTGCAAGTGCTTTTGTTTTCCAGCTGCTCATAATGTGACCCCCCCCCCCCCCCCCAGGAGAGCCAGGTGCACCAGCGTATCTCTGAGCTGAGGAAAGAGGGCCAGTGGTCAGCCAGCAGGCTGCCCAAGCTCATGGAGTCCTCTCGGCCCAAATCCCACTGGGACTACCTACTGGAGGAGATGCAGTGGATGGCAGCTGACTTTGCCCAGGAGAGGAGGTGGAAGATGGCTGCTGCCAAGAAGGTATGAGTTCTCTAAGAAGGCTGAGTTCTCTTATTGTACTTTTACTGAAGTAATGTCTGTGATTCTTATGTAATTGTACATTGTTTCAGTACTACTTGATCATAATTGCATATTCCCCAGCTGGTTCGCACCTGTTCGCGTTACCATGACGAGCAGAAGAAGTTGGAAGAGGGATCCAAGAAAGAGGAAGAACTGCGTCTCCGTCACATTGCTAGCACCATCTCCAGAGAGGTGGAGTTCTTCTGGTCCAACATTGAGCAGGTACATTTATCTTAATGTGGAAACTTTTCCATTGTTGTCCTTAGACCTGTAGTGTCATCGACTCTGTCCCTCTTCATCTGTTCCATTTGGTTTCTCTCAGGTTGTGGAAATTAAACTGCGTTTCCAGATTTATGAAAAAAGACTGAAAACGCTCAGCCTGCAGAGAGCAACGAGTAAAGGTGAGACTTTATTCAAGAGCTTTTTGAAATTGATGTAAAACAATCTAAATTTCATAATGTCGTTTTGAATATATTGGTTATTCTTTGCGCCACAGGACAATATGTTAAACCTGCTCTGTCAACCGCAGTGAAAGCTGAAAAAGAGGTAGGTGGCTGTACAGACTCACTCTGGTTGTCCAGAATGTCCAGACACATAGTCAGGTTTTTGCAGGGACGTGTATTCAAAATTCATCTCATTCATAGGAGCCCAATATATCAACAAAGAAGCGAAAGTCCAGCACTTCATTGGCAGAAGAAGGTATGTGTACAAAACTATTTCTCCAGCGATTTTTACTGGTTTATCATTTGAGGTGTACTGTTGCATTGAACAGTTGATTACAATGTTGTATCTTGTCTATTGCTTTGTTTTCTCTCTCAGTTCAGGATGAGGAGAGCACCATAGAGGAGCAGGAAGCCATGGAGGTGACAGCTGATCAGAAGGCAGAGTTGGGAGATCTGGCTAAAGATGGTCAGCACGATGCACTGTTTTCTCTTACTATAGATAGTGATCGATTTCTCCCGATTACCTTTGTTTTTGTTCCATTTCTCATTAAGTCATGGAGAGTTTAAAAGCGCCCCTTAGTCTTTTGTGTCTATTGAGCCTTCCTTCTGTGTCTTGTATCGTTCTTAGCTGAGATGCCGCTGGATGCTTTGATGAAACAGTATGCTGGTGCCTACGCTGACAACTTTGACTGGCCCCAGCCTTCCCCACAGAGTGATGAGGATGGCAGGGATGAGACTGAAGGTATACCTAAACTCTACATATATACTTAATCTATATTTACCAATCTAGCTATGTGCCTCATGCTCATTGCTATGCCAAGATTATTAGTTTCAAAGCCAAATTATTTGTAGACTGGTGGTGTTCCCTCAGTGGTGCTGATGTAGTCATTGTTCCCTCAGAGATGGAGTCCTCTCTGGACACCCCCCACGAGGCTGTAGTGATAGACTCCCTGCTTAGTGTGGACCAGTATCGAGGTTCTGAGAAGACCAGCCCCCCTGGTGCTGACGGGAAGCCCAAGAAGGACATAGCAGAGGTGGCAGCCTCCACAGAACTCATCCTACCCAAGGGAAGTGCCAGGACCACCACTTCTGTGAGTCATCACATCTCTCACTGAACTAGTCGTTCACTGTTGGGTGTCATTTAACCAGTTTTTCAATGAGAGGAGTTTGGAAAGATAAATGGGGGGAGAAATTTGGTGCTGCTGTCCTGCTATATGAAATATATATTTAAGAGGACAGTTAGTGGGTTAACATGTACAAACAGGGAATCATTATGACACTTTGCTATGCATCTTAGGGCCGCAGCCAGGCTCCTTTCCTGCTGCACGGATCACTGCGTGAGTACCAGCAGATCGGAGTGGACTGGCTAGCCAGCCTCCACAAGAAACACCTCAACGGCATCTTAGCAGACGAGACCGGGCTGGGCAAGACTGTGCAGACTGTGGCCTACCTGGCCCATCTGGCCTGTCAAGAGGGTAATCTACTGTTGAAGACTATATTCAATGCTTATCTTTTGTTTATTTACGTAAACAGGTAGGTATTTTTATGCATGTGAACATCCATATAGACTTAATTTATATGTATTTTTCAGGCATCTGGGGCCCCCATCTGGTTGTGGTGAGGACGTGTAAGATCCTGAGCTGGGAGATGGAGTTTAAACGCTGGTGTCCCGGCCTCAAGATCCTCCTCTACCTTGGCAACAGACAGGAACGCAGAGCAAAGAGAATGGTAACTAGTAATGATCTGTTTCAACGGGACCTTTTTCAATAGACAGCCCCACGATTTTGAGTCCATTCAAGCAGAGAGACTTTGAGCAGGACAGCAGCACCAAATGTGACAGTAAATAATGCACACTTCTCATGAATAGAATGAAATGAAATGAAGAATGCAATGTTCTTCTCAACCACTTTTTGGCTTCTGCTGTTATTTAAAATGCCCTTGTTTACCAGTTTGTGTTTCTGTCTGTCCATAACTCGTGTTGTTGATGTGTCTCCAGTGGTGGGCGGAGACCAACAGCTTCCATGTGTGTGTGACGTCCTACAAGCTGCTGCTGAAGGACCAGAGCCATTTCCTGAGGAGGAGGTGGAAACACCTGGTCCTGGATGAGGTGCAGCTCATTAAGAACATGTCAGAGAAACACTGGGAAACCATCTTTGCGCTCAAGAGGTAACAACTCTTATTTTAGGGTGGCACCATGGCTACACTCCCACACAGACTGGTCTGCTGAAGGCTTTGGTCTCAGCTCAGCATGAAATGAAAGTTTGTTTAGAAGGCTTAACTCTTAAATGTGGTTTGACCTTTTTAAATTGTTAGAACAAGAGAAACAAAATCAAATGATGTGTTGGTGTGGTTTCTATTCCAGTCAGCAGAGGATCCTCCTGATCAACACTCCACTCCAGAACACACTGAAGGAGCTGTGGACCATGATCCACTTCCTCCTGCCAGGCATCACCAGACCCTACACAGACTTCCCTGTCAAGCCAGGCACAGACCAGAACCAGGACTACTGCCACAAACTGGTCATCCGCCTGCACAGGGTCAGTTGGGGTACAACCAAACCCCTCTTCTTCCTAATGCTTGTGTGTTGAGTTTGTCAGTAAGTAGTCATTGATATCCCATCAATGTGATGGCGCTTTCAGTTGTGGTATGAAGTGATTGTGTATCTGAAGGTTCTTTCATTCCTAATGAGTGTTTCTGGTCATTAAAGAAGATATCTTTGCTTAACCCTTTACTCTCGAGGAGATTGTCCTATATGCATAGGTTTCTTATAGATGAAATATGAAAAGTATCTGCATAAGCATGGTAGCAATTGAAAAGGAACAGTTTGGTGATTATGGGGAAATTATTAGATCAAAGGTGAGTGAACAACAGTTCACCTGACACAACTAAATCCAAACATAAAATCAACAGTGTAATGTAAATTTGACATTTAATGTACTTTTCACAGCATTTGTTGATAAGTCTGAAAATACTCTGGATACATTCAATAACATAACACTATTCCTGGAAAATGTGGGGTAGGTGTGACAACAAATTACAAGGGTTTGAGTGAGAGGACTAACTGGTGTCTCCAAGTAGTTTCAATGCACTTTTAGGACTGGAAGAGTCTTCAACTATAAGAACTAGAGCAGGCACACTTTTTGGAACCTGCGTCCCTGCCCTCACACAATTACTGTTGTTTACGCAACCCAAAAACGGTCCATTTTAAATCACAATCTAGCTTAGGTGGGCATCATTTCAGACTGTTATATTGCCAACATGACAAGCTAAGTTACAAAATACGATTTAATAGTTTTGGGCTTTTACAGTGCAATTCATGGAAACAGATCATTTTGGTGAGCATAGAAAGAAGTGTTCAGGTGCGTGTGCTGCAGCAAATTTTATGAGTTTTATGATATGGATATGTGAAGTGCACATTTGGACTCACGAGTGTTTTGCTGGCTTGAATGATATCAGAGGTATTTATTATAATCCTCAACGTCTCATCTTTCAAAATACATAGTCCTCTTAATTTAATTTATTTAATTTCCCTCACCCAGAAAAACAAAAAGTCAGCAAAAGTTGCCCAATTAGCGAGAGGGATCGGGCGGGCGATCGACCAGGCGACGAAGATGCTTAAGCTCAGAACGGCTATCAGTCAAAACCCATACAGTGCTGCGCAGAGCCAGAGCTCTGACGTCATGTGTGTGTGTGTGTGTGTGTGTGTATATATATATATCATGTTACTTGTACAGTCACTGCTTTCCAATTTTAAGCGTTTATCAGTGCCACTGGTCATCAGTAGGATTCCCATTTACCAGAGCTGTTCACACCTAGATACCATTCAATCTGACATCCTTTCTCCTCTGCAGATGATCCAACCCTTCATCCTGAGGCGCTGTAAGAGGGACGTGGAGAAGCAGCTTCCTAAGAAGTATGAACACATCCTCAAGTGTCGCCTTTCTAGCAGACAGAAGAGCATGTATGAAGATATCCTCACTCAGCCAGGGTGAGTCAGCCCTCCAGACACCACATAACCTCTGCCTAATATATGGTAATTACTATAGTATTTAGTTCTATACTCAGACTGAATATTTGAGCACAGGTTCTATACCTGGAAATGCACGATTATTTGTTAGATGGGGGGGGGGGTCGATAGTTGCGTATGGCAATATTTTTTGGGTAAGATATTATATTGTTTTTTGATGCCCAGGTATTAATCAATAAAATATATATATACATACAGTTGAAGTTGGAAGTTTACTTACACTTAGGTTGGAGTCATTAAAACTTGTTTTTCAACCACTCCACAAATTTCTTGTTAACAAACTATAGTTTTGGCAAGTCGGTTAGGACATCTACTTGACACAAGTAATTTTTCCAACAAATATTTACAGACAGATTATTTCACTTGTAATTCACTGTATCACAATTCCAATAGATAGACTTTGGTCCACATTCATTGAAGCTGCAGTGCTGGTTGCAGCACGAGTGGAGAAACGCGTTCGGTCTCCCAGAGATGAACGTACTTTGGTGCGAAAAGTGCAAATCATTCCCAGAACAACAGCAAAGGACCTTGAGGATAGGAAACACCCCCCTATCCACATCGATGGAACAGTAGTGGAGAGGGTAGCAAGTTTTAAGTTCCTTGGCATACACATCACAGACAAACTGAATTGGTCCACTCACACAGACCGCATCGTGAAGAAGGCGCAGCAGCGCCTCTTCAACCTCAGGAGGCTGAAGAAATTCGGCTTGTCACCAAAAGCACTCACAAACTTCTACAGATGCACAATCGAGAGCATCCTGGCGGGCTGTATCACCGCCTGGTATGGCAACTGCACCGCCCTCAACCGTAAGGCTCTCCAGAGGGTAGTGAGGTCTGCACAACGCATCACCGGGGGCAAACTACCTGCCCTCCAGGACACCTACACCACCCGATGCTACAGGAAGGCCATAAAGATCATCAAGGACATCAACCACCCGAGCCACTGCCTGTTCACCCCGCTGTCATCCAGAAGGCGAGGTCAGTACAGGTGCATCAAAGCTGGGACCGAGAGACTGAAAAACAGCTTCTATCTCAAGGCCATCAGACTGTTAATAAACAGCCACCACTAACATTGAGTGGCTGCTGCCAACACACTGTCAATGACACTGACTCAACTCCAGCCACTTTAATAATGGGAAATGATGTAAATATATCACTAGCCACTTTAAACAATGCTACCTTATATAATGTTACTTACCCTACATTATTCATCTCATATGCATACGTATATACTGTACTCTATATCATCGACTGCATCCTTATGTAATACATGTATCACTAGCCACTTTAACTATGCCACTTTGTTTACATACTCATCTCATATGTTATACTGTACTCGATATCATCTACTCTATCTTGCCTATGCTTCTCTGTACCATCACTCATTCATATATCCTTATGTACATATTCCTTATCCCCTTACACTGTGTATAAGACAGTAGTTTTTTTGGAATTGTTAGTTAGATTACTTGTTCGTTATTACTGCATTGTCGGAACTAGAAGCACAAGCATTTCGCTACACTCGCATTAACATCTGCTAACCATGTGTATGTGACAAATAAAATTTGATTTGATTTGATGCTGGAGGAAACCAGTGCAAAAGTATCTATATCCACAGTCAAACCAGTCCTATATCAACATAACCTGAAAGGCCGCTCAGCAAGGAAGAAGCCACTGCTCCAAAACCTCCATTAAAAAAGCCAGACTACGGTTTGCAACTGCACTGTACTTTTTGGAGAAATGTCCTCTGGTCTGATGAAACAAAAATAGAACTGTTGGCCATAATGACCATCGTTATGTTTGGAGGAATAAGGGGCATGCTTGCAAGCCCAAGAACACAGCCGAAGCACAGGGGTGGCAGCAGCATGTTGTGGGGGTCCTTTGCTGCAGGAGGGACTGGTGCACTTCACAAAATAGACGGTATCATGAGGGAGGAAAATGATGTGGATATATTGAAGCAACATCTCAAGACATCAATCAGGAAGTTCAAGCTTGGTCGCAAATGGGTCTTCCAAAATGGACAATGACCCCAAGCATACTTCCAAAGTTGTGGCAAAATGGCTTAAGGACAACAAAGTCAAGGTATTGGAGTGGCCATCACAAAGCCCTGACCTCAATCCTTTAGAAAATTTGTGGGCAGAACTGAAAGTGTGCGAGCAAGGAGGACTACAATCCTGACTCAGTTACACCAGCTCTGTCAGGAGGAATGGGCCAAAATTCACCCAACTTATTGTGGGAAGCATGTGGAAGGCTACCTGAAACGTTTGAGCCAAGTTAAACAATTTAAAGACAATGCTACCAAATACTAATTGAGTGTATGTAAACTTCTCACCCACTGGGAATGTGATGAAAGAAATAAAAGCTGAAATGAATCATTCTCTACTATTCTGACATTTCACATTCTAAAAATGAAGTGGTGATCCTAACTGACCTATGACGGGGAACTTTTACTAGGATTAAATGTCAGGAATTGTGAAAAACAGAGTTTAAATGTATTTGGCTAAGTTGTATGCAAACTTCTGACTTCGTGTGTGTGTTATAAAAAATATTTTTTTGATACTGTAGGTGAGCTAGTCAGCTGTACCTGCGTCAAACTGGTATTTTTCGTCTTATAGCTCGTTCTCCTTTTTAAATAGTGAGCCAGCAGGTTTTCAACACTGTTATTTCCCTGACTGATCAGAACTCGTGTTCTCATGCTCTCTTGTCCCTGTGCAGCAGACCTATAGTCAGCAATTTGTTTGGAACATCAAATGGCAGTAAAATCGCGGTATCGAATCGCAATACATATAGAATCGGTATCGGCACCTAAGTTCCCAGCCCTATTTTGTTATCAGAGCATTGTTGCTCAATATTAAATTCACTTACCCTCTTTCTGAATGTCTTGTGCTCTGTCTTCTGTCTGCCCTTAGAGCCCAGGAGGCATTGAAGACTGGTCATTTTGTGAGTGTGCTGCAGGTGCTGATGCAGCTGCAGAGGATCTGTAACCACCCAGACCTGGTAAACATCAGGGAGACCAGCAGCTCCTACGTGTGTTCCTCTCTGCAGTACAATACCCCTTCCCTGGTGCTGGGAGCCCTGCAGGAGGACCAACGCACGGTAGGACTAGGAGGGTACCAGTACCACACACAGCTAAAACACCTGGAGGTTTAATCCAGTTTATTCTATTTCATTAGCAATGCTCACCTGAGAGACTTGGAATAAAATTGATTATATTGGTTTATCAAAACACACTTGTGTTCCCTTTGTCTTTTTCTAGAGCCTGGACCTGTCCCTGTTCGACCTGATCAGTAATGAGAACAGACTGACGCGCTACGAGATGGAGGAGGTTCTACCCAAACTCAAAGTCACCCGTCAGCTGATTGAGGAGATTCACAGTGCCCCGGACCCACCGGCCAGACCCAAGCCCTGCAAGATCAAACCCATGAGGTCTGTGCTCTACCCTTCACATCCCATGGAAACCTTAAAATACACAACATGGATGATTCCAAAAAATGGAAAATAAATCACATTGACTATTTCTATTCTATCATGTTGCATCAGTAGCACTAGGCTGTGTTGCATGACCTTTGATCTTTATTGAGTCTATGATTTGATTGACAGGTTGTTCCAGCCAGTGCAGTATGGCACTAAGCCAGAGGGCCGTCTGGTGCCCATGACCAATACTGTGGGTCAGCAGCGCCCTCCAGCCACCACTATCACCCCCCCCACCACCACCGCCACTACTACTTCTACTGCCCCTCAGCCAGCCAGGACCACCACCACCACACAGGGTAAGACCTCCCTATAGACCCCTTGACAATGCTACACTTTGGTATGCACTGGGGTTTACACGTGTTCCATGCTGTTTTTAAGTTGAATAACTTCATGAAGGAAATCAAACAATAATTACAGTTTGATATTTACAGTATTTGTGTAGTGCGTATCACACAGATAATCTCATGTTACCATGTAATGTTTTGTAAAGCATGAGTGTGATTTGAGTTGGTCATGACACTAAAAACTGCTTTTCATAGAAGTTAATTATACTAACTATCCATAGCCTGCGTGTGTCATTACCGCCATTACATTTTCAAATTGTGTGGGTTATGCATGTGTAACTAAAAGATAGTCATCAGCATCATTTCAAAATCCAAAGCATTTTACTACTCCAAATGTATCCTAAAGTGGAGAAGTCCAAGGTGAAGATTTTATTATATTAACATCCTCTTTCGACTCTAAACCTATCAATCCAAGACGGGTATAAACCAAAACTTACTGCTGGACCACCCCCCTGATGTTGTGCTGTTGAATTAACTGACACGTTAGCCCATCCCCAAACCCCCTTGTACTTCACAGTGGCCGGGACGGCTATTCAGAAAGCTCAGACTACCTCTCCTACCACCGGCACCACTGGGTCTGCTGTAGCATCCTCTGGGAGCTCCGCCCCTGGCCAGCATGTGGTGGGGGCTGCCCCCCCTGTGGCCCAGGGCCAGGCTCTGTGTGGCGCGGCCCAGCCCACTCTGCCTGGTATTGCCCAGGTCCCTAGGCTGGCCCTAGGCCCCACCCATGCCATCCAGCCCAGCCTGGTTCCCCAGAGACTGGTTCTAACGTCCCAGGCCCAGGCACGGTTGCCTAGTAAGTGGCCTCCTCCCCTTCCCTCACCTCCCTTCAATGTCTCCCTCCACTTTTGGCACAACAGAGAGGGCTGCTCTGACAACAGGCCTCTCTCTCTGGGACACTGCTGCTTGGTGTTAGTGTCTTTGCTTTTAAGGAAACAACACTTGTTTGGTCTAAATACAGAGTTAGTTCATTCTTTTCTATCTGTAAAATCTATATAATTATATTATTAGAATAATATTATGTTAACTGTGTTGTCTAATATAACAAAAACCTTTTACCTTTTTGATATATTTTTTGAGGTAAAACAAACCATCTTCAGGTTTACAGCTATGGCATTTCCATTGTCCTATTTTACTGCAGAGAATCACTGAGTGAAGAAAAATAGCACTTTATAAATGACAACTAGAGCCATGTCAGCAGCATCCCCAAACAGCCTCAATCTTCCTCAGTCTGAAACCTGCATGTCCACAACCCAACGTCTGCTGCCATGACAGACCACACAAGACTGGTTTAACCATTTAAAACTATATTTTCCTCCACCTAAATATTGGTTCTCCCGTTTTACTAATCTTTTGCTTCTAGACAGCCCAGCTGCAGGAAGAGATCCCAAAGCTTTGTTTCCTCTTGTTAGATTTTTTGTGTTATGGTTTCTTTTGACTCTGAGGGTTTGTGTACTGCTAAGCATGTTGAAATGGTCCAACACACCGCTGACCTCAGGCCACTCCCTACCCCCAGTGTGAAAACACAGAAACCTTTTCAATAGCAACTCAACACACATTATAGCGCATAAAACAATTCTAGATAGAATGCTATTTATTGGCAATAATTTTGTGGATAAAGGTGCGTTATCTGTTTGCATGCCTGTAATAGGTGTGTTGTAGTAGTTGAAAAGGCAGTTAAGTGCAAGCCACTGCTTTAACTGAATACATGTTTGTTGCAGGTTCTCTGTCTCACCTGAAAATTACTGTTTTTTGTTGTTTATTTTCCCGCTCCGGGTTGGCTAGAGATTAGCTACTGTGAAGGTTCACATGTTGTGGAGGGCAGCTACCTACGCTCATCCCACTCATTAACACACCCTGGTATTGCATGTCTCGTCTCTCTCACCCTTCAACTAACTGAAATGTCTTTATTTAGTATTTTTGGTGATGCACAACTCTTTTGGTCTGTAGTGTTATTTGATTAGAGGTGTGTGTGTGTGTGTCTTTCCTCCTGCTGAAGGTGGAGATGTGTTGAAGATAGCCCAGCTGGCGTCCATAGCAGGCAGCCAGAACCGAATCTCCCAGCCTGAGACCCCCGTCACTCTGCAGTTCCAGGGTAACAAGTTCACCCTGTCCCCTAGCCAGCTCCGACAGCTCACCACAGGGCAGCCCTTGCAGCTCCAAGGTACACTCGGTAATGTACACCCAACATTTCATACTCTCCCTATGACTTCTCTTTTTCTCCCTGCCCTTTTTGTCAGAATGTCCTTTGCTATATGATAATCACTTACAACAAAGATGCTATTTTAAATGATACTCCTTCTTTTAACTCGATCATGTATTTGGTGGAGTCCACGTCATAGAAATACAGAGTTGGATAACCAATGTTACATGTATATACATTCTTACTAGAGCAGTGGTCACCAAAGGGCCGATCGTCTGGTCGATCTCCAAGGCATTTTATAGTCTATCACCAAACATTTCTATAGAAAAACAGTGTTATATTCCTACTTTTTTCTGTCTCGCACTGTTGACAAAAGGTGCACTTGTTTCAACTGCCCTGGGCGCCTGGGTAGGTGAAGTGTTCGCATTTTGAACCGTTTCATGTGTCTGAAGGTACAAACTTCGCCTCTCGGCGTGCTCGGAGAGCAAATCAAGTGCACCTATAGGCCTACCAATAGCCAATCGAATTGCTCAGATCACCGTGTATAAGTAAGTTGATACTGTGATTTCAAAACGTTTAAAACCATGACTAGAAAGACGCCGTTAAGGACTCGTGCTGCAACCAGCACTGCAGCTTCAATGAATGTGGACCAAAGTCTATCTATTGGCCTGTTGTTCTTATTATGTGTGTTTTTAATGTTTCACTTTTTCTGGTCATAGGAGTAACAACAGGAATCGTGCATGAGGCATAGATTATGTGGTGTGACTCGATTTTGGGGGCATCTGCTCAAAGACGGTGTCCCCTTTTTTGGTTAGTCTCACTCTCAGCGGAGGGGAGAGAGCTGAGGGACAGGACCACGGTGAAAGGCAGACCCTCTGATGCTCTTCCTCCACTGAGACTGACCACCTGCATTTTGAAAATTTATTTTTTAAAGCACATTATTTCAATTTATGCTCACTCAGCTATGCCTCACAAGTAGTACAACATTACCAGTGTGATCATATACCTCAAGTTTTGAAGTATCATTTCAAAATGGTCTGAGAAGAACAACATTGGCAGTGTAATTCAAGCATAGCCAATATGCAGTAATAATGTATTGTGCCAATAGTCTACTACAAATGTCTTTGGGGACCACAGTACGAGAGTGATTAAAACTAAATGGTTATATCTGTTTAATGGTTTCTGTGTTGTCTGTGTGCCTGGCTGTGTGAAGGCAACATCCTGCAGATAGTGTCGGCCCCTGGTCAGCAGATCCTCCGGCCCCAGGGCTCCATGGTCATGCAGACGGTACCTCAGGCTGCACCTGTCTCCAACTCCTCCACCAGATCTGGCACCCCACCCCCAACCGGCCCCGCCCAACAAGGTAAGCCTGCCACCTTCAACTGTGAATAGCACAGATAGTGCCTCAAGAAATAACATCACTATGTTTTTTAAAAATGTGCATAGTACCGTGCTCCACACTCTTATGCTCCGAGTGCATTCTCCGATGACATTCTCTAGAGTACGTTCTTGTGAGGATGAGAGTGTGGAGAACGCATAAAACATTACATTTGAGAAGCACACGCACTCCCCCTGCTGTATTACCTCATACCTCCCCGTTCACTGAACCTTCTTCCAGCCAGGACAATGGCAACAATAGACGAAACAAGATAAACACCAAGCAAACGTTTTACTTTAGAATGATCAGCTAGATATGTAAATCGTAATAATCTAGCCAGCTAGTTAAACAGGCAAAAAATGACCGAAAACAAATGTTATGCAAGGTCATGTAAAAACATTTTGGGGGTAGATACCACTTCTTCATGGCTGGCTAGCTATCCAGTTAGCCCTATTGACTTACTCTGAACTTACCCATTCACTGAACTGTCTCCCAGCCAGGACAACGGAATATACACAAAGCAAACGTTTTACTTCATAACTATCAGCCAGCTATATGTGAATCATAACAATGTAGCTAAAATATCTCATTAACAGGCAAAAATGACCTCAAACTAGTATTATGCAAGATAGATGTCATTTCTTTGTGGGTAGCTAGCTAACAATTCTTTGTTTCTATCTGGCTGGATAACAGTAGTAGCTAGCCGCTTAGCCCTGTTGACTTATTATGGGCTTGCGATCTACGGTACGTAGGCAGGTAAACATACATGTATTTATTAACGTATCGACATACAATATTGTATTCAGGCAACATATGAGATGTTAATAGGCAACATTTAATTCCGAAGTCAGTGTATTTCCTCTCGCTTCAGCTCAAATAATGGAAGGAAGTCTAACTATTGAGGAAGCAGACTAAACCATTCCAATGTTTCTGCAACTACCTCCCCCTAACAAGCACCGTTTGAAATATGTTCTACCTTCTTGTGGCTTTGTGTCAGTGACTCTTATCACAGAGTGAAATGAAGGTTTAAAGTGGAAATTTTGCGTACGTTTTTACATAGTTGCGTCATATCTCTGCATACTTTTCGTTGAAGCTTGCATCGATGCATGTTTCAAAATATGTACAAACGGAGAGCGCGTTCAAGAAGTGATCTCCGTGCTTCATTTCGCATACTTTGATTTGGACTCTTACCGTGCTACAATTTGCATGCTCAGAGCACGTATGTACTCCGTCTCTGCTGTCATGGCTTATTACACTGTGAACACAGTCAAATATTACTCTAGTCACCTTTCTAACAAAGTGATTGTGTTGTAATGGTCTTAAAGTCTTTCTCCCTTTTTACTTTTACGCTTCAGGGATGACATCAAATGCCTTGGGGGTGAGCGCCCAGCCTGCTCCTGCTGCTCCTATTGTCCCTCAGGTGGGTAGAACAGGCACTGGTAGAACACAGAAGAACATGAAATAAAACATACTTATATTTCTGTAGTCTCCTAACCCGTATATTCTCACCGAAGGAATGAAATGTTATTATGATGCCGTTCTCTGTGTGGTGTACAGGTGTCGTCAGAGGAGAGGGGTCGTCATCTGAAGGAGCGTCTGAGCCGCCTGTTCAGTGCCAACGAGAGGCGTTGTGACCGCAGTGTTCTGTACGGGGCTGACCTGCTCCAGGTCTGCTCTGTGACCCCAGGGGCTCCTCACTCTGCCCTGAGCCCCAGGGGCTGGAGATGGGTTGGCAGGGACAGCTGCCTCAGGGCCCAGAGGACTCCTGTGGCCACCACAACACACCTCCAGTCTGCCCTGCGCTCCTCCACAAACCGCCAGGATGCCAGCAGCAGCCTAGTCAGCAGGTACCCAACTACCCATGGTGGTCAATCACCTCACTGTCAGATTAAACGTTTTAATATCATGACGAACATAATCACGAGCTCATAAAGCCTTTTAAGAAGTAAGAAATACAAGTAATTGAAAACACTCCTCTCTCTGCAGGTTATCATGTGTTGTCCCTGCCGCAGTAGCTCGTCCCCCTTACCTGTATGCAGCCAATCCCCCAGCTCCCTACAGCCTGGAGCAGAAGTTGATCAGTCGCAGGCTCCAGGAGGCCGCCGCCCCCCACAGCACTGAGATCCACAGCATGGCCTCTGGGCTCCAGTTCCCTGACCTGCAGCTCATGCAGATGGACTCGGGTGAGCTCAGCAGACAATTATATATTTAGCTGTCTGCCAGGGCTTTATGCTCTCCTATAAGCCTTGCTAAACATAGGTAGTCCATTGTCTGCTTGGGCTGCACACATCTTTCGAACTACACAGAAATTAAAATAAATTTGCTCCAAAGGTAAACTTGAGGCCCTGGCCATTCTGCTCCAGAAGCTGAGGTCGGAGAATCGCCGCGTCCTCATCTTCACACAAATGGTGAAGATGCTGGACATACTGGAGGCCTTCCTGGACCACCGGCAGCTCACATACATCCGTGTTGACGAGAGTCTGATCACAGAGGAACGCCAGGTAAAACCCCTTTGTACCAAGGAAATAGTCATCATCTGCACATGTTATGGTACCTGTGTTATAGAGAGTTGACACACTGACTTCTGTCAGTGTTTCATTACTAGGGTTAATTGTGGTTCACTCACTCAGTGACAGCCCTGCCTCTCTGTTTCGCCCTATCTATCACCGGAACCTCTTGATTCAGTGCAGTGTTCTGGCACTTTAAGGGGACAGAGTCCTACAGTGGCTTCCCTCCCCACTGGATGTTGTTCCTCCAAGGGCCTTAAAGAAGCACACAGTGGCAGCTCTAGAGAACCTATGGGGCTTTGGGGCTTTTTTGGTGCTGTACTTTTAACTCTTCTACACTTGATATTTCATTTTCTGTCTGTCCATTCAGATGTCTGTCTCTTATCTAACTGACCTCTTTAATTCTCCTTCCCTCTCTCTTGTCTGTGAGTTGAGTGAACTATACCGGAAGTGTTTGGTTTAGGGCTGACCCCCTTTAGGGGAAAGGGGGATATCTAGTCAGTCGTACAACTGATTGCATTCAACTGAAATGTCTCGGGCATTTAACTCAACCCCTCTGAATCATTTAGTTGACTGGTCGACCAAGATTTCTTTAGTCGAGCAGTAGCATATATTATATAAGTATTTGATACACTGCCGATTTTGCAGGTTTTCCTACTTACAAAGCATGTAGAGGTCTGTAATTTTTTATCATAGGTACACTTCAACTGTGAGAGACGGAATCTAAAACAAAAATTCAGAAAATCACATTGTATAATTTTAAAGTAATTAATTAGCATTTTATTGTATGACATAAGTATTTGATACATCAGAAAAGCAGAACTTAATATTTGGTACAGAAACCTTTGTTTGCAATGACAGAGATCATACGTTTGCCGTAGTTTTTGACCAGGTTTGCACACACTGCAGCAGGGATTTTGGCCCACTCCTCCATACAGACCTTCTCCAGATCCTTCAGGTTTCGGGGCTGTCGCTGGGCAATACGGACTTTCAGCTCCCTTCAAAGATTTTCTGTTGGGTTCAGATCTGGAGACCGGCTAGGCCACTCCAGGACCTTGAGATGCTTCTTACGGAGCCACTCCTTAGTTGCCCTGTGTGTTTCGGGTCGTTGTCATGCTGGAAGACCCAGCCACGACCCATCTTCAATGCTCTTACTGAGGGAAGGAGGTTGTTGGCCAAGATCTCGCGATACATGGCCCCATCCATCCTCCCCTCAATACGGTGCAGTCGTCCTGTCCCCTTTGCAGAAAAGCATCCCCAAAGAATGATGTTTCCACCTCCATACGTCACGGTTGGGATGGTGTTCTTGGTTGTACTCATCCTTCTTCTTCCTCCAAACACGGCGAGTGGAGTTTAGACCAAAAAGCTCTATTTTTGTCTCATCAGACCACATGACCTTCTCCCATTCCTCCTCTGGATCATCCAGATGGTCATTTGCAAACTACAGACGGGCTTGGATATGCGCTGGCTTGAGCAGGGGGAGCTTGCGTGCGCTGCAGGATTTTAATCCATGATGGCGTAGTGTGTTACTAATGGTTTTCTTTGAGACTGTGGTCCCAGCTCTCTTCAGGTCATTGACCAGGTCCTACCGTGTAGTTCTGGGCTGATCCCTCACCTTCCTCATGATCATTGATGCCCCACGAGGTGAGATCTTGCATGGAGCCCCAGACCGAGGGTGATTGACCATCTTGAACTTCTTCCATTTTCTAATAATTGCGACAACTGTTGTTGCCTTCTCACCAAGCTGCTTGCCTATTGTCCTATAGCCCATCCCAGCCTTGTGCAGGTCTACAATTTTATCCCTGATGTCCTTACACAGCTCTCTGGTCTTGGCCATTGTGGAGAGGTTGGAGTCTGTTTGATTGTGTGGACAGGTGTCTTCTATACAGGCAACGAGTTCGAACAGGTGCAGTTAATTCAGGTAATGAGTGGAGAACAGGAGGGCTACTTAAAGAAAAACTAACAGGTCTATGAGAGCTGGAATTCCTACTGGTTGGTAGGTGATAAAATACTTATGTCATGCAATAAAATGCAAATTAATTACTTAAAAATTATACAATGTGATTTTCTGAATTTTTGTTTTAGATTCTGTCTCTCACAGTTGAAGTGTACCTATGATAAAAATTACAGACCTCTACATGCTTTGTAAGTAAGAAACACTGCCGAGTTTGCAGGTTATCAAATACTTGTTCTCCCCACTATATGTGTATATATATATATATATTTTAAATCATTGTGTACTAGACACCTGCGGAGGCCGTGTGGTTGGCACAGTCCGTCACTCTAAGACATGTGCTACTGAAATTGGATGTGGTTATGTAAGGACAATTGCTTTCTCCAACGTTGGTGTAGTGGTCGCTGTCCATGGTTCTGAAACACATCAGTGCACTGTTGAATTGGCGCCTTTTCCTAGACCATGTCCATAATTTGGGTTATAATCAACATCCTAACTGTTAAATGAGCCCTGGCTTTATAAATCATCCATATACAATATATATACGAAAGTTTGTGGACACCCCTTAAAATGAGTGGATTCTGCTATTTCAACCACATTAGTTGCCGACAGGTGTATAAAATCAGCCATGCAGCCATGCAATCTCCAAAGACAAACATTGGCAGTAGAATGGCCTTACTGAAGAGCTCTGTGACTTTAAACGTGGCACTGTCATAGGATGCCACCTTTCCAACAAGTAATTTTGTCAATTTCTGCCCTGCTATAGCTGCCCTAATAAACTGGAAGTGCTTTTATTGTGATGTCGAAACGTCTAGGAGCAACAACGGCTCAGCCGCAAAGTGGTAGGCCACACAAAGTCACGGAACGGGACTGCCCAGTGCTGAAGCGCGTAAAAATTGTCTGTTCTCGGTTGCAGCACTGCTTCTGGAAGCAACATCAGCACAATAACTGTCTGTCGGGAGCTTCATGAAATGGTTTTCCATGGCTGATCAGCCGCACACAGGCCTAAAATCACTATGCGCAATGCCAAGTGTTGGCTGGAGTGGTGTAAAGCTCGCCTCCATTGGACTCTGGAGTAGTGGACATGCGTTCTGTGGAGTGATGAACCACGATTCACCATCTGCCAGTCCAAGGAAGAATCTGGGTTTGGCGAATGCCAGGAGAAAGCTACCTTTAATATATATATATATATATATATATATATATATATATATATTACCTTAATTTAACTAGGCAAGTCAGTTAACCTCTAGCGTCGAGCAATCCCGTATCCGGGAGCGTAATTATAGCCTCAAGCTCATTACCGTAACGCAACGTTAACTATTCATGAAAATCGCAAATGAAATGAAAGAAATACAGTGCCTTGCGAAAGTATTCGGCCCCCTTGAACTTTGCGACCTTTTGCCACATTTCAGGCTTCAAACATAAAGATATAAAACTGTATTTTTTTGTGAAGAATCAACAAGTGGGACACAATCATGAAGTGGAAAGACATTTATTGGATATTTCAAACTTTTTTAACAAATCAAAAACTGAAAAATTGGGCGTGCAAAATTATTCAGCCCCTTTACTTTCAGTGCAGCAAACTCTCTCCAGAAGTTCAGTGAGGATCTCTGAATGATCCAATGTTGACCTAAATGACTAATGATGATAAATACAATCCACCTGTGTGTAATCAAGTCTCCGTATAAATGCACCTGCACTGTGATAGTCTCAGAGGTCAGTTAAAAGCGCAGAGAGCATCATGAAGAACAAGGAACACACCAGGCAGGTCCGAGATACTGTTGTGAAGAAGTTTAAAGCCGGATTTGGATACAAAAATATTTCCCAAGCTTTAAACATCCCAAGGAGCACTGTGCAAGCGATAATATTGAAATGGAAGGAGTATCAGACCACTGCAAATCTACCAAGACCTGGCCGTCCCTCTAAACTTTCAGCTCATACAAGGAGAAGACTGATCAGAGATGCAGCCAAGAGGCCCATGATCACTCTGGATGAACTGCAGAGATCTAGGACAACAATCAGTCGTATATTGCAGAGATCTGGCCTTTATGGAAGAGGGGCAAGAAGAAAGCCATTTCTTAAAGATATCCATAAAAAGTGTTGTTTAAAGTTTGCCACAAGCCACCTGGGAGAGACACCAAACATGTGGAAGAAGGTGCTCTGGTCAGATGAAACCAAAATTAAACTTTTTGGCAACAATGCAAAACGTTATGTTTGGTGTAAAAGCAACACAGCTCATCACCCTGAACACACCATCCCCACTGTCAAACATGGTGGTGGAAGCATCATGGTTTGGGCCTGCTTTTCTTCAGCAGGGACAGGGAAGATGGTTAAAATTGATGGGAAGATGGATGGAGCCAAATGCAGGACCATTCTGGAAGAAAACCTGATGGAGTCTGCAAAAGACCTGAGACTGGGACGGAGATTTCTCTTCCAACAAGACAATGATCCAAAACATAAAGCAAAATCTACAATGGAATGGTTCAAAAATAAACATATCCAGGTGTTAGAATGGCCAAGTCAAAGTCCAGATCTGAATCCAATCGAGAATCTGTGGAAAGAACTGAAAACTGCTGTTCACAAATGCTCTCCATCCAACCTCACTGAGCTCGAGCTGTTTTGCAAGGAGGAATGGGAAAAAATGTCAGTCTCTCGATGTGCAAAACTGATAGAGACATACCCCAAGCGACTTACAGCTGTAATCGCAGCAAAAGGTGGCGCTACAAAGTATTAACTTAAGGGGGCTGAATAATTCTGCACACCCAATTTTCCGGTTTTTGATTTGTTAAAAAAGTTTGAAATATCCAATAAATGTCGTTCCACTTCATGATTGTGTCCCACTTGTTGTTGTTTCTTCACAAAAAAATACAGTTTTATATCTTTATGTTTTAAGCCTGAAATGTGGCAAAAGGTCGCAACGTTCAAGGGGGCCGAATACTTTCGCAAGGCACTGTATATTCACTCACGAGCTTAGCCTTTTGTTAACAACACTGTCATCTCAGATTTTCAAAATATGCTTTTCAACCATAGCTACACAAGCATTTGTGTAAGAGTATTGATAACTAGCATAGCATTAAGCCTAGCATTCAGCAGGCAACATTTTCACAAAAACAAGAAAAGCATTCAAATAAAATAATTTTACCTTTGAAGAACTTCGGATGTTTTCAATGAGGAGACTCTCAGTTAGATAGCAAATGTTAATTTTTTCCAAAAAGATTATTTATGTAGGAGAAATCGCTCCGTTTTGCTCATCACGTTTGGCTAAGAAAAAAATCTGAAAATGCAGTCTCTACAACGCCGAACTTTTTACCAAATTAACTCCATAATATCGACAGAAACATGGCAAACGTTGTTTAGAATCAATCCTCAAGGTGTTTTTCACATATTTATTCGATGATGAATCAAGTCTAAGCTCATTCGTTAACCCATACACAGCCATATAAGGAGACATTGGAACACAGCGCATTCAAAATCTGGGGCACTTCCTGTATGAAATTTCATCTTTCATTCATCTTTCATTTCATTCATGGTTTCGCCTGTAGCATTAGTTCTGTGGCACTCACAGACAATATCTTTGCAGTTTTGGAAACGTCAGTGTTTTCTTTCCAAAGCTGTCAATTAAATGCTTAGTCGAGCATCTTTTCGTGACAAAATATCTTGTTTAAAATGGGAACGTCTTTTTATCCATAAATTAAAAGAGCGCCCCCTATATCCAAGAAGTTAAGAACAAATTCTTATTTTCAATGACGGCCTAGGAACAGTGGGTTAACTGCCTTGTTCAGTGGTAGAACGACAGATTTTTACCTTGTCAGCTCAGGGATTCGATCTTGCAACATTCTGGTTACTAGTCCAATGCTCTAGGCTGCTAGGCTACCTGCCGCTACCTGCTTGAAAGCATAGTGCCAACTAATGTTTGGGAGAGGAGGAATAATGGTCTGGGGCTGTTTATCATGGTTCGGGCAAGGCCCTTTAGTTCCAGTGAAGGGAAATCTTAACACTACATCATACAATGACATTCTAGATGATTTTATGCTTCCAACTTTGTGGCAACAGTTTGGGGAAGGCCCTTTCCTGTTTCTGCATGACAATGCCCCTGTGCACAAAGCGAGGTCCATACAGAATTGGTCTGTCGAGATTGGTGTAAAATAACTTGACTGGCCTGCACAGAGCCCTGACCTTAACCCCATCGACCACCTTTGGGATGAATTGAAACGCCGACTGCGAGCCAGGCCTAATCGCTCAACTTCAATGCCGACTTCACTAATGCTCTTGTGGCTAAATGGAAGCATGTTACAACATCTAGTGGAAAGCCTCCCCAGAAGAGTGGAGACTGTTATAGCAGTAACGAGGGGACCAACTCCTTATTAATGGCCATGATTTTGGAATGAGTTGTTCGATGAGCAGGTGTCATGTAGTGTATATCTACAGAAATAAGACAGATCCTGCTTGTTGACTGTTTAATAGCCTACTGATTCCCGTGGGCACCAAGATTCACGTAACCACATGTTAAATAAACAATTTATTATATTTGGCTGTTTTTAATCTTTGCTATGCTGTAGTAAAGGCTTTATACATTTGTTTCTTATTAGAACAGGCTCTGGTATTATTTATAGTTAATTTAGTGTTTACACTGTTCCAAATTGTCAGAATATAGTAACCCACATTTTTCTTGAGCTCCTTATTGTTATAATTACTATTATTATGATCATTATCATAATAAGTAATGTCATTGTCTTTATTAGGCTTAGAATAACAGCCTTGTATAACCACCATCGAGCTGTAGGCCTAAGAGCACATCCTGTTTATTCTTAATATCATAACTTACACCTATATTTCAATACTTCTATAGACTACTGTATCTATCATTCATTCATGTCATCACAGCATACCAGTCATTCATGATTTAAAATGCAATCAAGCATTTTAGTTTTAAAATAACCTTTACGATAATTATTCAAACAATAAATCAACCGTTCCATTTCAGAAATTGTATTCATGTGTGAATGTGACAGTTTAGTATTTTTTGTAATAAAGGCTTCACAAAAAACTTTACAACAGATTCTCTGGTGCGCTTATTTTATTTTATTTCACCTTTATTTAACCAGGTAGGCTAGTTGAGAACAAGTTCTCATTTGCAACTGCGACCTGGCCAAGATAAAGCATAGCAGTGTGAACAGACAACAGAGTTACACATGGAGTAAACAATTAACAAGTCAATAACACAGTAGAAAAAAAAGGGGGGAGTCTATATACATTGTGTGCAAAAGGCATGAAGAGGTAGGCGAATAATAAAAATTTTGCAGATTAACACGAGTGATAAATGATCAGATGGTCATGTACAGGTAGAGATATTGGTGTGCAAAAGAGCAGAAAAGTAAATAAATAAAAACAGTATGGGGATGAGGTAGGTAATAATGGGTGAGCTATTTACCGATAGACTATGTGCAGCTGCAGCGATCGGTTAGCTGCTCAGATAGCAGATGTTTGAAGTTGGTGAGGGAGATAAAAGTCTCCAACTTCAGCGATTTTTGCGATTCGTTCCAGTCACAGGCAGCGGAGAACTGGAACGAAAGGCGGCCAAATGAGGTGTTGGCTTTAGGGATGATCAGTGAGATACACCTGCTGGAGCGCGTGCTACGGATGGGTGTTGCCATCGTGACCAGGGAACTGAGATAAGGCGGAGCTTTACCTAGCATGGACTTGTAGATGACCTGGAGCCAGTGGGTCTGGCGACGAATATGTAGCGAGGGCCAGCCGACTATAGCATACAAGTCGCAGTGGTGGGTGGTATAAGGTGCTTTAGTGACAAAACGGATGGCACTGTGATAAACTACATCCAGTTTGCTGAGTAGAGTGTTGGAAGCAATTTTGTAATGACATCGCCGAAGTCGAGGATCGGTAGGATAGTCAGTTTTACTCGGGTAAGTTTGGCGGCGTGAGTGAAGGAGGCTTTGTTGCGGAATAGAAAGCCGACTCTTGATTTGATTTTCGATTGGAGATGTTTGATATGAGTCTGGAAGGAGAGTTTACAGTCTAGCCAGACACCTAGGTACTTATAGATGTCCACATATTCACGGTCGGAACCTTTCAGGGTGGTGATGCTTGTCAGGCGTGCGGGTGCAGGCAGCGAACGGTTGAAAAGCATGCATTTGGTTTTACTAGCGTTTTAAGAGCAGTTGGAGGCCACGGAAGGAGTGTTGTATGGCATTGAAGCTCGAGGCTACTGAGTCTGCCGATAAGAATATGGTGATTGACAGAGTCGAAAGCCTTGGCAAGGTCGATGAAGACGGCTGCACAGTACTGTCTTTTATCGATGGCGGTTATGATATCGTTTAGTACCTTGAGCGTGGCTGAGGTGCACCCGTGACCGGCTCGGAAACCAGATTGCACAGCGGAGAAGGTACGGTGGGATTCGAGATGGTCAGTGACCTGTTTGTTGACTTGGCTTTCGAAGACCTTAGATAGGCAGGGCAGGATGGATATAGGTCTGTAACAGTTTGGGTCCAGGGTGTCTCCCCCTTTGAAGAGGGGGATGACTGCGGCAGCTTTCCAATCCTTGGGGATCTCAGACGATATGAAAGAGGTTGAACAGGCTGGTAATAGGGGTTGCTACAATGGCGGCGGATAGTTTCAGAAATAGAGGGTCCAGATTGTCAAGCCCAGCTGATTTGTACGGGTCCAGGTTTTGCAGCTCTTTAAGAACATCTGCTATCTGGATTTGGGTAAAGGAGAACCTGGAGATGCTTGGGCGAGTAGCTGCGGGGGGGCGGAGCTGTTGGCCGAGGTTGGAGTAGCCAGGCGGAAGGCATGGCCAGCCGTTGAGAAATGCTTGTTGAAGTTTTCGATAATCATGGATTTATCGGTGGTGACCGTGTTACCTAGCCTCAGTGCAGTGGGAAGCTGGGAGGAGGTGCTCTTGTTCTCCATGGACTTCAGTGTCCCAGAACTTTTTGGAGTTGGAGCTACAGGATGCAAATTTCTGCCTGAAGAAGCTGGCCTTAGCTTTCCTGACTGACTGCGTGTATTGGTTCCTGACTTCCCTTATAATTTTAGTGTTTACATTGTTACACAAGGCTGTGTCTTATTGTAATCTAACAGCACCTGTTTGGCACACATGATATGCAAACAGCGCCTGCTCCTTTCCTTACCTTTTTCTTGATCTCCAGTATTTCCCACAACTAATGACATTTATTAATGTCATCGGACTTCCCCTTTACCTCCTGAGCAACCAGTAAAAATTCCCCCGTTTTGAGTTGGTCACGTCCTCTGCATCCGTTTTGCTGTTATGGTATTTGGAGTTTGTTATAACCAATTTAATGACGTGATTATGATATTCTATAGGTCAGGCCCTTTTGGTGACGTGCATGCAATGCATACATATGACACATAAAGAGAGCAATGGTTGAGGGAATAGGGAATGTTTTTCCTAATCAAATTAGGGATTTTGGTAACGTATCTTTTCAGTCAGAAGTGGCTGTAATTATGTTGCAGCTTCAACACAGACAGTGTGATAAACACTGTGGTGGTCACTGCAGCAGGGAGGAGATGGAGACAATGGGTGCAGTTGCTTGCTGTCATTTTAAAATGATAATTATACAGCGCACAAAATCTGAGCTTGACCGGTACAATCAAAATAATTGCGGTTGAACTCCCTCTAGTCAGTTGTGTGTCTTAATTAGGCAATGTCATCAAACAGTATGCTTAAACCACCAGACAAGCTCAGTGAATATGGTTGATTTGATTACAGTGCCTTCGGAAAGTATTCAGACCACTTGACTTTTTCCACATTTTATGTTACAGATGTATTTTAAAATGGATTAAATAAATAAATCATCCTCATCATTCTACACATGGGCCCTCATAATAGAAATGTTGGCTAATTCATACAAAATAAACAAATACATTATTTACATATGTATTCAGACCCTTTGCTATGAGACTCGAAATTGAGGTCAGGTGCATCCTGTTTCCATTGATCATCCATGAGATGTTTCTACAACTTGATTGGTGTCCACCTGTGGTAAATTCAATTGATTGGACATGATTTGGAAAGGCACACCTGTCTATAAAAGGTCCCCCAGTTGACAGTGCATGTCAGAGGGAAAAAAACAAGCCATGAGGTCGAAGAAATTGTCCGTAGCTCTCTGAGAAAGGATTGTGTCGAGGCACAGATCTGGGGAAGAGTACCAAAACATTTCTGCAGCATTGAAGGTCCCCAAGAACACAGTGGTCTCCATCATTCTTAAATGGAAGATGTTTGGAACCACCAAGACTCTTTCTAGAGCTGGCCAGCCAAACTGAGCAATCGGTGAAGAAGGGCCTTGGTCAAGGAGGTGACCAAGAAACCAGATGGTCACTCTGACCGAGCTCTAGCGTTCCTCTGTGTATATGGGAGAACCTTCCAGAAGGACAACCATCTTTACAGCACTCCACCAATCAGGCCTTTATTGTAGAGTGGACAGATGGAAGCAAATCCTGTGTAAAAGGCACATGACTGCCCGCTTGGAGTTTGCCAAAAGGCACCTAAAGGACTCTGACCATGAGAAACAAGATTCTCTGGTCTGATGAAACCAAGATTGAACTTTTTGGGCAAAATGCCAAGTGTCACATCTGGAGGAAACCTGGCATCATCCCAACGGTGAAGAATGATGGGGGCAGCATCATGCTGTGGGGATTTTCTTCAGCGGCAGGGACTGGGAGACTAGTCAGGATCAAGGCAAAGATGAACGGAGCAAAGTACAGATATCCTTCCAATAGGACAACGACCCTAAGCACACTGCTTTGGGACAAGTCTCTGAATATTTTTGAATGGCCCAGCCAGAGCCTGGACTTGAAACCGATCGAACATCTCTGGAGAGACCTGAAAATAGCTGTGCAGCAACGCTTCCAACCTAACAGAGCAAACTTCATAAAAATCCTGGTTTTGTTTTGTCCTTACGGGATATTGTGTGCAGATTGAAGCAATTAAAAATCTATTTTAGAATAAGGTTGTAACCTAAGTCAAGGGGTCTGATTACTTTTGGAAGGCACTTTATGTGGAAAAATACATTTAAAAATGTTAACCAATTGATTGGGATAAGATAACTCTAAAGCCCTCTCCTTGGGACTAATCTGTCTCTAGAATATGTTTCTCACGATATCCCCCTCCCTTCAGGAACATATGAAGACCTTCAACAGGAACAGACAGGTGTTCTGCAGCATCCTGACCAACCGCTGCTGCTCAGCCGTGGGGACTGTGTTCGACGCAGACACCATCATATTCTACGACACAGACCTCAACCCCAGCATGGACGCCCGCACCCAGGAGTGGTGCGACAAGATCGGACGATCCAAGGACATCCACATCTACAGGTAAAACACAAGAAAAATACATCTTGTGCCATAACTCTACTTGCCATATTAGGATATGAAGAAACGCATACTGTTGTTGCTGCTGAAATGTAAGTCAGTGTGCGGTTGTTAACTTGGTGTCTTTATATCCCAGACTGGAGAGCGGGAACTCCATTGAAGAGAAGCTGCTAAAAAACGGCACAAAAGATCTGATCCGAGAGGTGGCTGCCCAAGGGACTGACTACACCCTGGCATTCCTCACACAGGTAAGATCTTTACCCACAAACCAACCAGACCCCAGCCCTCCTCTGACTGAAAACCATACTATATTTGGTTATTAAATACGCTGTGTCTGTGTCCAGCGGACCATCCAGGACCTCTTTGAGGTGGAGGCTGGCTCAGGGGAGAAGGTTGAGGAGTTTGTGGTTCTGCACCAGGAGCCGTCTCCCTCTGAGGCCATCTCTCCACGCGTGGCTAGGCCCTACATCCAGGCCCTCCACAGCATCAGCCTGGACGCCCCGCCACCAGAGCAGCAGGAGGAGGATGACCTGGAGAAGGAGTTGCAGGTCAAAGAGGAGCCCTCTCAGCTGGAGGAGCTTAATGCTGTAATGGACCAGGTGATAAACACTCATGAAGTGCCTTCTTACAGTATGTTGTAGACTACATACCAGGGAGCTAGCACATCAGTTTGAACTAATACTGGATTGTCTTCATTTCCTCCCATTAGTTAACGCCAATAGAAAAATATGCCCTGCAATTCCTGGAGTATCTTCATGTCAGTGAAGACGAACTTGTTGCCAAGGTAAGACTCAAACTCTCCTCTCAGATATCCGGAGGTACTACTAGCTTGTTAGACGTTGCATTCTCAAAGTAGCACAAGACCACAATTACAAAAGTTTTATAACTTTAATAATACCTAATGTAATTTTCAGGAGCGACTGTTGTGTGCGAAGAGAGGCTGGGAGATGCAGCACCTCCAGAAACTGAAGGCTCAAGACGAGGAGAGGATGATCATTGAGGAAGAGGAGGATCTGTTCACCTACACCAGAGAGGATGCTTACAATATGGTAAGCTTTCACTCTCTCTGTATTCATTATGCTGATTCTGTTTCAAAATATTTCTTAAACGGAAGCAAAGAACTGAGTGACCTAACTGAATTTGTCCAATACAAACTTGTTTTGCTCTGTTTGGTTCTTAAACAGTAAACTGTTTCCATAAGGAATGCCCCCTTGGTGGTCACAGTATTCAAATAAGAGAACAGAGCCTGTAGTAGGATTTCCATTGTAAATCAGTGGTGATGTGAGCAATGGTCTTGTCTCTGTTTCAACAGGAGTATGTGTTTGATGGAGAAGATGGCCAATCTGAAATAATGCCGGTAAGTCAGTCACATAATATCTACATGATCATATCTACTCATCCTGAGGTAAATCATAATGTAGTCCCATATTTTCCATGAGCCTGTCAGCTGTATGTTAACCTATGGCTCTGGTTGCAGCTGTGGACTCCACCTACCCCACCGCAGGATGACAACGACATCTATATCGACTCTGTGATCTGTCTGATGTACGACTCTGCTCCCATGCCTGAGTCCAAACTTCCTCCTGTCTACATCCGCAAGGAGCACAAGAGACTCAAGATGGACCCCTCGGGTAAGTCTTTTTATTCTTGTAACAAACATTAAAGTATGGTACATTGTGTGTAGTGATGCACTTGTGAGCTCTGTCCTGTGTTTTCTGCCCAGCAGCGGGCAGGAAGAAGAAGAAGGGTCATGGGGAGACAGTGATTCCTCCTCGCTCCCTCTTCGAGAAGGCAAGCATGCTCAAGGTGCGCCGAGAGGGCAAAGACCAAAAGAAGAACTTCTCCCTGAAGCAGCAGGCTCCCTTCGCTAAGCCTCTGCCCTCACTGGTCAAACCTGCCATGGAGGCCGGACAGGACAACCCAGAGTGGCTCATCAGTGAAGACTGGGCCCTGCTACAGGTACTCGGCTGGCTTGTTTTACCCAATACTGTGGTTGGTCTAAAGAAATGTCTGTTATACTGTATGTTTGCTAGTTACTCTTAGATCAGATGAGGTGAACTGAAGAATACTTAGAAGCTAAACTACTTGTAATCAACATAGTCCAGTCATTTATTCTGTTAGTGATGCAAGTGTCACCTCTCTCTCTGTGCGTGGCAGGCTATGAAGCAGCTCCTGGAGCTCCCTCTGAATCTAACCATCGTGTCTCCGGCCCACACCCCGAACTGGGACCTGGTCAGCGACGTGGTCAACTCCTGCAGCCGTATCTACCGCTCACCCAAGCAGTGTCGCAACCGCTATGAGAACGTCATCATCCCCCGGGAGGAGGGCAAGGTGAGCAGACATGTGTTTGTAAAGCCCTGAGTGGCACCAAGATCTCATGTTGTTTGAGCATTCAGATAATTCAACCATACTGGTTTTGTTATTCATTGTAGTTGGTGTATGAGGCGAATCCTAAGAAGAAAACCAAGAGCATATACAAGGTACATTGCCAAACTCTTGCAGTTTACAATGGTCGTAATGTTTGATGCTCAGAGCCCTCTTCATTGACCAGCGTTCCTCCTTTTTCCTCCGCCAGTCTAAGAACAGCCGGCCGCTGCGCACCTGTCAGATCTACACCCAGGATGACAACGCTACACACATCCAGCTCTACAACAGCCGCTTTGAGCTCATGAAGATCATCGCCAGCAAGAGGAGTCCCCCCATCAAACCCCTGTAAGCACTCAACATGATCTTTCCTCTGTACCTTGAAATAAGGCATGTTGTGTCATCAGCCTTATGATAAACATGCTCAGTGTTTTAAACTATTAATTCAATTTTTGCTTCTTCAGTCTGGGGATGAACCCATTCCAGAAGAACCCCAAACATGCCTCCGTCCTGGCAGAAAGTGGGATCGGCTATGACAAGCCCCTCCCTCCCATTCAGGTGGCATCGCAACGTGCTGAGAGGATTGCCAAGGAGAAGAAGGTGTGTACTGTTTACTGTATATTCTCTCTGGATTTTGATTAATGGCTAAGTTTGCAGTGTGACAGTCAGGTCTGTTGTCATGGTGGTATGCACTCTGATCTTCAACATGCTTATATGTCTGTGTGTGTCCTGTCAGGCCTTAGCCGAGCAGCAGAGGGCTCAGCAGCTAGCTCAGCAGGCTGGAGCCCCCCAGGCCGTGGCCGGTGCTGCCCAACCCCAGGCTGGGGCTCCCGCTGCAGGCCAAGCCCAGGCCCCAGGGGTCCTCCAGGCCCCTGCAGCGGTAGGAGCTATGGCTTTACCCAACACCGCTGTCCTGGTGAGAATGGGGAAAACGTTGGAATTTTCAATGTCAAACCAAGTTGTTCTTTGTGGTAAAAAAGAGCTGTCTAATGAGTAAAATTGCATAATTTAGAAATGTATATTTTTAAAGAATGTTGTGCTTTTCAGGCTGGAGCCATAAAGAATGCTGCCGTGGGAACCATTCAAGCTGGTGGGTTTTCATGGCACACACAATGATCATTACAAAAACATGTATTCTGTAACTGTTTGTTGGTTTGGCAATGCCACTGTCAGCCAGAGAAATATGCTGAGAATGATTATCACCACAGCAAGCAAGGTACTTGGAGTCAAACAGACAGGCCTGGATGAGATCTTTACGGTCAGGGCCCTCCGCAAGGCTCACAAAATAATTTTAGACCCAGTCCACCCCCTGTACCCGGACATTGATCTAATCCCCCCTGGGTGCAGGTATAGGGCACCCCTCAGCAGGAAAAACAGAACTAGACAATAATTTGTGCCAAGTGTGATATCCCTCTTAAATAGCTCGGGCTAATGTTCTTATCGACTCAGCAAGGTCAGCAGGCTTTAAAAAAAAATATATATATATATATATATATATATATATATATATATATATGTTATGTAACTGTTACGAAAGTTGTATTGTCAGTTTAAATGTGTACATGACACTGCAACAAAATTTCCCCATGGGAACAATAAAGTCAGTAAGTAATAGTCATTTCTTAAATCCTTTCAGCCTCCGTAGGGGGGAACCTGATTGTGAACACAGTGGCTGGAGTTCCTCCAAGTCCGTTCCAGGCCAACAAACGGCTGGTATCACCAGGTCAAGTCATACCAGGAACCCTGTCTGTAAGTCACACTATTTATTACCTCTGCCGTCACTCTACTCGTTCCCCGTTCTTGTATTATAACACACAATGACCATTGTTTGAGGGTATAGTATTCAGAAGTCTTGCTGACAGAGTGAATGGTCCTAGGAGGTGTTGGTCTGGTGTAGGTATCATGAGGCCCTGTGCTCTTGTCCCTCCTTCAGCCTGCCAGTGCAGCAGGTGCCCAGGTGGTCCACTCCCAGCAGAGAGCCGTACCTGCCACTGCCGCCCCTGGGGAGGTGGTTGCCATAGCTACGGGTCAGGGTGTCAGGGCCGTTACCCCGGTGACGGCCTCTGCGGTGGTGACCACCACTCTGACCCCAGTGCAGTCCCAGACCCGCTCCCTAGTCACACCAGGTACCGCACACATTGTTCACACTGAACATCCAATCAATCAAATGTATTTGTATAGCGCTTTTGACAGCAACATTTATCATTTAAGTGCTTTATAGGAAGTTAATGAAGTGCCATGTCCACTGGTTTTGTGATACAACTCCTCTCTCGCTCTCTGTCCCCAGCCACAGGCATGCAGCTACCCCAAGGCAAGCCCATCACCCAGGCCCACCTCCACATGCTCCGACAGCAGCAGCTCCAGCAGCAACAACAGCAGGCTGCCTCGCCACAAGGCATCAAGGCTGTGGGAAAACCCCAGGTACTGTACAGAGAAGCCTTTCATTCACTGTATGGCCTCCTAGAATTAGCTTCTTCTGATACTCACCCACTACTCACACTCTGTGACTAATACTAAGTTAGCCGTTTTGTCTTGTAAAGTAAAAATGAAGAAACCATGCATTTCAGCCAGCCCTCCAATGATCAGTACAGACATTCAGTGAACCGACCCTTTAACTCTCTCCTTGGCTGTAGGAGCTTCTGAAGATACACAAGCAGAAGCTGCAGATGGCCCAGCAGCAGCCCGGAGCCGGCCAGCAGCCTGTCCAGGTGCAGCCAGCCAACCCCCAGGCAGCCCAGGCCAACCCCCAGCTTGCCACTATAGCTGCCGGTCCCAGAGCCGGAGCCGTGCTGGCTGGCACCACCGTAGCTAACCTGCAGGTGGCCAGACTAGTAAGGACCAACTTTATTGTTTTTTTCTATAGTATATATAGCCTGGCCTAGGGAATTATGGCCTAGGGAATTATGCACCACTGTGTTGTGCTGATCCTTACTACTTTCAGACTGGTGAAGGCCTTTGCTGAGCTGTGTCCATTTTGAATAATGATCTACTAGAGGTAACCCGGTTTGAGCATAATTAATGATCCATTGAAAGTGTTTGACAGTGTGTCTTTACCTGTGTCCAGACACGGCTGCCCACCCAGGGTCAGATCCAGGCCCAGCCAGGGCAGACGGCCCAGGTGACCCTCACCAAGCCCCCCGTGGTCTCTGTGCCCTCCGTAGTCTCCTCTGCTGGCGTCACCACCCTGCCCGTCACTATGGCTGGCATCAGTGTAGCCATTGGACAGGCCCAGAAAACAGGTGGAAAAACCCTATTCTATATATTCTACAAACCCTCCTATTCGCAGCAACTAATTAGACTGAAACATTCATAATCTGCTCCTCTTAGTACAAACATGCATTCTTTACCAATGATAACACACATACCTTCACACTCTGTTCGGTTACATGTCCTGAGATTGTCCTGTCCCTGATCTTGCTTCCTGTCTTGTAGGTGGGCCAGTGTTGACGCCCCCGTTCCCCCAGATGCAGGTTCAGCAGCTGCTCCAGATGAAGAAGCAGCAGGTAGCCGTGCAGGCTGCAGCAGCCCTGCAGAAAGCAGTACAGCCAGGACAAGCCTCTGTGCAGCAGAAGGTGGGGCTCTGGGGGAAAACAGAACCACCACAGTCTACGCAACCACACACATATTTACAAGTAAAGAGCTGGTTCTCTTGTTGTTACTGTAAGGGTATGGGGCTGGTCAGAAGTGCATTTCAAATCTCAACCGAAAGTGGTGCTCTTGAAACTACAACGAAGTCTATCCATAGTTGGAAATCTGATTATCAAAATGTGCCCCGTAAATTATTGTCAGAAGAATCAATCTTCAGTCTAGTTGTGGTCTGTGTCTTCACCATCAGCTGGGCACCCAGCAGATGACAGTACCGACTACCCAGCAGCAGAAGGTCACCTATGCTGCCACCACCCAGCTACAGCCTAGCATCAAGACCCAGTTCTTCACTACTTCCATCGCCCAGGCTGGGAAACCCACTGGGGCCCAGCAAATCCAGGTAGACACACGCATCTTCCTACTCAGATAGTCCAACCCACTGGCCTTCAGGCACTGGGTCTTAAATGTGTAGAGCTATTATCCAGAGGTGTGAGGAATGCTAAATGCTTTCCCCTGTATATTAGGTGGCTAAGCTCCCCCAGATAGTGCAGGGGCAATCCACTGTGGCCAACATCCAGCAGATCGTATCATCTCCACAGCAGGTAAGAGCACTAACCCACATAGAAGGGCAGTATCATGCAGGATTTTTATGAGGCGTATGGAATGAAAGACGACAGGTTCTGCTTCCTGTGTCTTAATAGACACTTCCATGACTATTCACTTCATGACTTGAATACAAGTCAGCTTGGTTAAATTGCACAAATAATTTGTGCGTTGTGACATTTAGGTCATTTCCCATATATTGTTGTGAAATGTTATGACAGTGATTAGAGGTGTCAAGAGGGCAGCATAGTCTGGTAACATTGTAGCGGTATTGTTAAGGGTGGGTAAAGATAAAGCCTGTGTTGGGGCGCCAGGCTGGTATTAACCCTGCTGATAGGAAAAGAGTAGGGTTGAGTACCTCTACCAGACACGCATATCAGCAGAAGAGACTGCCTTTTTGCCAAATCTTTGTCTTTACCCCTCTCTGAGCCTCCCGAGTGGCACAGTGGTCTAAGGCACTGCATCGCAGTGCTAGAGGCGTCACTACAGATTCTGGTTCGATTCCTGGCTGTGCCGAGACCGGGAGACCCATGAGGCGGCGCACAATTGGCCCGGCGTCGTCTGGGTTAGAGGAGGGTTTCGCCGCCTGGTATGTCCTTGTCCCATCGCACTCTAGTGACTCCTTGTACGGTGTTTCCTTGGAGACATTGGTGCGGCTGGCTTCCGGGTTAAGCGAGCAGTGTGTCAAGAAGTACTGCGGCTTGGCAAGTCGTGTTTTGGAGGACACATGGCTCTCGATCTTTGCCTCTCTCAAGTCCATACGGGAGTTGCAGCGAAGGGACAAGACTGTAACTACCAATTTGGATACCACGAAATTGGGAGGAAAAAATAAATAATATTTACATGCAAGAAAAAAAACATACAAACTCAGCAAAAAAAGAAACGTCCCTTTTTCAGGACCCTGTCTTTCAAAGATAATTCGTAAATATCCAAATAACTTCTCACATTTTCATTGTAAAGGGTTTAAGCACGGTTTCCCATGATTGTTCAATGAACCATAAACAGTTAATGAACAGTACCTGTGGAACGGTCGTTAATACAAGCTTAAGGATGGTAGGCAATTCAGGTCAGAGTTATGAAAACTTAGAACACTAAAACTGTGAAAATCACCAAAAGAAAGATGCCCAGGGTCCCTGCTCATCTGCGTGAATGTGCCTTAGGCATGCTGCAAGGAGGCTTGAGGACTGCAGATGTGGTCAGGGCAATAAATTGCAATGTCCGTACTGTGAGACGCCGAAGACAGCTCTACAGGGAGACAGAACTGACAGCTGATCGTCCTCGCTGTGGCAGACCACGTGTAACAACACCTGCGGGACAGGTACAGGATGGCAACAACAACTGCCCAAGTTACACCAGGAAAGCACAATCCCTCCATCAGTGCTCAGACTGAATAATAGGCTGAGAGAGGCTGGACTGGGGGCTTGTAGGCCTGTTGTAAGGCAGGTCCTCACCAGACATCACCGGCAACAACGTCGCCTATGGGCACAAACCCACCTTCGCAGGACCAGACAGGACTGGCAAAAAGTGTTCCTCACTGATGAGTCGCGGTTTTGTCTGCAAATACCCCGCTGAGCTCATGCTACCCCTTCAACACGCAGCAGTCCAGCCTTTCGAAACCCGTTGATGATAGTGGATTTTTTGACAATGCTCCACGCTGTCAGGACCCACTGGCAGACTTGACCATAAGTTGCTCTTCGCCTGCGTCCCGTTTTAGTGAAGGATTTCTCCCCACTTGTCATCCAAGCCTCCCACTGAACAAGGAGCGCCACCTTAAATGCACGTTTTACACTGATGTCGAGTGGCTGCAAATACTTTGGGCTATCTGCTTTTCTTCCCTCTGAAAGGTTTGTTGTCTTTTTGCACTGAGTCAGTTCCTCACGCTGCTGTTTACAAAGTCTTATAATCGACTCATTAAGGCCAAGCTCCCATGCAGCAGATCTATTTCTTTTTCCAACAGCCAGATCGATCGCCTTCAACTTGAAAGCTGCATCATATGCATTTCTCTGTGTCTTTGCCATGATGAGGGTGACAAAATTACTACCGTAATCAGAAGGATGGGAAGTTTGAGCGCGCTCGATTTACGTCACATTATCTGACGGTGCTCAGTTTTTTGGCGGCGACATGAATCTTGTGAAAGCGGGAAAATTCCATAAGTTAGCCGCATCATTGTATAAACCGCGAGGTTCAAAGTGTGGGAATAAAGTAGCGGCTTATAGTCAAGCAATTACGGTAATGCTGCTGGTGGCCACACCAGATATTGACTGTTACTTTTAATTTTGCCCACCTTCCCCTTTTTGTTCAGGGACTTTATTTCATTTCTGTTAGTCACATGTCTGTGGAACTTGTTCAGTTTGTTTCAGTTGTTGAATCTTATGTTCGTACAAATATTTACACGTGTTACGTTTGCTGAAAATAATTGCAGTTGACAGTGAGAGGACATACATACATACATACATACATACATACATACATACATACATACATACATACATACATACATACATACATACATATATACACACACATTTATACATACATACACACACACACACACACACACACACACATACACACATACATACATACACGCATACATACATACATACATACATACATACATACATACATACATACATACATACATACATACATACATACATACACACACATACATACATACACACATACATACACACACACACACATACATACATACATACATACATACATACATACATACACACATACATACACACATACATACATACATACATACACACATATATACATACATACATACACACATATATACATACATACATACACACACATACATACATACATACATACACACATATATACATACATACACACATATATACATACATACACACACATACATACATACACACACACACACACACACACACACACACATACATACATTTATACATACACACACACACACATTTATACATACATACATACATACATACATACGTACGTACGTATGTATGTATGTATGTATGTATGTGAGGCGGCAGGTAGCCTCGTGGTTAAAGCATAGGGCCAGTAACCGAAAGGTTGCTAGATCAAATCCCTGAGCTGTCAAGGTAAAAATCTGTTGTTCTGCCCTTGAACAAGGCAATTGTTCACTGTTCCTATGGCCGCCGTTGTAAATAAGAATTAGTTCTTAACTGACTTGCCTAAAGTTAAAAATGTAAAAAAACAATCATACACTCTAACAATAATGCTACAGAAGTGACACCCGGACAGGGACGGTGCCAACAGATTACAACCACGAGTGATCAACTTATACTTCATAACATGTTGTCTTCTGTCTGATTTAATGTGACCCTCTTCCTGTCTCGTAACAGATCCAGCCCCAGCCGGTGGCCCTGACCCAGACTACATCCTCAGCCCAGCCCCAGGTCCAGATGATTCCAGCAGGCACAGCCACAGCCCAGGTGGTTCAGCAGAAGCTCCTCCAGCAGCAGGTGGTGACTGCAGCTGCCTCGCCTCAGATACAGACCCCCCCTCCTCACAGCCCGGCCCAACAGGCCCCAGTTTCCGCTGCAGCAGAGTCCCCAGTACAGCAGCAGCCAGCCAAGGGCCAGGCTCGCGGAGGGGCCATGAGGGGCAAGACCCAGGCCAAGCCCAGCGGGGGCAGCAGCTAGGTGCCCACAGGACTAGTTAGTGCTCCCCTTTCAGCTAGGCTAAGGAGAACATCTCATCAGTGTAAATGCATTCAGTGACTGAGGAGCAGCATTATGAAGAGATCCAGCGTTATGAAGGAGTGGTGGAGTCCAGTCTGAGGTGGCTGTGTTGAATCTAACCTGGTTTAAGGAACTGCTCCATGTAAAGGAATGACCTGTCTTTTAAGAGTGTCATCATCTATCTTCAACACAGTACTGTAACTGTCGGCTGTTTCCTTAGCGACTGTTTCAGAAGGTCTCCCCTGGAGGAAACCTGGACCAACATCCAGGGGGAGGTTTAAGATCAGAAAAGCAGAAAAACAATATTCATGGCTTTTTTTAAATTGATGAATATGTTAATGTTACTCCATAGATATCCTTTGGCTATGGGCTGGTGCATTTGGGGAATGTCCATTTGAATAATGTTTTGTGTATTCATACATTGTCCCTGTCTGCCTTGATGATATTATTCTCATGCTTAACGTTTATGTCTGTAATTTCATAGTTGGTAGATATAGAAAACACCCTTCTTGTTAAAAAAAGGTATCTTGATAAAGTAATGCATATTAAATGAGACTACATCTCAGTAGTACAGATGCATTGCCTACCAGAACGATAAAGGTGGGAGGACTTCAGTCCTCATGCTAATTGTCATTGTGAAAGTTATTCACAGACATTAAAGCCCTGAGTCATTAGTGAATGCATTTTTACCTATAGAAACACATTCACATAACTTTTTTCAATGTATCAATTTAACATTGACAGAAGTGTCCCTAAAAGTTAGCTCCTTAATTGTTTGCATAAGAGGGAACTTGCCAGGTCCAAAACTGCCCCAATCGTGATTGTATCACAGTTATAACGACCACTGAAAATACATGAAATAATCTGAATGTAACATTTAGTTTTTTTTTTGTAACCTTCAGATATTTAATGGATAATAATGCATTTTCCTTCAGTCGATTATGTTTATGTAACAAATACACTGTAAACATGTACTTTAGTATATTGTGTTCTCATAAATATGTCATTTTTTAAATTGATGTTGAAGAAAAAAAACTGTAAATAACAATGAAAAAGGAAAACATTTGTACTTGTAAAGTAGTTGTGTTTTCATTGGATTTTTTCAGCCTAATTGTAATAAAGTGTTTTGTTTTTATACACAATATCTGGTCTGACCTAAGTAGTGATAATCATATCTTTACGTTGTAAGTTTGAGCTATGTAGTCTGAAGAAAGCTTATGATTGTGTCTCTGGCACCCTACGTTATCTCCCAAGAAAGGCAGTATTACCACTGCACTGGATAACCTAGCTATCTATAGTGGCAACCAGCTAATATTTTCATTACATACAGTGCATTCAGAAAGTATTCAGACCCCTTGACTTTTACCACATTGTTACGTTACAGCCTTATTCTAAAATGTATTAAATTGTCCCCCCCCCCCCCCCCCAATCTACAGATAAAAAATAAAGATGTAAAATGTACTTTTAAAATGTACTAAAAATAAGATACTGATATCACATTTACAAATATTCAGACCCTTTACTCAGTACTTTGTTGAAGCAACTTTGGCAGCGACTACAGCCTCAAGTCTTCTTGGGTATGACGCTACAAGCTTGGTACACCTGTATTTGGGGAGTTTCTCCCATTTTTCTCTGCAGATCCTCTCAAGTTCTGTCAGATTGGATGGGGAGCGTCGCTGCACAGTTTTTTTCAGGTCTCTAGAGATGTTCGATCGGGTACGGGCTCTGGCTGGGCCATTCGTGGACATTTAGAGACTTGTCCCGAATCCACTCCTGCACTACCTTGGCTGTGTGCATGGGGTCATTGTCCTTTTGGAAGGTGAACCTCTGGAGCAGGTTTTCATCAAGGATCTCTGTACTTTGCTCCGTTCATCTTTACTACTACCGTATAATAGGTTAAATCAAAAGATGGAATATGCTGCAATAGATAAAAGCCTTTCTCAGTGTTTTAGTCATGAGGGAGAAAAGAAAGCTCTCAACAGCGCTGTCTGTTTCCCCCTGCTGGCTGCTGACAGTGGCAGATATATCCGAAGAGAAAACATTTATTTGGGATGGAGGGCAGAGATTCAGGCCTAAAGCCACTCAGAAGATCCTAGATCACTGGATCAGAGGGCATGTTACACAGTGTCAGAAGAGTCAGACTATGTAGAAGGGCTATACACACCACTATAGTTAATGTTGCTATCACTGCTAACATTTAAAAGACCAGTATTGTAATCTGGTCTGTTAACTGGAGCACATAAGAAGACAAAGGCAAATTTAATGCAATGAATGACGTTTAATAAATTGTCTTAAGTTACTTGGTCTTTAAGGACTGTTTGAAGGGCTTGAACAGGCCTTTGGAGATGGCAGAAAACATCCTGACGAGAAGTGGACGTTTGTGAGGCGTCTCCTGTTGGGAGCTGGCGGGGAGATCCTTTGGCAGTGCAGACATGGCAATATGTGGCACTATGCTGGGCACTACAGAAGAGAGAGAGAGTTGACATGCACTTTCATTTAGAAATGATGTAATGTATGTTACAACTCAACATAACTGACACTGATAAATGAGAACCAACAGCTTGAGTTTTGGAGAATATAATTACTTTTACATAAGAGATGACTACTGATTGCATATATAACCTTTGTAAGGTTATTTTGAAATGGCATTTCTTTGTACACCAATATCTCAAACAGACAATGTCCTGTTGTGTGAACTTACGCATGCCATCTGCAGCAGTGCTCTGTACTTGTTCTGATTCAGAGTGGTGGGAATCCTTCTTGTTCCCCTTCTTGAATAGCTAAGTATTTAAAGAGAACAACATGTTTAAAGAAATGTCACAGCTGAACAACCTCATGATGATAACAATCACACCTACCACACCAGCACAACAACTTTTATGATTGGTTTTGGAATGAATGGATGGTTTTATATGTTTTACACTGAATAGCATTGTTTACTCACATTATCTTCCACAACAGTTCATTTAAATACGTTTGCGGTACCTTTAAGTCGCTTGTCAGCCTGACCAGCCTTTGTAGAAAAGATCATTTCCCGCTGCTAGCCCTCACATCCTCAGCCAGTGGAAGAGCCTTAGGCCCGGTGGTTTTGACCGATGTTCTTGAGGCTGCCCTCAATTCCTCATTACATCTGTGGAGAAGCGCTTCACTCAAAGACTTGACAAGAATCAAATGAAAAGTCCTGAGTCGACACGGCCTGTTGGAGGATTTTCTCAGAGCCAAACTCCCCCAACAGATTTTTATAGACTGCTCTGTAGACTTTATGAATCCTCAAGTTCTCTGGATAGGCTTGTGTCTCAGAGCAGCCTGACCATGCACAGAAGACCTCCATAACTGCGTGTGACATCAACTGGGTAATCTTCTGTTGGGATTTGGATTTTTGTTAGAATTCTCATTACTAACATGCTGATGAGGCCGGTGACGTCGTCATCACAGTTATCAGAGGATGGGGTTGGAAGTGTGACATCTTTGACCATGTCTGGGCTGGTTGACATATCGTCCCTGACAATGTTTTGAGCTACACCAGAATGACTGGTGGTATCCACTTACTCTCCATCAATGTTGGCCTTAAAAATTTGTGCTGTATTGGAGGTCTCACTTGTTGCCATAATGACGCCAGAAGGAGACAGCCGAGGGGAGGACTTGCCACTCAATAGATTGCCTACATCAGATAGAGTGGTTTCAGATGTTTGGAGAGATTTAGTTGGAGAGGATCCTCTACTTTCTGCATCAGAATCAGCAGAGTACATGACCTGGCTTACCATAACTTTGGTAAAGAGACTGACTATCTTCAGACAGTCTAGCCAACACCTTGGCCCCCTGAGCCAAACTCATTAAAGTTGAATAGGGCACAAAACTAGGAAGCAGGAGGCACTTAACAGATTCCTCTACAAACAGCTGAACCAGCTCGTAAGTTGTGGGCTTCCCCACCTTGTCATTCCTCTTCAGCTTCAAAAGGATAGTAAAAGATGCACTCTTTCCAGCCGCCACTCAGTCCCAGAGGAGTCAAGTTGCTATCAGAAATGATGCGGTTGACTTGGTGGCTGAGATCACGGGAGAGAGCACCAATCCTACCCTGAGATATGAGCTCCTCCAGTCTAGCTATTGCATCTGTTTGATCAGGTTGAGATGTAACCTGCCCTTCTGCCTCTGGATATACCTTCTTCATGATGGTATCGGCTATGGCAAACATGCTTGTTCTGGCATCACACACCATTGTTTTTGGCTTAGTAGATTCGCTCATGTCAATGACTGAGCATCTTACAATGGGCTGAGCAGGACTCTCGGGTAACTCAGAAGGAATAGGAGTGCAAATTCCCACTCTGTCTTCTGTGATTTGGCAGTTGAGAATGACAACGAGGAGGAAGACCGCAGTGACTCTTGATAGACCAATTCCTCGCCACATTCGCTGCTTATCTTCTCAATGTTCTCTAGCATAGTTCCACCCACTTTATCTATTTGTGAAAGCTGTCCTGCAGCCACCATTTGGTCAGATTTTGACAGTTCTTTCTGAATGGAAACCAGAATATGGCTGAGGGTCTTTTTGGTTTGAGCCTTCGTTGCTTTAGCTTGTCTTTGCAATGAGAAATAATTCTGCATCTTTGCCTTCACATTGTGGTAAATAGTCTTTGCAGTTATCCAGATTTTCTTCTCAGATACTTCCACACCAGTCTGGGGGCTTACAGCTGCAGCATTCATGGCTTCTGAGGGTTTCTCATCACTCAGTTGAAGCATAGAGTCTGCCTGCCATAGGGCAGTAGGAGACACTGTGAGCAGGAAAATGCTCTTCATATCATTTGCAATTGATCCAATAATTTCAATAGCAACTGAATCTGTACGCTTCGAGGAAATGGTGGATAATGCTGGCGACATCTGAGAATCTGTCTGTCTTGAACCGACTTCACTGGGGAAGAGACTGACAGATTTGATCAGTATTTTTCTGACTTTGTTGGTTGCCTTCTTCTGAAACACTTCACTCGAAAGCTGCTCAATGACTGAGGCTGGAGTAACACTAACTCCCTCAAATGATGAGGAACTGGACACAGGCATGTCTTCTAGGTAAGACATGATACCATCCAAAAAGTCACAGACTTCAAATGAGTTGTAAGAGGAATTCTCTACAACACTGGACATTGATTCCAAATCTGCCATCTCGGACCTATACACAGTCACAATCTGAGATAAGACCTCTTTGGTGCAGGGCTCCAGGTTTGGATCACAGAGAACCAGTAAAGTTTGGGAGTTCTCACTCTGGCATTTGCGGAGAGCACCACGTCCAGTTGTGTTGACCTCTTGCAGTATGGCCTCACTCTTACTGAGTAGAGGAGAGTTCTGACCATGAGTACAATCTGCTCTGGTCTCAAATGGTTTCTCTTCTACAGAGCCAGATGAATCATGTCCACTAGGAACAGCATTCTGCTATGGGTGATTCACTCCTACTTGCTGAAGATGAGTTCAGGGTTGAACCAGGCAGAACACTGGAGTCAGTGTGCTCCAGAAGTTGTTCCCTTTGGAATGCAGCTCCACCCGTTCTGTGAAATAAGTATTTTATCTTTGCCTGGAGCCTGTTTCAGAGTCTACGAGAAGTGTGAAAGGGTTTCTGCTTTGGCATACAGTGTCCCACTTGCGGATCTCTCTGGGTGCTTGTTGGCTTATCTAATTCAGCTTGCTTCACAATGCCTTTGACATCTTCATCAAAGCTATCAATTATATTTGGCGCCTCCAAATCCATATTTGTCTGTATGAGCCCAGTGGCCACGGAATGATGTCAAGGTTTTTCACCAATGCCAGCTCCTTTGGGAAAGAAGAGTCTTCATCGTCCAGTTGCTCCACTGCAAGGTCACTGCAAACATTTTAACTTTCACAGCCACTTCTTTTTTATTTTCAATCTTTATTTAACTAGGCAATTCAGTTAAGAACAAATTCTTATTTTCAATGACAGCCTAGGAACAGTGGGTTAACTGCCTGTTCAGGGGCAGAACGACAGTTTTGTACCTTGTCAGCTCAGGGGTTTGAACTTGCAACCTTCTGGTTACTAGTCCAACGCTCTAACCACTAGGCTACCCTGCTGCCCCCTCTTGAAGCAGCTTAACCGAGTCTGCATCTTCTCCTTTCATTGGAATGTAGGAATCAACATCTAACTGGTCCTCTGGAGCAGTGTGATCATAGAAAAACTTCTGGACCATGTTAATCATGTTCGCCGGCCTGAGTACCAGAGGCAATGAGGGACGACCGCCCTGAAATGGTTCTACTGCTGGTCAAAGAGAGGGCCAAGTTGAGCTGTTCAAGCACCTTCTTGATAAGACCAACGGTCAGCTCAGGTGGGCAAGAGGCCAAAATCTCATGGTCAGAGACTTGCTCCTGGACACTGCTGATGATACTGTCCTCTGGCATTCCCAGGTGGACTTTCAGTGAGGTCTGGGAGCTTTAAAATGAACAAGCAAAGCATGTTAATTGCTGTCTGAAGTTGGAAAATAGATATCTTACTGCTAACAAATCTAACAAGCATTATAATTGAGTATTCTAAATGTAATTTATATGTGTGCATTAGATATTGCAAAACATACCTGTTAGAAAGCTGGAAAATATTTAAATGGAGAAATTATTGTTCATCAGTTTGAGGGTTAGGATTAACTGCACAGACACACACACATTATGGGGAACATACAGTACCTCTTGGAAGAGGGTGTGCTAGACCTTGGTCTGAGAGCCCTGCCGCCACAGTTACACATCTCCTTCGCCAAATATTTAACTTCCTGGATGAGCTCCAGTCTTTTCTGCTCAAAGGCAGTGAAGGATCTTGCACTGCCGCCCCTCTTGAGTGAGTCAGCGTTGTCATAAAAGCCTGTCACCCCTAGAATGCGGGCCAGGGCCGGCAGCAGGATCTGCAGGGTGGCCTGTGCAATGAAGTTGACAATGGTCTTGCACAATTTTGCAAGCTGTTCCTTTGTCATCTGCATTGCACAAACAAAACAGAACACAGCAGGTTTGGCAATGAAACTCTGATGTAAAGTATTCTAGATTGAACAGAATGCATTTGATCAACATCGTTTTCCTTATCTGTGACTGAATTCAAAGTTGGATGAAGTATGACAGATTAATGAACGTAATAGCAGAATAGAACTATAGTTAAACTCGTCTAATCGTATCTGTTGAAAACCGGTCAGTGAACCGTCCTCAAACACAATGAACTGATGTCAATATGGACATTAACCTTCACGTAAAGATATCAAATACATGACGTCAGATATGCCTAGAGGCATTGTTGACTTGATCAGAATACATATCATAGTGTCACGGTACGTGCTGTTGACAGCCTACGCCGAAATCAAACAGGAACATGGATTTTGTGAAATCTGTTGTGAATGTATAGGAAAGTTTTTACAATTGTATAACTGCCTTCATTTGACTGGACCCCATGAAGAGTAGCTGCTACAGCTAAAGGGGATCCACAATAAATACAAATACAAACCCAATGCACCATGATAACACATGTATCAACTTGTTTTGACATATCACATGGGATATGACAGTTCCTGATTCTGAGATACTGTAAATCAACAGACCTTGAGAGGAGATAAAACATAATCTGTTGATTTATTTCACAGGTTTCTGGTGGTTTCTAAGCATTCTACATGTGTTGGGGAAGGAGGGTGGGATCTCTCCAGAGCATCTAATTACATCAATCATGTCTTGCCATGCATGTGATATGAGATAATGTTATGCACCACGTAAATATACATTGCCTAAGGCTGCAGTGCTGTACTCCATGGAGACAGTGCTCAATGTTAATTTTACATGATGGATATATGCTACTCCATTTCATACAATCAATCATCAATCAATCAGTACAATTTATTTATAAAGCCCTTTTTACATCGGCAGATGTCACAAAATGCTTATTCCCGACACCCAGCTTAAAACCTCAAATAGCATGCAATGCAGATTTAGAAGCACTGTGGCTAGGAAAAACTCTCTAGAAAAACAGGAACCTAGGAAGAAACCTAGAGAGGAACCAGGCTCTGAGGGGTGGCTAGTCCTCTTCTGGCTGTGCCGGTGGAGATTATAAGCGTACATGGCCAATAAGGCCAGATCGTTCTTCAAGTACTGTAGTTCAAACATTCTTCATAGATGACCAGCAGAGTCAACAAAATAATGTGGTTACAGAGGGTGCAACAGGTCAGCACCTCCGGAGTAATTGTCAGTTAGCTTTTCATAGCCGAACATTCAGAGGTTGAGACAACAGGTGTGGTAGAGAGAGAAAGAGAGGGAGAGAGAGAGCGAAGATCGAAACAGTAGGTCCATGACAAGGTATCACGTCTGGAGAACACACATGCCTCTTCTTGTGATACATGATTTTTGGCTGTGCTATCATAAGTGTTATCTTATGGGTTTGGTGATTGTTCTGTGTGAAGCCGTATTCTGCATTGCATCATGGAATGTGATGTGAAATCCCTGGGCCTATGGCTGTTGAAGCTACTCCACTGCACTGCTGCTCCACTGCACTGCACTTCTCCCCCGATTGCTCAGTTTGGCCTGGCGGCCAGCTCAAGGAAGAGTGGGTTTTTACATGGTTAGCTCAGGGATCTGACCTAGCAACCTTTCAGTTCAAATCAAATCAAATCAAATTTATTTATATAGCCCTTCATCAGCTGATATCTCAAAGTGCTGTACAGAAACCCAGCCTAAAACCCCAAACAGCAAGCAATGCAGGTGTAGAAGCACGGTGGCTAGGAAAAACTCCCTAGAAAGGCCAAAACCTAGGAAGAAACCTAGAGAGGAACCAGGCTATGTGGGGTGGCCAGTCCTCTTCTGGCTGTGCCGGGTGGAGATTATAACAGAACATGGCCAAGATGTTCAAATGTTCATAAATGACCAGCATGGTCGAATAATAATAAGGCAGAACAGTTGAAACTGGAGCAGCAGCACAGTCAGGTGGAAGTAGAAACTGGAGCAGCAGCATGGCCAGGTGGACTGGGGACAGCAAGGAGTCATCATGTCAGGTAGTCCTGGGGCATGGTCCTAGGGCTCAGGTCAGTTGAAACTGGAACAGCAGCATGGCCAGGTGGACTGGGGACAGCAAGGAGTCATCATGTCAGGTAGTCCTGGGGCATGGTCCAAAAGAGAAAGAAAGAGAGAAGGAGAGAGAATTAGAGAACGCACACTTAGATTCACACAGGACACCGAATAGGACAGGAGAAGTACTCCAGATATAACAAACTGACCCCAGCCCCCCGACACATAAACTACTGCAGCATAAATACTGGAGGCTGAGACAGGAGGGGTTACTGGCCCAACGCTTTAACCACAAGGCTACCTGCTGCCCCAAGTCCTGCCAACTCAAAAACTGCACAATAAATGTATAACCAAGGGGGAACTAGTGCATTTCTCTGAGAAAAGCTGCTTCAGTTTTACTAATCTTCCAAAACACTTGAAATTCTTGTAAAATAATTTGCATTTATTTGATCAAATAGACTTTGAAAGGGTAGACATGCAGAAATTTCTCTTGTCAAAAGTCTTGCTGTTACAAAAGTAGTTCTTCATGCAGCGTAACAGGTTACAGGTTCTTCTTGGTGAAGCGCCTGAATGGCTTCATCATTGCTGAAAAGACCCTGACAATCAAGGATCGTTTTTTGACAAGCTGAGATATGGAGGGAGAAACTTCTCCAACTGGAGCTAGAAACAGAGAGAGAGATGCAGTATAGTAACATTGAAAAATAACAGTGCTATGAGTTTGGTAGGCATACCTGTGTTTCTAACACACACCTAAACAAAACTACAAGCTATAGCAGAGCTCTAAAACATCCTTACCTATGCAATGTGCATCAGTAGAGGGAATCTCAGTCTGTTCCTGGACTGAATGGCAGTCCTTTTTGTTTCCTCTCTTGGAACGCTAACAGAAGAAAGGTAAAGAAAATGGTACAGAGAATAAATAAATAAATGGAACACTTCTGAATCCAAGGCAACAATTTAGTGATGAATAAAACATGTTTATTTCATGTATTTGTCTTATCATAGCCACATCAATAACATCAGTACCTAACTGGAACAAAAAACAAATGCTAACTCCCTGCTATACCTTGAAGTTGATCCTGAGTTTGGTCATTGAAAAGCAAAGGAAGCTCCTTCTTGCTTTCTGCTCAGCCCCCCTCTCTGTCTCAGCCTGGTCGGATGGGTTTGTTGCAGCAGAAGCTGGTCTTGACGCCTCCTTGCATCCCTGTACCAGCTGCTGGGTCAAGGACTTTACCAGGACTCTGTCAAATGCAGGGTCCTGGGAGGAAATAGCTGCTTGCAGGGTGTTACAAGAGCCAAACTCCTCCATGAGGTTTTTATGTACACCTCTGAACACCCTTTGGATGTTCAGGTTCTGGGAATATGCCTGTGTCCTGGAGAATCTGGATGCAGCACAGAACTCAGACAGGACTTGTCTGATGAGTTGCTGACATGTTTCTGTCAGATCTGCTGCCTGTTGGGAGGGTCCATCTAGGGCTGAGGGTCTGATCTCCGATAGCAACCTTATCACCAGTATGGTGACAAAACAGATGCCATCATCTTTGCTGGAGTCCATCAAGTACTGCAGTGGGAATGCAGTGGCACTGCTGATGTCCGGGGTGATTAAGAGCTCCCTCAGATGGCCAGAGCTGCTGGGGATGCACACCTCCTTCTCTTCAATGTCAATCCCATTTCCCTTTGGTACCAAAGAGGTTCCTTTGCTGGTGAAAGACGGAGTGGAGGATCGAAAAGAGGCATTAGCACTCGGTGGTCGACTGCTGTCAGTCATTGGACTGTTACGATGCAGGGGTTCATCTGTGTGTGCCATCATCTTTGTCTTTAGGTCACTTGAAGAAATCTCTGGCATTTTAGAAAGGGAATCTCAGTCTGTTCCTGGACTGAATGGCAGTCCTTTTTGTTTCCTCTCTTGGAACGCTAACAGAAGAAAGGTAAAGAAAATGGTACAGAGAATAAATAAATGGAACAATAATAATTCATAATGTTATGCACCACGTAAATATACATTGCCTAAGGCTGCAGTGCTGTACTCCATGGAGACAGTGCTCAATGTTAATTTTACATGATGGATATATGCTACTCCATTTCATACAATCAATCATCAATCAATCAGTACAATTTATTTATAAAGCCCTTTTTACATCGGCAGATGTCACAAAATGCTTATTCCCGACACCCAGCTTAAAACCTCAAATAGCATGCAATGCAGATTTAGAAGCACTGTGGCTAGGAAAAACTCTCTAGAAAAACAGGAACCTAGGAAGAAACCTAGAGAGGAACCAGGCTCTGAGGGGTGGCTAGTCCTCTTCTGGCTGTGCCGGTGGAGATTATAAGCGTACATGGCCAATAAGGCCAGATCGTTCTTCAAGTACTGTAGTTCAAACATTCTTCATAGATGACCAGCAGAGTCAACAAAATAATGTGGTTACAGAGGGTGCAACAGGTCAGCACCTCCGGAGTAATTGTCAGTTAGCTTTTCATAGCCGAACATTCAGAGGTTGAGACAACAGGTGTGGTAGAGAGAGAAAGAGAGGGAGAGAGAGAGCGAAGATCGAAACAGTAGGTCCATGACAAGGTATCACGTCTGGAGAACACACATGCCTCTTCTTGTGATACATGATTTTTGGCTGTGCTATCATAAGTGTTATCTTATGGGTTTGGTGATTGTTCTGTGTGAAGCCGTATTCTGCATTGCATCATGGAATGTGATGTGAAATCCCTGGGCCTATGGCTGTTGAAGCTACTCCACTGCACTGCTGCTCCACTGCACTGCACTTCTCCCCCGATTGCTCAGTTTGGCCTGGCGGCCAGCTCAAGGAAGAGTGGGTTTTTACATGGTTAGCTCAGGGATCTGACCTAGCAACCTTTCAGTTCAAATCAAATCAAATCAAATTTATTTATATAGCCCTTCATCAGCTGATATCTCAAAGTGCTGTACAGAAACCCAGCCTAAAACCCCAAACAGCAAGCAATGCAGGTGTAGAAGCACGGTGGCTAGGAAAAACTCCCTAGAAAGGCCAAAACCTAGGAAGAAACCTAGAGAGGAACCAGGCTATGTGGGGTGGCCAGTCCTCTTCTGGCTGTGCCGGGTGGAGATTATAACAGAACATGGCCAAGATGTTCAAATGTTCATAAATGACCAGCATGGTCGAATAATAATAAGGCAGAACAGTTGAAACTGGAGCAGCAGCACAGTCAGGTGGAAGTAGAAACTGGAGCAGCAGCATGGCCAGGTGGACTGGGGACAGCAAGGAGTCATCATGTCAGGTAGTCCTGGGGCATGGTCCTAGGGCTCAGGTCAGTTGAAACTGGAACAGCAGCATGGCCAGGTGGACTGGGGACAGCAAGGAGTCATCATGTCAGGTAGTCCTGGGGCATGGTCCAAAAGAGAAAGAAAGAGAGAAGGAGAGAGAATTAGAGAACGCACACTTAGATTCACACAGGACACCGAATAGGACAGGAGAAGTACTCCAGATATAACAAACTGACCCCAGCCCCCCGACACATAAACTACTGCAGCATAAATACTGGAGGCTGAGACAGGAGGGGTTACTGGCCCAACGCTTTAACCACAAGGCTACCTGCTGCCCCAAGTCCTGCCAACTCAAAAACTGCACAATAAATGTATAACCAAGGGGGAACTAGTGCATTTCTCTGAGAAAAGCTGCTTCAGTTTTACTAATCTTCCAAAACACTTGAAATTCTTGTAAAATAATTTGCATTTATTTGATCAAATAGACTTTGAAAGGGTAGACATGCAGAAATTTCTCTTGTCAAAAGTCTTGCTGTTACAAAAGTAGTTCTTCATGCAGCGTAACAGGTTACAGGTTCTTCTTGGTGAAGCGCCTGAATGGCTTCATCATTGCTGAAAAGACCCTGACAATCAAGGATCGTTTTTTGACAAGCTGAGATATGGAGGGAGAAACTTCTCCAACTGGAGCTAGAAACAGAGAGAGAGATGCAGTATAGTAACATTGAAAAATAACAGTGCTATGAGTTTGGTAGGCATACCTGTGTTTCTAACACACACCTAAACAAAACTACAAGCTATAGCAGAGCTCTAAAACATCCTTACCTATGCAATGTGCATCAGTAGAGGGAATCTCAGTCTGTTCCTGGACTGAATGGCAGTCCTTTTTGTTTCCTCTCTTGGAACGCTAACAGAAGAAAGGTAAAGAAAATGGTACAGAGAATAAATAAATAAATGGAACACTTCTGAATCCAAGGCAACAATTTAGTGATGAATAAAACATGTTTATTTCATGTATTTGTCTTATCATAGCCACATCAATAACATCAGCACCTAACTGGAACAAAAAACAAATGCTAACTCCCTGCTATACCTTGAAGTTGATCCTGAGTTTGGTCATTGAAAAGCAAAGGAAGCTCCTTCTTGCTTTCTGCTCAGCCCCCCTCTCTGTCTCAGCCTGGTCGGATGGGTTTGTTGCAGCAGAAGCTGGTCTTGACGCCTCCTTGCATCCCTGTACCAGCTGCTGGGTCAAGGACTTTACCAGGACTCTGTCAAATGCAGGGTCCTGGGAGGAAATAGCTGCTTGCAGGGTGTTACAAGAGCCAAACTCCTCCATGAGGTTTTTATGTACACCTCTGAACACCCTTTGGATGTTCAGGTTCTGGGAATATGCCTGTGTCCTGGAGAATCTGGATGCAGCACAGAACTCAGACAGGACTTGTCTGATGAGTTGCTGACATGTTTCTGTCAGATCTGCTGCCTGTTGGGAGGGTCCATCTAGGGCTGAGGGTCTGATCTCCGATAGCAACCTTATCACCAGTATGGTGACAAAACAGATGCCATCATCTTTGCTGGAGTCCATCAAGTACTGCAGTGGGAATGCAGTGGCACTGCTGATGTCCGGGGTGATTAAGAGCTTTAGTGATTAAAAAAACATATTTATCTCATGTATTTGTCTTATCATATCAATAACATCAGCACCTAACTGGAACCAAAAACAAATGCTAACTCCCTGCTATGACGTGGTATGTAGTTCTTAATTCGTCAGTGGCTGCAATATTGTCCTCAGTAAACTCAACATGAGTGAAAACAACACAGACAAGGACAAGTTTTTTGAGATATAAAAAATACTGTATGCTATTATGGATGCATACAGTAGCCTATCAGAACAGCTGCAGTATCAGAGGCGCAGAGCCTTAATTAACGGGCTACACATAATGGCTGACGACAGCCAGGTAAGGTTCATTTTAGCCTACGTTTAATGAGCTTTAAAGTTGTCCTAATTCCATCTTGTTCTAATGGCAAGTCTGCCTTAAGTGCAGAAACTATGGTTGATATTAGAAAATAAGTATGATTGGAAGTTTAGGCAAGTAATTCCAATTGGGGAATTGTTGTGGGATGTTAGCATACCATATTGCGCGTGTAGCATTCGTGCCATGGAGGATTGTGCAGGCCGGCAGGTTGCTACAGTATCCTAGTATCATGTATGTTATAAGGATCAGATCTGGCTGACTTTTTCACCTGAACTGCTCATTGGCTGTCCATAATGAGCCCAGCGAGCAGGATGTGTAGCTGGGCTCTGCAATAATTAGCTCCCAGAGCAATTACAAACAACTATTCTTGTTTTAAAAGCGTCATTACAACTAGCAACATGACGGTCAGTCCCCTCTAAGCAGGACTCAGTAGAAACGCTATGTGTTGGATTTGTCCATGTCTCGCTAAATTAACCTAGCTACCATAACAGCCGTGGAGAATTTACACTACAGTTTTAAGGGATCTCTCTGAAGGTTTTAGATGATACAGTGGTGCTTCGTCCTCTGGATGAAGAACCATACATCTCGGCTTGGCTTCATTGCATTATTATTTGGGAAACGTTGACATAGCATTTGTGTTGGCGGATGGATGAAAATAATGTGATTATAGTATCGTTATACATAGGCTAGCAGGAAAATCCGCATGAGTTATCCATAGAACTGAGCCCTGCTCCGTTTCAGCACCATGGCACGGTCCCCTGACGCGAAGAAACGTGTCAGCTCTATGCAGCGGACAGCTCCACAGTGCTGAAATAGTTCAAGCCCCCTTGAACATTATTCTGCAAGTGGTTATAATTTATTGCACGTCCTAGTTCTGCAGCTTTGCAACCTCAGAATTATAGCTAATGGATGGCAGCGAGTTACGTTTTTGTGCATGGTGATGAATGACGATGCATGATAAACCATAAATTAAACGCAAAAACGTGCACTTAGACATATTTTCGTTTGGCAGAACTTTGACACGCTTTGATTTGTTTTCCAATTACATTGACAATTCATATAGACATTAGACTTAGGCCTAATTGTGACATCATGTGTGTATGACATCTTTGGAGAATGCTCTGGCTTCAGCCAATCGGAATCGAGTATTCAACAATGCTTTGGCATAATTCAAGGACGTTCATATTCACTTCAGTTGTTTGCCGATGGTTCACTGACGTTTTTTCAAAGGAGGTATTAGTATTTCCTCGAAACAGCCTACAACAATAAGCTACACATCATGTCAGATGACAGCAAGGTATGGTTCATTTAGCCTATTTTGAGTTTAGAAGAGAAATTACTAACAATATAGTAGGTCACTAACACAGCAATAGGTCTCACTGGTTTGATCCATGGACTGAAATCTGACCACTATTGCCGTTTTGTTTAAAATAGGAGCGAATAAGTTGTTTCATAAAGTCACAACCTAGGACTGATATTGGCCTCTCATTTATCCACCAGAGCGTGAAATGGGAGGATCCCCCAGATGACCAAAATAAGGTTGTGGAGAACATGAAGGATGAAACAGAGACACATGAGACCAACAAGAACAGGACAGGAGGCAAGGTAAGAAATATGCTGTCCTTTACACATGCTCTGCCTACTTAGGCACAGATCTAGGATTAGTTTACTATCACTAAATCCTAGCCTTAAAGCATTAGGAGGAGACGCTACACTGACCTTAGATCTGCTATGAGACCTATAATCTGTTGTCATGTAGGCTAAACGTAAGTCCAGTGGCTGTGCCAAGAAGACTTCCGTGGAGGAGGACTGCAGCATTGGTGCAGGTTCGAGATTACTTCATGTTGGGTGCAGGTTGTGTTCAAATTCATCAGCACTAATCTGAGAAGATAGTATCTATATAGGTGAAAGCAATATAGTGGAGGCCCGCAGAGAGATGTGCTTTTATCTGTCCAGTGCAATCAAATCACTAAAGGTGAAGGAAATTAGGGATCAAGTTCAGATTCAACTTTAGATTTCTCTTTGCGGTTTCCCAGAGTCTTCTCAGACACCCGGGTGTGGTTTCCGGGAAAGGGGATCTATCATTGAGCAGCTGGAGAAGGAGGCTCAGAGGACTCTAATGCCTTCTCTCAAGATTGAGACATGCTGTGCCCCAATCCTCCTCTCCTTCCTGAGGAGTCTAACTGATGAGCAAGTCCCATGTCTTTTTCCAACCTCACATACAACAACTCTGAATTTATAGTCATAGTGCACCTTCTAACCACAAAGGGGATTTCAAACACTACACCTAACATCACTGTAACCACACCCCTAACTCTTCCTGTAAATCAAGAACAAAATGTCTCATGTACTTGCTAATAGCTTAATTAAATACACATTTATTTCCCCTAACATGGCTATCTAGTGACTCCACTAACTCAACATCAGTGTGCAGGTAAAATATGTTTCCTTTCTTTTCTTTTCTCTAGCCAATGGAGAGTGATTCAGCATGGCATGAAAAATAACGTAAGTCTCTCCACATAAGGTTCTGGTCAAAAGTTGTGCGCTATATAGGGAATGGTGTCATGGAATTACTTGATTGACAAAAACATTCCTCTGTTTGTTGGCCATAGCTCACATTCGAGCAGCTCTCCATGCTGTGTCTGAAGATTGTTAAAGTCGTGACCCAGACAGCCCTCCGCATTCTCCTACCAGCGCTAGCTCGTATCATGGGGGTGAACCTGAGGAGTGGGGCAACCTCCCCAGAATCCCAGTGCTCTGAGGATTCCTTAGGCAGTCTGGATGAGAGAGAGAAAAGGCTGCTGATCAGTGAGATGAACTACTGGACTAAGGAGAGGAGGAGGAATGGCAGTGCAGGGTGCCTCCAAAAATCCACCCGCAGGACCTCATCACCATGCTGTTCGCCTAAGAGGTATGTTCACAGCAATATTTCAACTTAATAATTGCAAGACCTGACCCATACTTATCATAAATTATTAACTTGTAATTCACACCTTGTAGTTTTAAGTTCTGGTCAGAAATGTTGCCACTGAGGGGGTGGGTCCAGGTGAAAGTCATTTTTAACTGGGTAAGCCATAAAGTCATCTATGAATAAATAGATCAGGTACATGCCTTTCAGAATTAATCATATTCTGATGTCATACAAACATAAAAATCAGGCAAAAAATCGTGTCAGTTGTCTTTAGGCTTCTAGAACTACGGTGGTATGAGAAGTAATCCATCATTGCTCTAATTTGGTTTTCAGGCTCACTAATGACCCAGATTAGATACAGTTGGTGTAACGGGTTTCTTCTGTTGAAGGAGAGGCGGACCAAAACGCAGCGTGGTTATTTTTGATTACATCTTTAATAAAGATGAAAATAGAACAATATACAAAAACCGTGAAACCGAAAACAGCCCTATCTGGTGTAACAAACACAAAGACAGGAACAATCTCCCACAAACTCCATCACCAAACAGGCTACCTAAATATGGTTCCCAATCAGAGACAATGACTAACACCTGCCTCTGATTGAGAACCATATCAGGCCAAACACAGAAACAGACAAACTAGACACACAACATAGAATGCCCACTCAGATCACACCCTGACCAAACAAAACATAGAAACATACAAAGCAAACTATGGTCAGGGTGTGACAGTTGGTCACATTTGCATGGCATAAGTGGTGATTGTGTGTTTATCTTCAAGGTCCCAGACCTCATTGCAGAGCTTGCCTGCAACTGGAGAGGCTACACTCATGGAGGAGCCTCTGAAGGCTCTTTTTGGGGTAACGGAAGAGAGCCTCCTGATATCCCTGGTTGAGGGTCACTCCAACCCCAGCTCCTCCGAGTTGAGCTGTGCTATCGTGGGGGAGGTGGTACACCAGCTTAACTCTGGCCTCTCAGTGGCCATTCAGGCCAGCCCGGGGTGTTGCCCCCTTATGGACAGTCAGGACATAGCAGCAGGCAAGGAGGTCATTCGGGTAGCCTCGGTGCAGATCCTGGCCGAGCTACAGAGCCAAACGTCTGAGCCAGAGTGGGTAGGGTTTATCGAGCCCCTCATGGACCCTGTGACCGATGATGTGCTGGATGCCATTGTCGGCACAATGGACAAAATGGCACAGGACTTCAACATCCTATTGGATCTGGCCAAGAAGATGACAATCTTGGGGTCTAAATTTCTGACCAATCTTCAATGTGACCTTGATGTTGAGTGTCCACCTGGGAAGGAAGGGACCACTCACTTTCTCAAAGAGACTGGATCCTCTACCAGTGTGGTGGCCAGAAAGATTCAGACCCTCTCTAGCCCTGACTTTCAGTCTAAAGCCCTGAAGGCAGTGAACACCATCCTTACAAGGAAAGTCAGCAGCTCTTCTGGCATGGCTCCTTCCTCTAGGCTTTCTAGTGCTGCTCCTAGCCTTACTGAAGCCCCCCTGAATACCAGCTGTACAGCCCTGACATCTGTAACCTCCACTGCCACAGTGATTGTTAAGGCATTTGTGGGAGGCATGGAGACGATAGCATCATTTGAAGGCACATGTGAAGCAGTTGATTGGCCAGTTCCTGTAAATGACCACAAAACAGGATCTTCACAGATGATAACTTTTTCTCTAGCCCGCACACTCTACGGCCGTATACGAGCAAAGCTGAGGGATCTTTTAACTCTATCCACTCGAGAAGAAGGTGTGGCTAAGGATGCTTCTCTTCAGGAGTCTTCAGACACCATTGAAAAGGCAACTGTTTCAACTGTTGAGGTCCAGTTACCCAGCACCGAACTTAGTAGAGTTCCCAGTGAGAGCCAACCAATACCAGCTCTCTGTCGCTCCAATCTGGATACCAGTACTCAAGAAGTTCTTAGCAGTGTTTTTTCCATCTACAAGTCAGAGTTATCAAAAGTGGAGAGTAAATCCTTGGCCGTTGTCAGTTCATCTGATGAGTCCCTAGAGGCTTGTTGGTTTGTTGATGGTGTCCTATCAAAGCTCGATGACTATACTATTTCCCAGTCACCCTCACCCAATGAAGACTTGAGCGTGAGTACTCAATATTCTCAACTGAGCTCAGAAGAGATTGTCAGAATCACAGAATCCTCTACTAGTCTGATTCAGAGCATTAAGAAGCTATCTAGCAATGACTTCCAAACTCAGGCAGAAGAGGCAGTGAGTAAAGTGCTGATGAGATCCAGTCATTCCTTTATCACACAGATCAGCCATACTGGTCTTCAGAATTGTCTGCAGGCTGGCTTATCATCTAGCTCACCATCGGAGATCCATGTCCTTTCAGAATCCATGTCCTCCATGTCCTCTGAGAATACAGCCTCTGGATTAGTGGAAACCTTTGTCAAAGGAATGACCACTATTTTCCAGAAAAATGAGTCCACTGACACTGTGCTACTGGAAAGAAGTGGGAGAGTTTTGCAGTGCTCCCACGGGGGCTCCCAACTGGATGATACTGAATTGAGTGTTAAAATATCACAGGAGAAGCTTTGGTCAACAGCTAAGACCATCTGCGTCAGTATGAAGAACACACTTAAGGATTTCTTCACAGGGCTGAAGCCATCCGGATCCGAAAGGACAGAAAATGCTTCTTCCAAAGAGACCCTTGGGGAAATCCTGGTTGCTATCCAGAGTGAAATCTCAAACTTAGGGCGAATGAAGGATTCCAGGGAGCTCCTTCAGATCAATGATATGTTAGGAACTATGCTGAAGGAGGTTGAGAAAAGTGAGGATGACAGTGAACATGTCTGCCAAGACATCCCTAGAACCTGTTCATCTTTGTCCACTTCTTTAAATGGTCGTAGTTCCTTGTCCAGCTCTTCAAAGGGTCCTAGGTCAGAGTGTGAGTTAGAGATCAATCTCCCTGGCACTCCCATCCCTGACCAAGTGCCTTTTGATCTGACCTGCCCCATCGTCAGGAGCTCCTGCATCGACACCAGAGTCTCTAAAATGCCAGAGATTTCTTCAAGTGACCTAAAGACAAAGATGATGGCACACACAGATGAACCCCTGCATCGTAACAGTCCAATGACTGACAGCAGTCGACCACCGAGTGCTAATGCCTCTTTTCGATCCTCCACTCCGTCTTTCACCAGCAAAGGAACCTCTTTGGTACCAAAGGGAAATGGGATTGACATTGAAGAGAAGGAGGTGTGCATCCCCAGCAGCTCTGTCCATCTGAGGGAGCTCTTAATCACCCCGGACATCAGCAGTGCCACTGCATTCCCACTGCAGTACTTGATGGACTCCAGCAAAGATGATGGCATCTGTTTTGTCACCATACTGGTGATAAGGTTGCTATCGGAGATCAGACCCTCAGCCCTAGATGGACCATCCCAACAGGCAGCAGATCTGACAGAAACATGTCAGCAACTCATCAGACAAGTCCTGTCTGAGTTCTGTGCTGCATCCAGATTCTCCAGGACACAGGCATATTCCCAGAACCTGAACATCCAAAGGGTGTTCAGAGGTGTACATAAAAACCTCATGGAAGAGTTTGGCTCTTACAACACCCTGCAAGCAGCTATTTCCTCCCAGGACCCTGCATTTGACAGAGTCCTGGTAAAGTCCTTGACCCAGCAGCTGGTACAGGGATGCAAGGAGGCGTCAGGACCAGCTTCTGCTGCAACAAACCCATCAGACCAGGCTGAGACAGAGAGGGGGGCTGAGCAGAAAGCAAGAAGGAGCTTCCTTTGCTTTTCAATGACCAAACTCAGGATCAACTTCAAGGTATAGCAGGGAGTTAGCATTTGTTTTTTGTTCCAGTTAGGTGCTGATGTTATTGATGTGGCTATGATGAGACAAATACATGAAATAAACATGTTTTATTCATCACTAAATTGTTGCCTTGGATTCAGAAGTGTTCCATTTATTTATTTATTCTCTGTACCATTTTCTTTACCTTTCTTCTTTTAGCGTTCCAAGAGAGGAAACAAAAAGGACTGCCATTCAGTCCAGGAACAGACTGAGATTCCCTCTACTGATGCACATTGCATAGGTAAGGATGTTTTAGAGCTCTGCTATAGCTTGTAGTTTTGTTTAGGTGTGTGTTAGAAACATAGGTATGCCTACCAAACTCATAGCACTGTTATTTTTCAATGTTACTATGCTGCATCTCTCTCACTCTCTCTGTCTCTCTCTCTCTCTCTCTCTCTCTCTCTCTCTCTTACCCCATCCATTTCTCTTGTGTTTCTAGCTCCAGTTGGAGAGGCTTCTCCCTCCATATCTCAGCCTGTCAAAAAACAATCCTTGATTGTCAGGGTCTTTTCAGCAATGATGAAGCCATTCAGGCGCTTCACCAAGAAGAACCTGTAACCTGTTACGCTGCATGAAGAACTACTTTTGTAACAGCAAGACTTTTGACAAGAGGAATTTCTGCATGTCTACCCTTTCAAAGTCTATTTGATCAAATAAATGCAAATTATTTTACAAGAATTTCAAGTGTTTTGGAAGATTAGTAAAAACTGAAGCAGCTTTTCTCAGAGAAATGCACTAGTTCCCCCTTGGTTATACATTTATTGTGCAGTTTTTGAGTTGGCAGGACTTGGGGCAGTAGGTAGCCTTGTGGTTAGAGCGTTGGGCCAGTAACTGAAAGGTTGCTAGGTCAGATCCCTGAGCTAACCATGTAAAAATATGACATTCTGCTCCTGAACAAGGTAGTTAACCCACTGTTCCTAAGCTGTCATTGTAAATAAGAATTTGTTCTGAACTGACTTATCTAGGAAAATAAATAAAATAACCACAGCTTGACTCTAATACAATAGTTGCTGCATAGACTGTCAGATAACCAGATGTTGTCTATTAATTTAGTTCGATTGGTAAGAGCTTATTAGCAGCAAGGGGAAAACACATAGAGGAGAATTAGCTATCTGCAGCTAGATCAACCCTCTGAGATGTTTTCTGTATGTTGAAAATATAAGGTCCAACAGTTGACAGTGTATGTCAGAGCAAAAACCAAGCCATGAGGTCGAAGGAATTGTCCGTAGAGCTCAGAGACATGATTGTGTCAAGACACAGATCTGGTGAAGGGTACCAAAACATTTCTGCAATATTGAAGGTCCCCAAGGACACAGTGGCCTCCATCATTCTTAAACGGAAGAAGTTTGGAACCACCAAGACTCTTCCTAGAGCTGGCCGCCAGGCCAAACTGAGCAATCGGGGGAGAAGGGCTTTGGACAATTCAAAATAGCTCTACTCTGAGAACTACTTTTAATCACAGAGTGGAAAACATAGAACCATACTGTGTTGATCACAATTATGGGTGTATTCTGGAATAAGACAAACCTATACATAGAGTTGGAGTCTGAGTGTGTGTACACACAGCCACCCCTTTAACCACTCTTCAAAATATTTGGCAGCCTTTGAGATGGAGAGGCAGGAGAATAAGTGACAGAACAAGAGTATAATAAAAGCATGACTTCTCTCCCACTCCTGCTCACAGCAGCAGTGCAGTGGAGTATCTTCAACAGCCATAGGCCCAGGGATTTCACATCACATTCCATGATGCAATGCAGAATACGGCTTCACACAGAACAATCACCAAACCCATAAGATAACTCTTCGCACAGCACAGCCAAACATCATGTATCACATGAAGAGACGTGTGTGTACTCCGGATGAGATGCCTTGTCACGGACCTGCTGTTTCGATATTCGCTCTCTCTCTCTCCCTATCCCCCACCTCTCTCTCTCTCTCTCTCTCTCTCTCTCTCTCTCTCTCTCTCTCTCTCTCTCTTTCTCTTTCTCTCTCTTGCAATGCATGCTGGGAGTTTGAGTGTTTGGTGTGGAGGGCTCTATCCTAACTAACTTTCTTTGATTATTTTCTTTACATGTTATTTTCTATGGTGGAGGGTTAATGCAATATTGTTTTAACGGTATCCACAGTTTTTTCAAAGTTAGGGTGGAAGAGGACAGAGTAACTCTCCTGGGGTTTGGAAGGTGTGGTGTTTTTATTCTTTGTCCCCAACTCTCTAGGCGACCAGTTTTGATAGCCTTTAGCCGCACCCTCATACTACTCCTCCTTTGTTCCGCGGGTGATGTGGAGGTAAACCCAGGCCCTGCATGTCCCCAGGCACCCTCATTTGTTGACTTCTGTGATCGAAAAAGCATTGGTTTCATGCATGTCAACATCAGAAGCCTCCTCCCTAAGTTTGTTTTACTCACTGCTTTAGCACACTCTGCCAACCCTGATGTCCTTGCCGTGTCTGAATCCTGGCTTAGGAAGGCCACCAATAATTCTGAGATTTCCATACCCAACTATAACATTTTCCGTCAAGATAGAGCTGCCAGAGGCCTCCCGGGTGGCGCAGTGGTGAAGGGTGCTGTACTGCAGCGCCAGCTGTGCCATCAGAGTCCCTGGGTTCGCGCCCAGGCTCTGTCGTAACCGGCCGCGACCGGGAGGTCTGTGGGGCGACGCACAATTGGCCTAGCGTCGTCCGGGTTAGGACGCCATGCCTTCCTCCTGGCTACTCCAACCTCGGCCAACAGCCCCCCGCGTCTACTCGCCCAAGCCTCCCCAGCTTTTCCTTTACCCAAATCCAGATAGCAGATGTTCTGAAAGAGCTGCAAAACCTGGACCCGTACAAATCAGCTGGTCTTGACAATCTGGACCCTCTATTTTTGAAACTATCCGCCGCCATTGTCGCAACCTTTATTACCAGCCTGTTCAATCTCTCTTTCATATCGTCTGAGATCCCCAAGGATTGGAAAGCTGCTGCAGTCATCCCCCTCTTGAAAGGGGGAGACACCCTGCCTATCTAAGGTCTTCGAAAGCCAAGTCAACAAACAGATCACAGACCATCTCGAATCCCACCGTACCTTCTCTGCTGTGCAATCTGGTTTCCGAGCCGGTCACAGGTGCACCTCAGCCACGCTCAAGGTACTAAACGATATCATAACCACCATCGATAAAAGACAGTACTGTGCAGCCGTCTTTATCGACCTGGCCAAGGCTTTCGACTCTGTCAATCGCCATATTCTTATCGGCAGACTCAGTAGCCTCGCTTTTTCTAATGACTGCCTTGCCTGGTTAACCAACTACTTTGCAGACAGAGTTCATTGTGTCAAATCGGAGGGCATGTTGTCCGGTCCTCTGGCAGTCTCTATGGGGGTGCCACAGGGTTCAATTCTCGGGCCGACTCTTTTCTCTGTATATATCAATGATGTTGCTCTTGCTGCGGGCGATTCCCTGACCCACCTCTACGCAGACGACACCATTCTGTATACCTCTGGCCCTTCCTTGGACACTGTGCTATCTAACCTCCAAACGAGCTTCAATGCCATACAACACTCCTTCCGTGGCCTCCAACTGCTCTTAAACGCTAGTAAAACCAAATGCATGCTTTTCAACCGTTCGCCTCCTGCACCCGCACGCCCGACTAGCATCAACACCCTGGATGGTTCCGACCTAGAATATGTGGACATCTATAAGTACCTAGGTGTCTGGCTAGACTGTAAACTCTCCTTCCAGACTCATATCAAACATCTCCAATCTAAAATCAAATCTAGAGTCGGCTTTCTATTCCGCAACAAAGCCTCCTTCACTCACGCTGCCGAACTTACCCTAGTAAAACTGACTATCCTACCGATCCTCGACTTCGGCGAAGTTATCTACAAAATAGCTTCCAATACTCTACTCAGCAAACTGGATGCAGTTTATCACAGTGCCATCCGTTTTGTTACTAAAGCACCTTATACCACCCACCACTGCCACCTGTATGCTCTAGTCGGCTGGCCCTCGCAACATATTCGTCGCCAGACCCACTGGCTCCAGGTCATCTACAAGTTCATGCTAGGTAAAGCTCCGCCTTATCTCAGTTCACTGGTCACGATGGCAATACCCAACCGTAGCACGCGCTCCAGCAGGTGTATCTCACTGATCATCCCTAAAGCCAACACCTCATTTGGCCTTCTTTCCTTCCAGTTCTCTGCTGCCTGTGACTGGAACGAATGGCAAAAATCGCTGAAGTTGGGGACTTTTATCTCCCTCACCAACTTTAAACATCTGCTATCTGAGCAGCTAACCGATCGCTGCAGCTGTACATAGTCCATCGTTATATAGCCCAGCCAATTTACCTACCTCATCCCCATACTGTTTTGATTTATTTACTTTTCTGCTCCTTTGCACACCAGTATCTCTACCTGCACATGACCATCTGATCATTTATCACTCCAGTGTTAATCTGCTAAATTGTAATTAGCCTACCTCCTCATGCCTTTTGCACACAATGTATATAGAACCTTTTTTTCCTTTTTTCGACTGTGTTATTGACTTGTTTATTGTTTACTCCATGTGTAACTCTGTGTTGTTGTCTGTTCACACTGCTATGCTTTATCTTGGCCAGGTCGCAGTTGTAAATGAGAACTTGTTCTCAACTAGCCTACCTGGTTAAATAAAGGTGAAATAAAATAAAAGCTAAAGTTGTCTGTGATGAGATTCAAAATCATAACCTTTGGATCGTTAGACATCCGTGTTATACTGTATGCCCACCCCTCCACCCTGACCAACCACCCTACTTTCGTTTTTGCCTTAAATAACCATTTGTCTTATATAACCATACCAAACATAACACATTATACTAATTTGAGTGTCCCGGATTTACATTTACTATGTTACGTCTAGTCTATGAGATCAGGCTGATCACAGACATGAACAGAGTAACAGGTCATTGCAGTTATGAGTGTGAGAGAGGGATTGGAGGATTTCACTGTGGGTCAATGCAGAGCTAAGTATGAAGGATTTTTGTGGCATGACATAAAACCAGAAACCACAGCACAGAGGAAACCTCTGAGGGTCATAATGGCTGGTCCCATTAAACCTGGGGGAGGAGGAGTTTGACAGTAGATGAATCACCACACTTTTTCGCTCTTGTTCCCTGTGTGTGTGTGTGTGTGTGTGTGTGTGTGTGTGTGTGTGTGTGTGTGTGTGTGTGTGTGTGTGTGTGTGTGTGTGTGTGTGTGTGTGTGTGTGTGTGTGTGTGTGTGTGTGTGTGTGTGTGTGTGTGTGTGTGTCTGACAGAGGTAGAAAGTGATGAAATACAGAATTGTGCGTTCGTTTGTTGTAGCTTTCTATTATTGTAATAGATCATTTTCATCCCAAGCTTTTTAAGAATGAGGCAAGATGAAGTCAAATTTCTCAAACAAGAAACATGGTTGACTGTTTCCCTTCAGTCGATTTCTCATTCTCTTGTAAAATAGCAATGATGCAAGCGCTCTGATCAAGAAGCCAGTGAAAGCGAGAGGTTTTACAGCTAGTTTGTTCAGCTCAGGAAAGCCCCACGGCAGCACTTTGGAGTGTAGCATTGTGTTTTGATATCCTCATCTCCTTTGACAGTGTCTCCCGCATTCCGACCGAGTAGATAAAGCAGTACTGGGTAGAGCTGGTGGAGCTTTCAGTTTCATCTTCATCTTTCTGCTCAGGCACAGGGCAGGCATCCTATGAACTGTTTATCTCAGGAGTGCCTGATTTACCTGAACGGTGTCAAATGTGAGAGAAAGTGGGATCCGGATGCTCTTTTACCGTTGTATGGATGTCTCTCTTTGACGAAAAAAAGCCTTGCCAATGAGAACCTTATTCCAGTCAGAGAGATACTATCAAGATTTGTGTTGACACATACCCTACTGCTTCAGTCAGGATAGCATCACGGCTGGGGATTTGTTGTCATCTGTCTGAGACGGAGATACTGGTTTAGCAGAATACATTTAGAGGTACATTGGGAAGAAAATCCTGCATGTATGAAAAAGCCCACCTTGTGGGTGTCACAACTTCTGCGGAAGTCGAAGCCTCTCCTTGTTCGGGCGGTGCTCAGCGGTCGACGTCACCGGTCTTCTAGCCATCATTGATCCATTTTTCATTTTCCATGAAAAGTTGGGGCCAGCGCTGTGTGTGGAGGGGGAGATGCGGCGTTGGACGATTTTGAGGAGTTCACTCGCTGTTTCCGGACAGTATTCGACCACCCACCTGAGGGCAGAGCGGCGGGTGAGCGCCTCTACCATCTGAGGCAGGAGATGAGGAGCGCCCAGAAGTTTGCACTGGACTTTAGGACCCTGGCTGCCGGCGCTGGACTATTACCGCTACGTGAGGACATCCGTCGGGAGCTGGTCTGCAGAGACACCACCCTCACCTTCGACCACCTGGTGGACCTGTCCATCCGGCTGGACAACCTGCTGGCTACTCGCGGACGTCCAGATCGGGGTCTGGTTGTTCCATCCTCCCGCACACCCTCTCCGATACCCATGGAGCTGGGAGGTGCGGTGCGCAGGGAGACCGGAGGGGGTTCCCTCTCGTGCACCATATGTGGCCGCAGAGGTCACACTGCTGGTCGGTGCCGGGTTGGTTCCTCTGGGAATCGAGGTAGCAGGCAGGGCACTCTGGCATCACCCCAGGTGAGTAGGCACCATTCTCATCCAGAGCCCTTTGTTGCACATATGTTTGTCTCTGTTACTTTTCCTGAATTTTCCCCGCGTTCCTAGCATAAGGTGCTAGTAGATTCAGGCGCGGCTGGGAATTTCTTGAATAAAGGATTAGCTCATAGTTTAGGGATCCCCATTGTTCCTGTGCATATGCCTTTCCCCGTTCATGCCTTAGATAGTCGACCATTAGGGTCAGGGTTTATCAGGGAGGCAACCGCTCCTTTGAGTATGGTAATGCAGGGGGGTCACAGGGAAAAGATGAGTCTTTTTCTTATTGATTCTCCTGCGTATTTCGTGGTGCTGGGCCTACCCTGGTTAGCTTGTCATAACCTCACTGTTTCTTGGCCACAGAGGGCTCTCACAGGGTGGTCACGAGAGTGCTCAGGTAGGTGTTTAGGGGTTTACGTTGGTGCTACTACGGTGGAAAGTCCAGACCAGGTCTCCACCGTGTGCATTCTCCCAGAATATTCAGATTTGGCTCTCGCCTTCTGTAAAAAGAAGGCGACTCAATTACCACCCCATCGACGGGGGGATTGTGCGATAGATCTCCTGGTAGACGCTGCACTTCCCAGGAGTCACATGTATCCCCTGTCGCAAGCGGAGACGGTGGCTATGGAGACATATGTCTCCGAATCCCTGCGTCAGGGGTACATTCAGACCTCCATTTCACCTGTCTCCTCGAGTTTCTTTTTTGTGAAGAAGAAGGATGGGGGTTTGTGCCTGTGCATTGATTATCGAGGTCTCAATAAAATCATAGTGAGGTATAGTTACCCGCTACCTCTTATTGCTGTGGCGATTGAGTCAATGCACAGGGCTCGCTTCTTCAATAAACTGGATCTCAGGAGTGCGTAAAATCTGGTGCGTATTCGGAAGGGAGACGAGCGTAAGACGGCATTTAGTAGCACCTCAGGGCATTATGAGTACCTCGTCATGCCGTATGGGTTGCAGCCGTGCGTAATTAGCCGACTCCCACCACGGTAAAGGAGGTGTAGTGATTTTTAGGGTTTGCCAACTACTACCGGAGGTTTATCCGGGGTTTTGGTCAGGTTGCTGCTCCCATTACCTCACTGCTAAAGGGGGGCCCGGTGTGCTTGCAGTGGTCAGCTGAGGCGAACAGGGCTTTTAGGCACCTGAAGGCTCTGTTTACCTCGGTTCCTGTGTTGGCTCATCCGGATCCATCTTTGCCGTTCATAGTGGAGGTGGACGCATCCGAAGCTGGGATCGGAGCAGTGCTCTCTCAGCGCTCGGGTACGCCACTGAAGCTCCGCACTGTGCCTTCTTTTCGAAGAACCTCAGCCTGGCGGAGCGAAACTTTGATGTGGGGGACCGGGAGCTGTTGGCTGTCGTCAGGGCCTTGAAGGCGTGGAGACATTGGCATGAGGGTGCTAAACATCATTTTCTCATCTGGACTGACCATCGCAAACTGGAGTACATCCAGGAGGCGAGGAGACTGAATCCTCGTCAGGCAAGGTGGGCCATGTTTTTCACCCGTTTTGTGTTTACCCTCTCTTACCGACCAGGCTCCCAGAACGTTAAGGCAGACGCACTGTCCCGGCTGTATGACACAGAGGAGCGGTCCATGGATCCCAGTCCCATACTTCCAGCCTCTTGTTTGGTGGCGCCAAACAATGAACATACACCTGTAGAATGGTCGTTAAGACACTAACAGCTTACAGATGGTAGGCAATTCAGGTCACAGTTATGAAAACTTAGGACACTAAAGAGGCCTTTCTACTGACTCTGAAAATCACAGAAAGAAAGATGCCCAGGGTCCCTGCTCATCTGCGTGGCATGCTGCAAGGAGGCATGAGGACTGCAGATGTGGCCAGGGCAATGAATTTCAACGTTCGTAGTGTGAGACGCCGAAGACAGCGCTACAGGGAGACAAGACGGACAGCTGATGGTCCTCGCAGTGGCAGACCATGTGTAACAACATCTGCACAGACCACGTGTAACAACACCCGCATCGGTACATGCGAACACCACACCTGCGGGACAGGTACAGGATGGCAACAACAACTGCCCGAGTTACACCAGGAAAGCACAATCCCTCCATCAGTGCTCAGACTGATCAGACTGAATAATAGGCTGAGAGAGGCTGGACTGGGGGCTTGTAGGCCTGTTGTAAGGCAGGTTCTCACTAGACATCACCGGCAACAACGTCGCCTCTGGGCACAAACCCACCGTCGCTGGATCAGACAGGACTGGCAAAAAGTGTTCTTCACTGACGAGTCGCGGTTTTGTCTCACCAGGGGTGATGGTCGGATTTGCGTTTATCGTCGAAAGAATGAGCGTTACAGAGGCCTGTACTCTGCAGCGGGATCGATTTGGAGTTGGAGGTTCCGTCATGGGCTGGGGCGGTGTGTCACAGCATCATCGGACTGAGCTTGTTGTCATTGCAGGCAATCTCAATGCTGTGCGTTACAGGGAAGACATCCTCCTCCCTCATGTGGTACCCTTCCTGCAGGCTCATCCTGACATGACCCTGCAGCATGACAATGCCACCACGCACAGAACGAGCAGTATGGCTGATTTCCTACAAGACAGGGATGTCAGTGTTCTGCCATGGCCAGCGAAGAGCCCGGATCTCAATCCCATTGAGCATGTCTAGGACCTGTTGGATCGGATGGAGAGGACAGGGCCATTCCCCCCTAGAAATGTCTGGGGTCTTGCAGGTGCCTTGGTGGAAGAGTGGGGTGACATCTCACAGGAAAAACTGGCAAATCTGGTGCAGTCCATGAGGAGGAGATGCACTGCAGTACTTAATGCTGCTGATGGCCACACCAGATACTGACTGTTACTTTTGATTTTGCCCTTCCCCTTTCGTTCAGGGACATATTATTAAATCGTCACATATCTGTGGAACTTGTTCAGTTTGTCTCAGTTTTTGAATCTTAAGTTCGTACAAATATTTACACGTGTTACGTTTGCTGAAAATAATTGCAGTTGACAGTGAGAGGACATACATACATAAATACATACATACATACATACATACATACATACATACATACATACATACATACATACATACATACATACACACACACACACACATACATACATACATACACACACACACATACATACATTTATACATACATACATACATATATACACACACACACACACATACATGTATGTGGGGCGGCAGGTAGCCTCGTGGTTAGAGCATTGGGCCAGTAACCGAGAGGTTGCCAGATCAAATCCCCTAGCTGACAAGGTAAAAATCTGTCGTTCTGCCCTTGAACAAGGCAATTAACCCACTGTTCCTATGGCCGCCGTTGTAAATAAGAATTAGTTCTTAACTGACTTGCCTAAAGTAAAACATGTAAAAAACAATCATACACTCTAACAATAATGCTACAGAAGTGACACCCGGACAGGGACGGTGCCAACAGATTACAACCACGAGTGATCAACTTATACTTTATAACATGTTGTCTTCTGTCTGATTTAATGTGACCCTCTTCTTGTCTCGTAACAGATCCAGCCCCAGACGGTGGCCCTGACCCAGACTACATCCTCAGCCCAGCCCCAGGTCCAGATGATTCCAGCAGGCACAGCCACAGACCAGGTGGTTCAGCAGAAGCTCCTCCAGCAGCAGGTGGTGACTGCAGCTGCCTCGCCTCAGATACAGACCCCCCCTCCTCACAGCCCGGCCCAACAGGCCCCAGTTTCCGCTGCAGCAGAGTCCCCAGTACAGCAGCAGCCAGCCAAGGGCCAGGCTCACGGAGGGGCCATGAGGGGCAAGACCCAGGCCAAGCCCAGCGGGGGCAGCAGCTAGGTGCCCACAGGACTAGTTAGTGCTCCCCTTTCAGCTAGGCTAAGGAGAACATCTCATCAGTGTAAATGCATTCAGTGACTGAGGAGCAGCATTATGAAGAGATCCAGCGTTATGAAGGAGTGGTGGAGTCCAGTCTGAGGTGGCTGTGTTGAATCTAACCTGGTTTAAGGAACTGCTCCATGTAAAGGAATGACCTGTCTTTTAAGAGTGTCATCATCTATCTTCAACACAGTACTGTAACTGTCGGCTGTTTCCTTAGCGACTGTTTCAGAAGGTCTCCCCTGGAGGAAACCTGGACCAACATCCAGGGGGAGGTTTAAGATCAGAAAAGCAGAAAAACAATATTCATGGCTTTTTAAAAATGAATTAATATATTAATGTTACTACATAGATATACTGTGGCTATGGGCTGGTGCATAGCTCATTTGGGGAATGTCAATTTGAATAATGTTTTGTGTATTCATACATTGTCCCTGTCCGCCTTGATGATATTATTCTCATGCTTACCGTTTATGTCTGTAATTTCATAGTTGGTAGATATAGAAAACACCCTTCTTGTTAAAAAAAAGGTATCTTGATAAAGTAATGCATATTAAATGAGACTACATCTCAGTAGTACAGATGCATTGCATTGCCTACCAGAACGATAAAGGTGGGAGGACTTCCGTCCTCATGTTAATTGTCATTGTGAAAGTTATTCACAGACATCAAAGCCCTGAGTCATTAGTGAATGCATTTTTACCTGTAGAAACACATTCACATAACCCTTTTGTAACGGGATTCTTCCTGGGAAGGAGAGGCGGACCAAAATGCAACGTGGTTGAAGTTCATGTTTTTTAATAAGAAAACTCAACATGAACATAATACAAAACAATAAACGTAGGGGAAAAAAACAGCCCTATCTGGTGCAACAAACACAAAGACAGGAAACAATCACCCACAAAACCCAACACCAAACAGGCTACCTAAATATGGTTCCCAATCAGAGACAATGAATAACACCTGCCTCTGATTGAGAACCATATCAGGCCAAACATAGAAATAGACAAACTAGACACACAACATAGAATGCCCACTCAGATCACACCCTGACCAAACAAAACATAGAAACATACAAAGCAAACTATGGTCAGGGTGGGACACCTTTTCAATGTATCAATTTAACATTGACAGAAGTGTCCCAAAGTTATCTCCTTAATTGTTTGCATAAGAGGGAACTTGACTCTTAAATGTAACATTTTTAATTTTTTTTGTAACCTTCAGATATTTTATGGATAATAATGCATTTTCCTTCAGTCGATTATGTTTATGTAACAAATACACTGTAAACATGTACTTTAGTATATTGTGTTCTCATAAATATGTCATTTTTTAAATTGATGTTGAAGAAAAAAGTATTCAGTATTCAAGTATTCAGACCCCTTGACTTTTTCCACATTGTTACATTACAGCCTTATTCTAAATTTGATTAAATCGTCCCGTCCCCCCATCCCCCCCTCTACAGATAATAACCCATAATAAGAAAGCAAAAACAGGTTTTTGATTTAAAAAAATAATAAAACAATGTACTAAAAATAAAATACTGATATCACATTTACAAATATTCAGACCCTTTACTCAGTACTTTGTTGAAGCACCTTTGGCAGCGATTACAGCCTCGAGTCTTCTTGGGTATGACGCTACAAGCTTGGTACACCTGTATTGAGGGATTTTCTCCCATTTTTCTCTGCAGATCCTCTCAAGTTCTGTAAGATTGGATGGGGAGCGTCGCTGCAGTTTTTTCAGGTCTCTCCAGAGATGTTCGATTGGGTTCAGGTCCGGGCTCTGGCTGGGCCATTCATGGACATTCAGAGACTTGTCCCGAATGCACTCCTGCATTGGCCCTAGGCTGTGTGCTTAGGGTCGTTGTCCTGTTGGAAGGTGAACCTCTGGAGCAGGTTTTCATCAAGGATCTCTGTACTTTGCTCCGTTCATCTTTCCCAGGATCCTGATTCAGGCCAAAGAGTTCAATCTCGGTATCATCAGATCAGAGAATATTGTTTCTCATACCCTTCCCCCAGGTCTGTGTTTCTTTCCAAATCATGTCCAATCAATTGAATTTACCACAGGACTCCAAACAAGTTGTAGAAACATCTCAAGGATGATCAATGGAAACAGGATGCACCTGAGCTCAATTTCGAGTCTCATAGCAAAGGGTCTCAATAATTATTTAAATAAGGTAATTCTGTTTTTATTCTTAATAAATTTGCTAAAATGTTCTACACTTTTCACTTTGTCATGAGGTGTTTTGTGTAGCTTAATGAGAGGAAAAAAATAATTGTATCAATTTTAGAATAAGGCTGTAACGTAACAATGTGGAAAAAGTCAAGTGGTCTGAATACTTTCCGGATGCACTGTCAGTTTACTTTTTATAACACATTTCCTGTGATATAACCGTTGGGAAATAATGGGTACTACTACCGTATAATAGGTTAAATCAAAAGATGGAATATGCTGCAATAGATAAAAGCCTTTCTCAGTGTTTTAGTCACGAGGGAGAAAAGAAAGCTCTCAACAGCGCTGTCTGTTTCCCCCTGCTGGCTGCTGACAGTGGCAGATATATCAGAAGAGAAAACATTTATTTAGGAAGGAGGGCAGAGATTCAGGCCTAAAGCCACTCAGAAGATCCTAGATCACTGGATCAGAGGGCATGTCACACAGTGTCAGAAGAGTCAGACTATGTAGAAGGGCTATACACACCACTATAGTTAATGTTGCTATCACTGCTAACATTTAAAAGACCAGTATTGTAATCTGGTCTGTTAACTGGAGCACATAAGAAGACAAAGGCAAATTTAATGCAATGAATGACGTTTAATAAATTGTCTTAAGTTACTTGGTCTTTAAGGACTGTTTGAAGGGCTTGAACAGGCCTTTGGAGATGGCAGAAAACATCCTGACGAGAAGTGGACGTTTGTGAGGCGTCTCCTGTTGGGAGCTGGCGGGGAGATCCTTTGGCAGTGCAGACATGGCAATATGTGGCACTATGCTGGGCACTACAGAAGAGAGAGAGAGTTGACATGCACTTTCATTTAGAAATGATGTAATGTATGTTACAACTCAACATAACTGACACTGATAAATGAGAACCAACAGCTTGAGTTTTGGAGAATATAATTACTTTTACATAAGAGATGACTACTGATTGCATATATAACCTTTGTAAGGTTATTTTGAAATGGCATTTCTTTGTACACCAATATCTCAAACAGACAATGTCCTGTTGTGTGAACTTACGCATGCCATCTGCAGCAGTGCTCTGTACTTGTTCTGATTCAGAGTGTTGGGAATCCTTCTTGTTCCCCTTCTTGAATAGCTAAGTATTTAAAGAGAAAAACATGTTTAAAGAAATGTCACAGCTGAACAACCTCATGATGATAACAATCACACCTACCACACCAGCACAACAACTTTTATGATTGGTTTTGGAATGAATGGATGGTTTTATATGTTTTACACTGAATAGCATTGTTTACTCACATTATCTTCCACAACAGTTCATTTAAATACGTTTGCTGTACCTTTAAGTTGCTTGTCAGCCTGACCAGCCTTTGTAGAAAAGATCATTTCCCGCTGCTAGCCCTCACATCCTCAGCCAGTGGAAGAGCCTTAGGCCCGGTGGTTTTGACCGATGTTCTTGAGGCTGCCCTCAATGCCTCATTACATCTGTGGAGAAGCGCTTCACTCAAAGACTTGACAAGAATCAAATGAAAAGTCCTGAGTCGACACGGCCTGTTGGAGGATTTTCTCAGAGCCAAACTCCCCCAACAGATTTTTATAGACTGCTCTGTAGACTTTATGAATCCTCAAGTTCTCTGGATAGGCTTGTGTCTCAGAGCAGCCTGACCATGCACAGAAGACCTCCATAACTGCGTGTGACATCAACTGGGTAATCTTCTGTTGGGATTTGGATTTTTGTTAGAATTCTCATTACTAACATGCTGATGAGGCTCATTACTGCCCAAGTTATCAGGTTATCAGGATGGGGTTGGAAGTGTGACATCTTTGACCATGTCTGGGCTGGTTGACATATCGTCCCTGACAATGTTTTGAGCTACACCAGAATGACTGGTGGTATCCACTTCCTCTCCATCAATGTTGGCCTTAAAAATTTGTGCTGCATTGGAGGTCTCGCTTGTTGCCATAATGACGCCAGAAGGAGGACTTGCCACTCAATAGATTGCCTACATCAGATAGAGTGGTTTCAGATGTTTGGAGAGATTTAGTTGGAGAGGATCCTCTACTTTCTGCATCAGAATCAGCAGAGTACATGACCTGGCTTACCATAACTTTGGTAAAGAGACTGACTGTGTCACTAAATACTGATGAAGAAGAAGAGCATGAAATTCTATCTTCAGACACTCTAGCCAACACCTTGGCCCCCTGAGCCAAACTCATTGAAGTTGAATAGGGCACAAAACTAGGAAGCAGGAGGCACTTAACAGACTCCTCTACAAACAGCTGAAACAGCTCGTAAGTTGTGGGCTTCCCCACCTTGTCATTCCTCTTCAGCTTCGAAAGGATGGTGTCAGATGCACTCACTGTCAGTCCCAGAGGAGTCAAGTTGCTATCAGAAATTATGCGGTTGACTTGGTGACTGAGATCACGGGAGAGAGCACCAATCCTACCCTGAGATATGAGCTCCTCCAGTCTAGCTATTGCATCTGTTAGATCAGGGTGAGATGTAACCTGCCCTTCTGCCTCTGGATATACCTTCTTCATGATAGTATCGGCTATGGCAAACATGCTTGTTCTGGCATCACACACCATTGTTTTTGGCTTAGTAGAGTTGCTCATGTCAATGACTGAGCATCTTACAATAGGCTGAGCAGGACTCTCGGGTAACTCAGAAGGAATGGGAGTGCAAATTCCCACTCTGTCTTCTGTGATTTGGCAGTTGAGAATGACAATGAGGAGGAAGACCGCAGTGACTCTTGATAGACCAATTCCTCGCCACATTCGCTGCTTATCGTCTCAATGTTCTCCAGCATAGTTCCAACCACTTTATCTATTTGTGAAAGCTGTCCTGCAGCCACCATTTGGTCAGATTTTGACAGTTCTTTCTGAATGGAAACCAGAATATGGCTGAGGGTCTTTTTGGCTTGAGCCTCCGTTGCTTTGGCTTGTCTTTGCAATGAGAAATAATTCCTCGTCTTTGCCTTCACATTGTGGTAAATAGTATTTGCAGTTATCCAGATTTTCTTCTCAGATACTTCCACACCAGTCTGGGGGCTTACAGCTGCAGCATTCGTGGCTTCTGAGGGTTTCTCATCACTCAGTTGAAGCATAGAGTCTGCCTGCCATAGGGCAGTAGGAGACACTGTGAGCAGGAAAATGCTCTTCATATCATTTGCAATTGATCCAATAATTTCAATAGCAACTGAATCTGTATGCTTCGAGGAAATGGTGGATAATGCTGGCGACATCTGAGAATCTGTCTGGCTTGAACCGACTTCACTGGGGAAGAGACTGACAGATTTGATCAGTATCATTGATCACAGTCACAATCTGAGATAAGACCTCTTTGGTGCAGGGCTCCAGGTTTGGATCACAGAGAACCAGTAAAGGTTGAGAGTTCTCACTCTGGCATTTGCGGAGAGCACCACGTCCAGTTGTGTTGACCTCTTGCAGTATGGCCTCACTCTTACTGAGTAGAGGAGAGTTCTGACCATGAGTACAATCTGCTCTGGTCTCAAATGGTTTCTCTTCGACAGAGCCAGATGAATCATGTCCACTAGGAACAGCATTCTGCTATGGGTGATTCACTCCTACTTGCTGAAGATGAGTTCAGGGTTGAACCAGGCAGAACACTGGAGTCAGTGTGCTCCAGAAGTTGTTCCCTTTGGAATGCAGCTCCACCCGTTCTGTGAAATAATTATTTTATTTTTGCCTGGAGCCTGTTCTCTCTGGGTGCTTGTTGGCTTATCTAATTCAGCTTGCTTCACAATGCCTTTGACATCTTCATCTTCAACAAAGCTAACAATTATATTTGGCGCCTCCAAATCCATATTTGTCTGTATGAGCCCAGTGGCCACGGAATGATGTCAAGGTTTTTCATCAATGCCAGCTCCTTTTGGAAAGAAGAGTCTTCATCGTCCAGTTGCTCCACTGCAAGGTCACTGCCAACATTTTAACTTTCACAGCCACTTCTTTTTTATTTTTTTAACCTTTATTTAACTAGGCAATTCAGTTAGAACAAATTCTTATTTTCAATGACGGCCTAGGAACAGTGGGTTAACTGCCTGTTCAGGGGCAGAATGACAGTTTTGTACCTTGTCAGCTCAGGGGTTTGAACTTGCAACCTTCCGGTTACTAGTCCAACGCTCTAACCCTCCTGCCCCCTCTTGAAGCAGCTTAACCGAGTCTGCATCTTCTCCTTTCATTGGAATGTAGGAATCAACATCTAACTGGTCCTCTGGAGCAGTGTGATCATAGAAAAACTTCTGGACCATGTTAATCATGTTCGCCGGCCTGAGTACCAGAGGCAATGAGGGACGACCGCCCTGAAATGGTTCTACTGCTGGTCAAAGAGAGGGCCAAGTTGAGCTGTTCAAGCACCTTCTTGATAAGACCAACGGTCAGCTCAGGTGGGCAAGAGGCCAAAATCTCATGGTCAGAGACTTGCTCCTGGACACTGCTGATGATACTGTCCTCTGGCATTCCCAGGTGGACTTTCAGTGAGGTCTGGGAGCTTTAAAATGAACAAGCAAAGCATGTTAATTGCTGTCTGAAGTTGGAAAATAGATATCTTACTGCTAACAAATCTAACAAGCATTATAATTGAGTATTCTAAATGTAATTTATATGTGTGCATTAGATATTGCAAAACACACCTGTTAGAAAGCTGGAAAATATTTAAATGGAGAAATTATTGTTCATCAGTTTGAGGGTTAGGATTAACTGCACAGACACACACACATTATGGGGAACATACAGTACCTCTTGGAAGAGGGTGTGCTAGACCTTGGTCTGAGAGCCCTGCCGCCACAGTTACACATCTCCTTCGCCAAATATTTAACTTCCTGGATGAGCTCCAGTCTTTTCTGCTCAAAGGCAGTGAAGGATCTTGCACTGCCGCCCCTCTTGAGTGAGTCAGCGTTGTCATAAAAGCCTGTCACCCCTAGAATGCGGGCCAGGGCCGGCAGCAGGATCTGCAGGGTGGCCTGTGCAATGAAGTTGACAATGGTCTTGCACAATTTTGCAAGCTGTTCCTTTGTCATCTGCATTGCACAAACAAAACAGAACACAGCAGGTTTGGCAATGAAACTCTGATGTAAAGTATTCTAGATTGAACAGAATGCATTTGATCAACATCGTTTTCCTTATCTGTGACTGAATTCAAAGTTGGATGAAGTATGACAGATTAATGAACGTAATAGCAGAATAGAACTATAGTTAAACTCGTCTAATCGTATCTGTTGAAAACCGGTCAGTGAACCGTCCTCAAACACAATGAACTGATGTCAATATGGACATTAACCTTCACGTAAAGATATCAAATACATGACGTCAGATATGCCTAGAGGCATTGTTGACTTGATCAGAATACATATCATAGTGTCACAGTACATGCTGTTGACAGCCTACGCCGAAATCAAACAGGAACATGGATTTTGTGAAATCTGTTGTGAATGTATAGGAATGTTTTTACAATTGTATAACTGCCTTCATTTTACTGGACCCCATGAAGAGTAGCTGCTGCAGCTAAAGGGGATCCACAATAAATACAAATACAAACCCAATGCACCATGATAACACATGCATCAACTTGTTTTGACATATCACATGGGATATGACAGTTCCTGATTCTGAGATACTGTAAATCAACAGACCTTGAGAGGAGATAAAACATAATCTGTTGATTTATTTCACAGGTTTCTGGTGGTTTCTAAGTATTCTACATGTGTTGGGGAAGGAGGGTGGGATCTCTCCAGAGCATCTAATTACATCAATCATGTCTCGCCATGCATGTGATATGAGATAATGTTATGCACCACGTAAATATACATTGCCTAAGGCTGCAGTGCTATACTCCATGGAGACAGTGCACAATGTTCATTTTACACGATGGATAGATGCTACTCCATTTCATACAATCAATCATCAATCAATCAGTACAATGTATTTATAAAGCCCTTTTTACATCAGCAGATGTCACAAAATGCTTATTCCGACACCCAGCTTAAAACCTCAAATAGCATGCAATGCAGATTTAGAAGCACGGTGGCTAGGAAAAACTCTCTAGAAAAACAGGAACCTAGGAAGAAACCTAGAGAGGAACCAGACTCTGAGGGGTGGCTAGTCCTCTTCTGGCTGTGCCGGTGGAGATTATCAGCGTACATGGCCAATAAGGCCAGATCGTTCTTCAAGTACTGTAGTTCAAACATTCTTCATAGATGACCAGCAGAGTCAACAAAATAATGTGGTTACAGAGGGTGCAACAGGTCAGCACCTCCGGAGTAATTGTCAGTTGGCTTTTCATAGCCGAACATTCAGAGGTCGAGACAACAGGTGTGGTAGAGAGAGGGAGAGGGAGAGAGAGGGGGAGAGGGAGAGAGAGAGCGAAGATCGAAACAGTAGGTCCATGACAAGGTATCATGTCTGGAGAACACACATGCCTCTTCATGTGATACATGATGTTTGGCTGTGCTAAGTGTTATCTTATGGGTTTGGTGATTGTTCTGTGTGAAGCCGTATTCTGCATTGCATCATGGAATGTGATGTGAAATCCCTGGGCCTATGGCTGTTGAAGCTACTCCACTGCACTGCTGCTCCACTGCACTGCCCTTCTCCCCCGATTGCTCAGTTTGGCCTGGCGGCCAGCTCTAGGAAGAGTGGGTTAACTACCTTGTTCAGGAGCAGAACGTCATATTTTTTACATGGTTAGCTCAGGGATCTGACCTAGCAACCTTTCAGTTACTGGCCCAATGCTCTAACCACAAGGCTACCTGCTGCCCCAAGTCCTGCCGTCTCAAAAACTGCACAATAAATGTGTAACCAAGGGGGAACTAGTGCATTTCTCTGAGAAAAGCTGCTTCAGTTTTACCAATCTTCCAAAACACTTGAAATTCTTGTAAAATCATTTGCATTTATTTGATCAAATAGACTTTGAAAGGGTAGACATGCAGAAATTCCTCTTGTCAAAAGACTTGCTGTTACAAAAGTAGTTCTTCATGCAGCGTAACAGGTTACAGGTTCTTCTTGGTGAAGCGCCTGAATGGCTTCATCATTGCTGAAAAGACCCTGACAATCAAGGATCGTTTTTTGACAAGCTGAGATATGGAGGGAGAAACCTCTCCAACTGGAGCTAGAAACAGAGAGAGAGATGCAGTATAGTAACATTGAAAACATTGATAACAGTGCTATGAGTTTGGTAGGCATACCTATGTTTCTAACACACACCTAAACCAAACTACAAGCTATAGCAGAGCTCTAAAACATCCTTACCTATGCAATGTGCATCAGTAGAGGGAATCTCAGTCTGTTCCTGGACTGAATGGCAGTCCTTTTTGTTTCCTCTCTTGGAACGCTAACAGAAGAAAGGTAAAGAAAATGGTACAGAAAATAAATAAATAAATAAATGGAACACTTCTGAATCCAAGGCAACAATTTAGTGATGAATAAAACATTTGTATTTCATGTATTTGTCTTATCATAGCCACATCAATAACATCAGCACCTAACTGGAACAAAAAACAAATGCCAACTCCCTGCTATACCTTGAAGTTGATCCCGAGTTTGGTCATTGAAAAGCAAAGGAAGCTCCTTCTTGCTTTCTGCTCAGCCCCCCTCTCTGTCTCAGCCTGGTCTGATGGGTTTGTTGCAGCAGAAGCTGGTCTTGACGCCTCCTTGCATCCCTGTACCAGCTGCTGGGTCAAGGACTTTACCAGGACTCTGTCAAATGCAGGGTCCTGGGAGGAAATAGCTGCTTGCAGGGTGTTATAAGAGCCAAACTCCTCCATGAGGTTTTTATGTACACCTCTGAACACCCTTTGGATGTTTAGGTTCTGGGAATATGCCTGTGTCCTGGAGAATCTGGATGCAGCACAGAACTCAGACAGGACTTGTCTGATGAGTTGCTGACATGTTTCTGTCAGATCTGCTGCCTGTTGGGAGGGTCCATCTAGGGCTGAGGGTCTGATCTCCGATAGCAACCTTATCACCAGTATGGTGACAAAACAGATGCCATCATCTTTGCTGGAGTCCATCAAGTACTGCAGTGGGAATGCAGTGGCACTGCTGATGTCCGGGGTGATTAAGAGCTCCCTCAGATGGACAGAGCTGCTGCGGATGCACACCTCCTTCTCTTCAATGTCAATCCCATTTCCCTTTGGTACCAAAGAGGTTCCTTTGCTGGTGAAAGACGTAGTGGAGGATCGAAAAGAGGCTTTAGCACTCTGACTGCTGTCAGTCATTGGACTGTTACGATGCAGGGGTTCATCTGTGTGTGCCATCATCTTTGTCTTTAGGTCACTTGAAGAAATCTCTGGCATTTTAGAGACTCTGGTGTCGATGCAGGAGCTCCTGACGATGGGGCAAGTCAGACCAAAAGGCACTTGGTCAGGGATGGGAGTGCCAGGGAGATTGATCTCTAACTCACACTCTGACCTAGGACCCTTTGAAGAGCTGGACAAGGAACTACGACCATTTAAAGAAGTGGACAAAGATGAACAGGTTCTAGGGATGTCTTGGCAGACGTGTTCACTGTCATCCTCACTTTTCTCAACCTCCTTCAGCATAGTTCCTAACATCTCATTGATCTGAAGGAGCTCCCTGGAATCCTTCATTCGCCCTAAGTTTGAGATTTCACTCTGGATAGCAACCAGGATTTCCCCAAGGGTCTCTTTGGAAGAAGCATTTTCTGTCCTTTCGGATCCGGATGGCTTCAGCCCTGTGAAGAAATCCTTAAGTGTGTTCTTCATACTGACACAGATGGTCTTAGCTGTTGACCAAAGCTTCTATTCTGATATTTTAACACTCAATTCAGTATCATCCAGTTGGGAGCCCCCGTGGGAGCACTGCGAAACTCTCCCACTTCTTTCCAGTAGCACAGTGTCAGTGGACTCATTTTTCTGGAAAATAGTAGCCATTCCTTTGACAAAGGTTTCCACTAATCCAGAGGCTGTATTCTCAGAGGACATGGAGGACATGGATTCTGAAAGGACATGGATCTCCGATGGTGAGCTAGATGATAAGCCAGCCTGCAGACTTTTCTGAAGACCAGTATGGCTGATCTGTGTGATAAAGGAATGACTGGATCTCATCAGCACTTTACTCACTGCTTCTTCTGCCTGAGTCTGGAAGTCATTGCTAGAGAGCTTCTTAATGCTCTGAATCAGACTAGTAGAGGATTCTGTGATTCTGACACTCTCTTCTGAGCTCAGTTGAGAATATTGAGTACTCACGCTCAAGTCTTCATTGGGTGAGGGTGACTGGGAAATAGTATAGTCATCGAGTGGATAGAGTTAAAAGGTCCCTCAGCTTTGCTCGTATACGGCCGTAGAGTGTGCGGGCTAGAGAGAAAGTTATCATCTGTGAAGATCCTGTAGTGTGCTCATTTACAGGAACTGGCCAATCAACTGCTTCACATGTGCCTTCAAATGATGCTATCGTCTCCATGCCTCCCACAAATGCCTTAACAATCAATGTGGCAGTGGAGGTTACAGATGTCAGGGCTGTGCAGCTGGTATTCAGGGGGGCTTCAGTAAGGCTAGGAGCAGCACTAGAAGGCCTAGAGGAAGGAGCCATGCCAGAAGAGCTGCTGACTTTCCTTGTAAGGATGGTGTTCACCGCCTTCAGGGCTTTAGACTGAAAGTCGGGGCTAGAGAGGGTCTGAATCTTTCTGGCCACCACACTGGTAGAGGATCCAGTCTCTTTGAGAAAGTGAGTGGTCCCTTCTTTCCCAGGTGGACACTCAACATCAAGGTCACATTGAAGATTGGTCAGAAATTTAGACCCCAAGATTGTCATCTTCTTGGCCAGATCCAATAGGATGTTGAAGTCCTGTGCCATTTTGTCCATTGTGCCGACAATGGCATCCAGCACATCATCGGTCACAGGGTCCATGAGGGGCTCGATAAACCCTACCCACTCTGGCTCAGACGTTTGGCTCTGTAGCTCGGCCAGGATCTGCACCGAGGCTACCCGAATGACCTCCTTGCCTGCTGCTATGTCCTGACTGTCCATAAGGGGGCAACACCCCGGGCTGGCCTGAATGGCCACTGAGAGGCCAGAGTTAAGCTGGTGTACCACCTCCCCCACGATAGCACAGCTCAACTCGGAGGAGCTGGGGTTGGAGTGACCCTCAACCAGGGATATCAGGAGGCTCTCTTCCGTTACCCCAAAAAGAGCCTTCAGAGGCTCCTCCATGAGTGTAGCCTCTCCAGTTGCAGGCAAGCTCTGCAATGAGGTCTGGGACCTTGAAGATAAACACACAATCACCCCTTATGCCATGCAAATGTGACCAACTGTCACACCCTGACCATAGTTTGCTTTGTATGTTTCTATGTTTTGTTTGGTCAGGGTGTGATCTGAGTGGGCATTCTATGTTGTGTGTCTAGTTTGTCTGTTTCTGTGTTTGGCCTGATATGGTTCTCAATCAGAGGCAGGTGTTAGTCATTGTCTCTGATTGGGAACCATATTTAGGTAGCCTGTTTGGTGTTGGGGTTTGTGGGTGATTGTTCCTGTCTTTGTGTTTGTTACACCAGATAGGGCTGTTTTCGGTTTCACGGTTTTTGTATATTGTTCTATTTTCATCTTTGTATCAAAATAACCACGCTGCGTTTTGGACCGCCTCTCCTTCAACAGAAGAAACCCGTTACACCAACTGTATCTAATCTAGTTCATTAGTGAGCCTGAAAACCAAATTAGAGCAATGATGGATTACTTCTCATACCACCGTAGTTCTAGAAGCCTAAAGCCAACGGACACAATTTTTTGCCTGATTTTTATGTTTGTATGACATCAGAATAGGATTAATTCTGAAAGGCATGTACCTGATCTATTTATTCATAGATTACTTTATGGCTTACCCAGTTAAAAATGACTTTCACCTGGACCCACCCCCTCAGTGGCAACATTTCTGACCAGAACTTAAAACTACAAGGTGTGAATTACAAGTTAATAATTTATGATAAGTATGGGTCAGGTCTTGCATTTATTAAGTTGAAATATTGCTGTGAACATACCTCTTAGGCGAACAGCATGGTGATGAGGTCCTGCGGGTGGATTTTTGGCGGCACCCTGCACTGCCATTCCTCCTCCTCTCCTTAGTCCAGTAGTTCATCTCACTGATCAGCAGCCTTTTCTCTCTCTCATCCAGACTGCCTAAGGAATCCTCAGAGCACTGGGATTCTGGGGAGGTTGCCCCACTCCTCAGGTTCACCCCCATGATACGAGCTAGCGCTGGTAGGAGAATGCGGAGGGCTGTCTGGGTCACGACTTTAACAATCTTCAGACACAGCATGGAGAGCTATGGCCAACAAACAGAGGAATGTTTTTGTCAATCAAGTAATTCCATGACACCATTCCCTATATAGCACACAACTTTTGACCAGAACCTTATGTGGAGAGACTTATGTTATTTTTCATGCCATGCTGAATCACTCTCCATTGGCTAGAGAAAAGAAAAGAAAGGAAACATATTTTACCTGCACACTGATGTTGAGTTAGTGGAGTCACTAGATATCCATGTTAGGGGAAATAAACGTGTATTTAATGAAGCTATTAGCAAGTACATGAGACATTTTGTTCTTGATTTACAGGAAGAGTTAGGGGTGTGGTTACAGTGATGTTAGGTGTACTGTTTGAAATCCCCTTTGTGGTTAGAAGGTGCACTATGACTATAAATTCAGAGTTGTTGTATGTGAGGTTGGAAAAAGACATGGGACTTGCTCATCAGTTAGATTCCTCAGGAAGGAGAGGAGGATTGGGGCACAGCATGTCTCAATCTTGAGAGAAGGCATTAGAGTCCTCTGAGCCTCCTTCTCCAGCTGCTCAATGATAGATCCCCTTTCCCGGAAACCACACCCGGGTGTCTGAGAAGACTCTGGGAAACCGCAAAGAGAAATCTAAAGTTGAATCTGAACTTGATCCCTAATTTCCTTCACCTTTAGTGATTTGATTGCACTGGACAGGTAAAAGCACATCTCTCTGCGGGCCTCCACTATATTGCTTTCACCTATATAGATACTATCTTCTCAGATTAGTGCTGATGAATTTGAACACAACCTGCACCCAACATGAAGTAATCTCGAACCTGCACCAATGCTGCAGTCCTCCTCCACGGAAGTCTTCTTGGCACAGCCACTGGATTTACGTTTAGCCTACATGACAACAGATTATAGGTCTCATAGCAGATCTAAGGTCAGTGTAGCGTCTCCTCCTAATGCTTTAAGGCTAGGATTTAGTGATAGTAAACTAATCTTAGATCTGTGCCTAAGTAGGCAGAGCATGTGTAATGGACAGCATATTTCTTACCTTGCCTCCTGTCCTGTTCTTGTTGGTCTCATATGTCTCTGTTTCATCCTTCATATTCTCCACAACCTTATTTTGGTCATCTGGGGGATCCTCCCATTTCACGCTCTGGTGGATAAATGAGAGACCAATATCAGTCCTAGGTTGTGACTTTATGAAACAACTTATTCGCTCCTATTTTAAACAAAACGGCAATAGTGGTCAGATTTCAGTCCATGGATCAAACCAGTGAGACCTATTGCTGTGTTAGTGACCTACTATATTGTTAGTAATTTCTCTTCTAAACTCAAAATAGGCTAAATGAACCATACCTTGCTGTCATCTGACATGATGTGTAGCTTATTGTTGTAGGCTGTTTAGAGGAAATACTAATACCTCCTTTGAAAAAACGTCAGTGAACCATCGGCAAACAACTGAAGTGAATATGAACGTCCTTGAATTATGCCAAAGCATTGTTGAATACTCGATTCCGATTGGCTGAAGCCAGAGCATTCTCCAAAGATGTCATACACACATGATGTCACAATTAGGCCAAAGTCTAATGTCTATATGAATTGTCAATGTAATTGGAAAACAAATCAAAGCTTGTCAAAGTTCTGCCAAACGAAAATATGTCTAAGTGCACGTTTTTGCGTTTAATTTATGGTTTATCATGCGTCGTCATTCATCACCATGCACAAAAACGTAACTCGCTGCCATCCATTAGCTATAATTCTGAGGTTGCAAAGCTGCAGAACTAGGACGTGCAATAAATTATAACCACTTGCAGAATAATTTCAAATCAAAGATGTTCAAGGGGGCTTGAACTATTTCAGCACTGTGGAGCTGTCCGCTGCATAGAGCTGACACGTTTCTTGGAGTCAGGGGACCGTGCCATGGTGCTGAAACGGAGCAGGGCTCAGTTCTATGGATATCTCATGCGGATTTTCCTGCTAGCCTATGTATAACGATACTATAATCACATTATTTTCATCCATCCGCCAACACAAATGGCATGTCAACGTTTCCCAAATAATAATGCAATGGAGCCAAGCCGAGATGTATGGTTCTTCATCCAGAGGACGAAGCACCACTGTATCATCTAAAACCTTCAGAGAGATCCCTTAAAACTGTAGTATAAACTCTCCACGGCTGTTATGGTAGCTACGTTAATTTAGAGAGACATGGACAAATCCAACACATAGCGTTTCTACTGAGTCCTGCTTAGAGGTGACTGACCGTCATGTTGCTAGTTGTAATGACGCTTTTAAAACAATAATAGTTATTTGTAATTGCTCTGGGAGCTAATTATTGCAGAGCCCAGCTACACATCCTGCTCGCTGGGCTCATTATGGACAGCCAATGAGCAGTTCAGGTGAAAAAGTCAGCCAGATCTGATCCCTATAACATACATGATACTAGGATACTGTAGCAACCTCCCGGCCTGCACAATCCTCCATGGCACGAATGCTACACGCGCAATATGGTATGCTAACATCCCTCAACAATTCCCCAATTGGAATTACTTGCCTAAACTTCCAATCATACTTATTTTCTAATATCAACCATAGTTTCTGCACTTAAGGCAGACTTGCCATTAGAACAAGATGGAATTAGGACAACGTTAAAGCTCATTAAACGTAGGCTAAAGTGAACCTTACCTGGCTGTCGTCAGCCATTATGTGTAGCCCGTTAATTAAGGCTCTGCGCCTCGGATACTGTAGCAGTTCTGATAGGCTACTGTAGCTTTTCTGTAACTGTTAAACTAATCTAATCGTATCCGTTGAAAACCGGTCAGTGAACCGTCCTCAAACACAATGAACTGATGTCAATATGGACATTATCCTTCACATAAAGATATCAAATACATGACGTCAGATATGCCTAGAGGCATTGTTGACTTGATCAGAATACATATCATAGTGACACAGTACGTGCTGTTGACAGCCTACCCCGAAATCAAACAGGAACATGGATTTTGTGAAATCTGTTGTGAATGTATAGGAATGTTTTTACAACTGCATAACTGCCTTCATTTTACTGGACCCCATGAAGAGTAGCTGCTGCAGCTAAAGGGGATCCACAATAAATACAAATACAAACCCAATGCACCATGATAACACATGTATCAACTTGTTTTGACATATCACATGGGATATGACAGTTCCTGATTCTGAGATACTGTAAATCAACAGACCTTGAGAGGAGATTAAACATGTTGATCTATTTCACAGGTTTCTGGTGGTTTCTAAGCATTCTACATGTGTTGGGGAAGGAGGGTGGGATCTCTCCAGAGCATCTAATTACATCAATCATGTCTTGCCATGCATGTGATATGAGATAATGTTATGCACCACGTTAATATACATTGCCTAAGGCTGCAGTAGTATACTCCATGGAGACAGTGCACAATGTTCATTTTACACGATGGATAGATGCTACTCCATTTCATACAATCAATCATCAATCAATCAGTACAATTTATTTATAAAGCCCTTTTTACATCAGCAGATGTCACAAAATGCTTATTCCGACACCCAGCTTAAAACCTCAAATAGCATGCAATGCAGATTTAGAAGCACGGTAGCTAGGAAAAACTCTCTAGAAAAACAGGAACCTAGGAAGAAACCTAGAGAGGAACCAGGCTCTGAGGGGTGGCTAGTCCTCTTCTGGCTGTGCCGGTGGAAATTATAAGCGTACATGGCCAATAAGGCCAGATTGTTCTTGTAGTATGATCTAAAATAAAGACGCGCGACAACGAGGTTCTAACTCCAGCCTGTTTATTAACCTAACCCTCGCATGTCCTACATAGGTACGGATACACCCCAAGGGACATCCTACTACATCTTCCCCTCTCCCATGAACAAGAACTCAACATGCATAACCACTGAAGCATAACTGAAATGCAATTTGGAAACCAGTATTATTCTCGAACATGCTACTTCCCATCCTGAAACAGTATGAAAGCATTAAATCACACAGTATGAACATTAACTTAGGTACAGTCTCTTGTTGCTGGGTATGTTCCCCAGCAGTATGTTTTCTCTTCACGTAACATAGTCTTTCAGCCACTCTGGTGGCTTCACATCCCTTTTTGGGCGCGCTTGTGGCTCTGTGAGCATTCTCTCTCCTTCACCCTCTTTTTGTGCATTTTCTGTGGCCTCGGTCTGTGTGGCTGGTAGATCTGGAAGAGCTCTGAGGTGTGTTTTGTTCCTTCGTACCTCTTCTGAGCCTGTGCCACCACATAGGAGCGTGGGGCATCCGCTTTCCTCAGCACTATTGCTGGTGTCTTTGAGTTTGTAATCCACACGCGTTGACCTTCGGTCAGCTCTGGCCTCTCCTTAGCATGGTGTCTCCGATTAAAGTCTCCAGTTTGCGTTTGTTTCAGACTTTTGTCCCTCTCAGCGAAGGCCTTTCTGTTAGGCCATCGGGGTTTAAGCTGAGCCGGCGAGACAGGCAATGGGGAACGCTGCCTCCTGCCCATCAGGAGCTCGGCAGGCGACGGCCCATGATGCAGTGGTGTAACTCTGTAAGCTAACAGAGCCCTGTATGGATCCTTGTTTTTTTCAGCAGTCCCTTGACTGTTTTCACAGCTCTCTCTGCCTCACCATCCGATCTCGGATCAGCTCTTTCCTGAGCGCGCCAAACTGACAATGTTCTGCTAGTTTGTGAACAGCTGTGATAAAACTGTCAGTGGTTTCACCCTGCTCCTGTTTGCGCATATTAAACCTAACTCTCTCAAAAATAATATTGTGTCTCCCTACAAAATGCGTTCCAAAACAGTCTTTAACGGCACTGTAGTTCAGTTTCTCTTCGTCGGTCAACGTTGAAGCATTTAATATATCCTCGGCTTCATCACCCATAGAGTAGATCAGTGTATTAACTTGAAATGCCTCATTTTTCACGTTTACGCCTGATGCTACCCTGTACCTTTCAAAGCGACTGATTCATTTCGGCCAGTTTTGTATGTCCATACAAACAAAATTCTCCGGGGGACTAATGGGAAAGCACTAGCCACTGGCCTGTCCGTGTTTGCGCCAGAGCCCGTTGAACTTGGAGTCGCAAACCCTGAAATCCCGCCAGCTTCTTCCTCTTGCAACATGTTGCTTAGCAGTAGCTTAGTCCTTGCTCGTTAGCTAGCAAAATAATGATATGCGCTGTTTTATCTCCAACACTGTGCCCTCCCTGCTTTGAAACAGCCTGAAAGTATGATTTACTTGGTACCTCCTTCACGTTTATGTGAATTTTAAAACCTCTTCTGACACCATGTAGTATGATCTAAAATAAAGACGCGCGACAACGAGGTTCTAGCTCCAGCCTGTTTATTAACATAACCCTCGCATGTCCTACATAGGTACGGATACCCCCAAGGGACATCCTACTACAGTTCTTCAAGTACTGTAGTTCAAACATTCTTCATAGATGACCAGCAGAGTCAACAAAATAATGTGGTTACAGAAGGTGCAACAGGTCAGCACCTCCGGAGTAATGGTCAGTTGGCTTTTCATAGCCGAACATTCAGAGGTTGAGACAACAGGTGTGGTAGGGAGAGAGAGAGCGAAGATCGAAACAGCAGGTCCGTGACAAGGTATCACGTCTGGAGAACACACATGCATCTTCATGTGATACATGATGTTTGGCTGTGCTACGTGTTATCTATTGGGTTTGGTGATTGTTCTGTGTGAAGCCGTATTCTGCATTGCATCATGGAATGTGATGTGAAATCCCTGGGCCTATGGCTGTTGAAGCTACTCCACTGCACTGCTGCTCCACTGCACTGCACTTCTCCCCCGATTGCTCAGTTTGGCCTGGCGGCCAGCTCAAGGAAGAGTGGGTTTTTACATGGTTAGCTCAGGGATCTGACCCTAGCAACCTTTCAGTTCAAATCAAATCAAATCAAATGTATTTATATAGCCCTTCATCAGCTGATATCTCAAAGTGCTGTACAGAAACCCAGCCTAAAACCCCAAACAGCAAGCAATGCAGGTGTAGAAGCACGGTGGCTAGGAAAAACTCCCTAGAAAGGCCAAAACCTAGGAAGAAACCTAGAGAGGAACCAGGCTATGTGGGGTGGCCAGTCCTCTTCTGGCTGTGCCGGGTGGAGATTATAACAGAACATGGCCAAGATGTTCAAATGTTCATAAATGACCAGCATGGTCGAATAATAATAAGGCAGAACAGTTGAAACTGGAGCAGCAGCACAGTCAGGTGGAAGTTGAAACTGGAGCAGCAGCATGGCCAGGTGGACTGGGGACAGCAAGGAGTCATCATGTCAGGTAGTCCTGGGGCATGGTCCTAGGGCTCAGGTCAGTTGAAACTGGAACAGCAGCATGGCCAGGTGGACTGGGGACAGCAAGGAGTCATCATGTCAGGTAGTCCTGGGGCATGGTCCCAGGACTCAGGTCCTCCGAGAGAGAGAAAGAAAGAGAGAAGGAGAGAATTAGAGAACGCACACTTAGATTCACACAGGACACCGAATAGGACAGGAGAAGTACTCCAGATATAACAAACTGACCCCAGCCCCCCGACACATAAACTACTGCAGCATAAATACTGGAGGCTGAGACAGGAGGGGTTACTGGCCCAACGCTTTAACCACAAGGCTACCTGCTGCCCCAAGTCCTGCCAACTCAAAAACTGCACAATAAATGTATAACCAAGGGGGAACTAGTGCATTTCTCTGAGAAAAGCTGTTTCAGTTTTACTAATCTTCCAAAACACTTGAAATTCTTGTAAAATAATTTGCATTTATTTGATCAAATAGACTTTGAAAGGGTAGACATGCAGAAATTTCTCTTGTCAAAAGTCTTACTGTTACAAAAGTAGTTCTTCATGCAGCGTAACAGGTTACAGGTTCTTCTTGGTGAAGCGCCTGAATGGCTTCATCATTGCTGAAAAGACCCTGACAATCAAGGATCGTTTTTTGACAAGCTGAGATATGGAGGGAGAAACTTCTCCAACTGGAGCTAGAAACAGAGAGAGAGATGCAGTATAGTAACATTGAAAAATAACAGTGCTATGAGTTTGGTAGGCATACCTGTGTTTCTAACACACACCTAAACAAAACTACAAGCTATAGCAGAGCTCTAAAACATCCTTACCTATGCAATGTGCATCAGTAGAGGGAATCTCAGTCTGTTCCTGGACTGAATGGCAGTCCTTTTTGTTTCCTCTCTTGGAACGCTAACAGAAGAAAGGTAAAGAAAATGGTACAGAGAATAAATAAATAATAAATAAAACACTTCTGAATCCAAGGCAACAATTTAGTGATGAATAAAACATGTTTATTTCATGTATTTGTCTTATCATAGCCACATCAATAACATCAGCACCTAACTGGAACAAAAAACAAATGCTAACTCCCTGCTATACCTTGAAGTTGATCCTGAGTTTGGTCATTGAAAAGCAAAGGAAGCTCCTTCTTGCTTTCTGCTCAGCCCCCCTCTCTGTCTCAGCCTGGTCGGATGGGTTTGTTGCAGCAGAAGCTGGTCTTGACGCCTCCTTGCATCCCTGTACCAGCTGCTGGGTCAAGGACTTTACCAGGACTCTGTCAAATGCAGGGTCCTGGGAGGAAATAGCTGCTTGCAGGGTGTTACAAGAGCCAAACTCCTCCATGAGGTTTTTATGTACACCTCTGAACACCCTTTGGATGTTCAGGTTCTGGGAATATGCCTGTGTCCTGGAGAATCTGGATGCAGCACAGAACTCAGACAGGACTTGTCTGATGAGTTGCTGACATGTTTCTGTCAGATCTGCTGCCTGTTGGGAGGGTCCATCTAGGGCTGAGGGTCTGATCTCCGATAGCAACCTTATCACCATTATGGTGACAAAACAGATGCCATCATCTTTGCTGGAGTCCATCAAGTACTGCAGTGGGAATGCAGTGGCACTGCTGATGTCCGGGATGATTAAGAGCTCCCTCAGATGGCCAGAGCTGCTGGGGATGCACACCTCCTTCTCTTCAATGTCAATCCCATTTCCCTTTGGTACCAAAGAGGTTCCTTTGCTGGTGAAAGACGGAGTGGAGGATCGAAAAGAGGCATTAGCACTCGGTGGTCGACTGCTGTCAGTCATTGGACTGTTACGATGCAGGGGTTCATCTGTGTGTGCCATCATCTTTGTCTTTAGGTCACTTGAAGAAATCTCTGGCATTTTAGAAAGGGAATCTCAGTCTGTTCCTGGACTGAATGGCAGTCCTTTTTGTTTCCTCTCTTGGAACGCTAACAGAAGAAAGGTAAAGAAAATGATACAGAGAATAAATAAATAAATGGAACACTTCTGAATCCAAGGCAACAATTTAGTGATTAATAAAACATATTTATTTCATGTATTTGTCTTATCATATCAATAACATCAGCACCTAACTGGAACAAAAAACAAATGCTAACTCCCTGCTATGACGTGGTATGTAGTTCTTAATTCGTCAGTGGCTGCAATATTGTCCTCAGTAAACTCAACATGAGTGAAAACAACACAGACAAGGACAAGTTTTTCGAGATATAAAAAATACTGTATGCTATTATGGATGCATACAGTAGCCTATCAGAACAGCTGCAGTATCAGAGGCGCAGAGCCTTAATTAACGGGCTACACATAATGGCTGACGACAGCCAGGTAAGGTTCATTTTAGCCTACGTTTAATGAGCTTTAAAGTTGTCCTAATTCCATCTTGTTCTAATGGCAAGTCTGCCTTAAGTGCAGAAACTATGGTTGATATTAGAAAATAAGTATGATTGGAAGTTTAGGCAAGTAATTCCAATTGGGGAATTGTTGTGGGATGTTAGCATACCATATTGCGCGTGTAGCATTCGTGCCATGGAGGATTGTGCAGGCCGGCAGGTTGCTACAGTATCCTAGTATCATGTATGTTATAAGGATCAGATCTGGCTGACTTTTTCACCTGAACTGCTCATTGGCTGTCCATAATGAGCCCAGCGAGCAGGATGTGTAGCTGGGCTCTGCAATAATTAGCTCCCAGAGCAATTACAAACAACTATTCTTGTTTTAAAAGCGTCATTACAACTAGCAACATGACGGTCAGTCCCCTCTAAGCAGGACTCAGTAGAAACGCTATGTGTTGGATTTGTCCATGTCTCGCTAAATTAACCTAGCTACCATAACAGCCGTGGAGAATTTACACTACAGTTTTAAGGGATCTCTCTGAAGGTTTTAGATGATACAGTGGTGCTTCGTCCTCTGGATGAAGAACCATACATCTCGGCTTGGCTTCATTGCATTATTATTTGGGAAACGTTGACATAGCATTTGTGTTGCCGGATGGATGAAAATAATGTGATTATAGTATCGTTATACATAGGCTAGCAGGAAAATCCGCATGAGTTATCCATAGAACTGAGCCCTGCTCCGTTTCAGCACCATGGCACGGTCCCCTGACGCGAAGAAACGTGTCAGCTCTATGCAGCGGACAGCTCCACAGTGCTGAAATAGTTCAAGCCCCCTTGAACATTATTCTGCAAGTGGTTATAATTTATTGCACGTCCTAGTTCTGCAGCTTTGCAACCTCAGAATTATAGCTAATGAATGGCGGCGAGTTACGTTTTTGTGCATGGTGATGAATGACGATGCATGATAAACCATAAATTAAACGCAAAAACGTGCACTTAGACATATTTTCGTTTGGCAGAACTTTGACAAGCTTTGATTTGTTTTCCAATTACATTGACAATTCATATAGACATTAGACTTAGGCCTAATTGTGACATCATGTGTGTATGACATCTTTGGAGAATGCTCTGGCTTCAGCCAATCGGAATCGAGTATTCAACAATGCTTTGGCATAATTCAAGGACGTTCATATTCACTTCAGTTGTTTGCCGATGGTTCACTGACGTTTTTTCAAAGGAGGTATTAGTATTTCCTCTAAACAGCCTACAACAATAAGCTACACATCATGTCAGATGACAGCAAGGTATGGTTCATTTAGCCTATTTTGAGTTTAGAAGAGAAATTACTAACAATATAGTAGGTCACTAACACAGCAATAGGTCTCACTGGTTTGATCCATGGACTGAAATCTGACCACTATTGCCGTTTTGTTTAAAATAGGAGCGAATAAGTTGTTTCATAAAGTCACAACCTAGGACTGATATTGGCCTCTCATTTATCCACCAGAGCGTGAAATGGGAGGATCCCCCAGATGACCAAAATAAGGTTGTGGAGAACATGAAGGATGAAACAGAGACACATGAGACCAACAAGAACAGGACAGGAGGCAAGGTAAGAAATATGCTGTCCTTTACACATGCTCTGCCTACTTAGGCACAGATCTAGGATTAGTTTACTATCACTAAATCCTAGCCTTAAAGCATTAGGAGGAGACGCTACACTGACCTTAGATCTGCTATGAGACCTATAATCTGTTGTCATGTAGGCTAAACGTAAGTCCAGTGGCTGTGCCAAGAAGACTTCCGTGGAGGAGGACTGCAGCATTGGTGCAGGTTCGAGATTACTTCATGTTGGGTGCAGGTTGTGTTCAAATTCATCAGCACTAATCTGAGAAGATAGTATCTATATAGGTGAAAGCAATATAGTGGAGGCCCGCAGAGAGATGTGCTTTTATCTGTCCAGTGCAATCAAATCACTAAAGGTGAAGGAAATTAGGGATCAAGTTCAGATTCAACTTTAGATTTCTCTTTGCGGTTTCCCAGAGTCTTCTCAGACACCCGGGTGTGGTTTCCGGGAAAGGGGATCTATCATTGAGCAGCTGGAGAAGGAGGCTCAGAGGACTCTAATGCCTTCTCTCAAGATTGAGACATGCTGTGCCCCAATCCTCCTCTCCTTCCTGAGGAGTCTAACTGATGAGCAAGTCCCATGTCTTTTTCCAACCTCACATACAACAACTCTGAATTTATAGTCATAGTGCACCTTCTAACCACAAAGGGGATTTCAAACACTACACCTAACATCACTGTAACCACACCCCTAACTCTTCCTGTAAATCAAGAACAAAATGTCTCATGTACTTGCTAATAGCTTAATTAAATACACATTTATTTCCCATAACATGGATATCTAGTGACTCCACTAACTCAACATCAGTGTGCAGGTAAAATATGTTTCCTTTCTTTTCTTTTCTCTAGCCAATGGAGAGTGATTCAGCATGGCATGAAAAATAACGTAAGTCTCTCCACATAAGGTTCTGGTCAAAAGTTGTGCGCTATATAGGGAATGGTGTCATGGAATTACTTGATTGACAAAAACATTCCTCTGTTTGTTGGCCATAGCTCACATTCGAGCAGCTCTCCATGCTGTGTCTGAAGATTGTTAAAGTCGTGACCCAGACAGCCCTCCGCATTCTCCTACCAGCGCTAGCTCGTATCATGGGGGTGAACCTGAGGAGTGGGGCAACCTCCCCAGAATCCCAGTGCTCTGAGGATTCCTTAGGCAGTCTGGATGAGAGAGAGAAAAGGCTGCTGATCAGTGAGATGAACTACTGGACTAAGGAGAGGAGGAGGAATGGCAGTGCAGGGTGCCTCCAAAAATCCACCCGCAGGACCTCATCACCATGCTGTTCGCCTAAGAGCAATATTTCAACTTAATAATTGCAAGACCTGACCCATACTTATCATAAATTATTAACTTGTAATTCACACCTTGTAGTTTTAAGTTCTGGTCAGAAATGTTGCCACTGAGGGGGTGGGTCCAGGTGAAAGTCATTTTTAACTGGGTAAGCCATAAAGTCATCTATGAATAAATAGATCAGGTACATGCCTTTCAGAATTAATCATATTCTGATGTCATACAAACATAAAAATCTGGCAAAAAATCGTGTCAGTTGTCTTTAGGCTTCTAGAACTACGGTGGTATGAGAAGTAATCCATCATTGCTCTAATTTGGTTTTCAGGCTCACTAATGACCCAGATTAGATACAGTTGGTGTAACGGGTTTCTTCTGTTGAAGGAGAGGCGGACCAAAACGCAGCGTGGTTATTTTTGATTACATCTTTAATAAAGATGAAAATAGAACAATATACAAAAACCGTGAAACCGAAAACAGCCCTATCTGGTGTAACAAACACAAAGACAGGAACAATCACCCACAAACCCCAACACCAAACAGGCTACCTAAATATGGTTCCCAATCAGAGACCATGACTAACACCTGCCTCTGATTGAGAACCATATCAGGCCAAACACAGAAACAGACAAACTAGACACACAACATAGAATGATTGTGTGTTTATCTTCAAGATCCCAGACCTCATTGCAGAGCTTGCCTGCAACTGGAGAGGCTACACTCATGGAGGAGCCTCTGAAGGCTCTTTTTGGGGTAACGGAAGAGAGCCTCCTGATATCCCTGGTTGAGGGTCACTCCAACCCCAGCTCCTCCGAGTTGAGCTGTGCTATCGTGGGGGAGGTGGTACACCAGCTTAACTCTGGCCTCTCAGTGGCCATTCAGGCCAGCCCGGGGTGTTGCCCCCTTATGGACAGTCAGGACATAGCAGCAGGCAAGGAGGTCATTCGGGTAGCCTCGGTGCAGATCCTGGCCGAGCTACAGAGCCAAACGTCTGAGCCAGAGTGGGTAGGGTTTATCGAGCCCCTCATGGACCCTGTGACCGATGATGTGCTGGATGCCATTGTCGGCACAATGGACAAAATGGCACAGGACTTCAACATCCTATTGGATCTGGCCAAGAAGATGACAATCTTGGGGTCTAAATTTCTGACCAATCTTCAATGTGACCTTGATGTTGAGTGTCCACCTGGGAAGGAAGGGACCACTCACTTTCTCAAAGAGACTGGATCCTCTACCAGTGTGGTGGCCAGAAAGATTCAGACCCTCTCTAGCCCCGACTTTCAGTCTAAAGCCCTGAAGGCGGTGAACACCATCCTTACAAGGAAAGTCAGCAGCTCTTCTGGCATGGCTCCTTCCTCTAGGCCTTCTAGTGCTGCTCCTAGCCTTACTGAAGCCCCCCTGAATACCAGCTGCACAGCCCTGACATCTGTAACCTCCACTGCCACAGTGATTGTTAAGGCATTTGTGGGAGGCATGGAGACGATAGCATCATTTGAAGGCACATGTGAAGCAGTTGATTGGCCAGTTCCTGTAAATGACCACACTATAGGATCTTCACAGATGATAACTTTCTCTCTAGCCCGCACACTCTACGGCCGTATACGAGCAAAGCTGAGGGACCTTTTAACTCTATCCACTCGAGAAGAAGGTGTGGCTAAGGATGCTTCTCTTCAGGAGTCTTCAGACACCCTGGAAAAGGCAACTGTTTCAACTATTGAGGTCCAGTTACCCAGCACCGAACTTAGTAGAGTTCCCAGTGAGAGCCAACCAATACCAGCTCTCTGTCGCTCCAATCTGGATACCAGTACTCAAGAAGTTCTTAGCAGTGTTTTTTCCATCTACAAGTCAGAGTTATCAAAAGTGGAGAGTAAATCCTTGGCCGTTGTCAGTTCATCTGATGAGTCCCTAGAGGCTTGTTGGTTTGTTGATGGTGTCCTATCAAAGCTCGATGACTATACTATTTTCCAGTCACCCTCACCCAATGAAGACTTGAGCGTGAGTACTCAATATTCTCAACTGAGCTCAGAAGAGAGTGTCAGAATCACAGAATCCTCTACTAGTCTGATTCAGAGCATTAAGAAGCTCTCTAGCAATGACTTCCAGACTCAGGCAGAAGAAGCAGTGAGTAAAGTGCTGATGAGATCCAGTCATTCCTTTATCACACAGATCAGCCATACTGGTCTTCAGAATTGTCTGCAGGCTGGCTTATCATCTAGCTCACCATTGGAGATCCATGTCCTTTCAGAATCCATGTCCTCCATGTCTTCTGAGAATACAGCCTCTGGATTAGTGGAAACCTTTGTCAAAGGAATGGCCACTATTTTCCAGAAAAATGAGTCCACTGACACTGTGCTACTGGAAAGAAGTGGGAGAGTTTCGCAGTGCTCCCACGGGGGCTCCCAACTGGATGATACTGAATTGAGTGTTAAAATATCAGAAGAGAAGCTTTGGTCAACAGCTAAGACCATCTGCGTCAGTATGAAGAACACACTTAAGGATTTCTTCACAGGGCTGAAGCCATCCGGATCCGAAAGGACAGAAAATGCTTCTTCCAAAGAGACCCTTGGGGAAATCCTGGTTGCTATCCAGAGTGAAATCTCAAACTTAGGGCGAATGAAGGATTCCAGGGAGCTCCTTCAGATCAATGAGATGTTAGGAACTATGCTGAAGGAGGTTGAGAAAAGTGAGGATGACAGTGAACACGTCTGCCAAGACATCCCTAGAACCTGTTCATCTTTGTCCACTTCTTTAAATGGTCGTAGTTCCTTGTCCAGCTCTTCAAAATGTCCTAGGTCAGAGTGTGAGTTAGAGATCAATCTCCCTGGCACTCCCATCCCTGACCAAGTGCCTTTTGGTCTGACCTGCCCCATCGTCAGGAGCTCCTGCATCGACACCAGAGTCTCTAAAATGCCAGAGATTTCTTCAAGTGACCTAAAGACAAAGATGATGGCACACACAGATGAACCCCTGCATCGTAACAGTCCAATGACTGACAGCAGTCGACCACCGAGTGCTAAAGCCTCTTTTCGATCCTCCACTCCGTCTTTCACCAGCAAAGGAACCTCTTTGGTACCAAAGGGAAATGGGATTGACATTGAAGAGAAGGAGGTGTGCATCCCCAGCAGCTCTGTCCATCTGAGGGAGCTCTTAATCACCCCGGACATCAGCAGTGCCACTGCATTCCCACTGCAGTACTTGATGGACTCCAGCAAAGATGATGGCATCTGTTTTGTCACCATACTGGTGATAAGGTTGCTATCGGAGATCAGACCCTCAGCCCTAGATGGACCCTCCCAACAGGCAGCAGATCTGACAGAAACATGTCAGCAACTCATCAGACAAGTCCTGTCTGAGTTCTGTGCTGCATCCAGATTCTCCAGGACACAGGCATATTCCCAGAACCTGAACATCCAAAGGGTGTTCAGAGGTGTACATAAAAACCTCATGGAGGAGTTTGGCTCTTATAACACCCTGCAAGCAGCTATTTCCTCCCAGGACCCTGCATTTGACAGAGTCCTGGTAAAGTCCTTGACCCAGCAGCTGGTACAGGGATGCAAGGAGGCGTCAAGACCAGCTTCTGCTGCAACAAACCCATCCGACCAGGCTGAGACAGAGAGGGGGGCTGAGCAGAAAGCAAGAAGGAGCTTCCTTTGCTTTTCAATGACCAAACTCGGGATCAACTTCAAGGTATAGCAGGGAGTTAGCATTTGTTTTTTGTTCCAGTTAGGTGCTGATGTTATTGATGTGGCTATGATAAGACAAATACATGAAATACATATGTTTTATTCATCACTAAATTGTTGCCTTGGATTCAGAAGTGTTCCATTTATTATTTATTTATTCTCTGTACCATTTTCTTTACCTTTCTTCTGTTAGCGTTCCAAGAGAGGAAACAAAAAGGACTGCCATTCAGTCCAGGAACAGACTGAGATTCCCTCTACTGATGCACATTGCATAGGTAAGGATGTTTTAGAGCTCTGCTATAGCTTGTAGTTTGGTTTAGGTGTGTGTTAGAAACATAGGTATGCCTACCAAACTCATAGCACTGTTATTTTTCAATGTTACTATACTGCATCTCTCTCTCTGTTTCTAGCTCCAGTTGGAGAGGTTTCTCCCTCCATATCTCAGCTTGTCAAAAAACGATCCTTGATTGTCAGGGTCTTTTCAGCAATGATGAAGCCATTCAGGCGCTTCACCAAGAAGAACCTGTAACCTGTTACGCTGCATGAAGAACTACTTTTGTAACAGCAAGACTTTTGACAAGAGGAATTTCTGCATGTCTACCCTTTCAAAGTCTATTTGATCAAATAAATGCAAATTATTTTACAAGATTTTCAAGTGTTTTGGAAGATTGGTAAAACTGAAGCAGCTTTTCTCAGAGAAATGCACTAGTTCCCCCTTGGTTACACATTTATTGTGCAGTTTTTGAGTCGGCAGGACTTTGGGCAGCAGGTAGCCTTGTGGTTAGAGCATTGGGCCAGTAACTGAAAGGTTGCTAGGTCAGATCCCTGAGCTAACCATGTAAAAAATATGACGTTCTGCTCCTGAACAAGGTAGTTAACCCACTCTTCCTAGAGCTGGCCGCCAGGCCAAACTGAGCAATCGGGGGAGAAGGGCAGTGCAGTGGAGCAGCAGTGCAGTGGAGTAGCTTCAACAGCCATAGGCCCAGGGATTTCACATAATATTCCATGATGCAATGCAGAATACGGCTTCACACAGAACAATCACCAAACCCATAAGATAACACTTAGCACAGCCAAACATCATGTATCACATGAAGAGGCATGTGTGTTCTCCAGACATGATACCTTGTCATGGACCTACTGTTTCGATCTTCGCTCTCTCTCTCCCTCTCCCCCTCTCTCTCCCTCTCCCTCTCTCTACCACACCTGTTGTCTCGACCTCTGAATGTTCGGCTATGAAAAGCCAACTGACAATTACTCCGGAGGTGCTGACCTGTTGCACCCTCTGTAACCACATTATTTTGTTGACTCTGCTGGTCATCTATGAAGAATGTTTGAACTACAGTACTTGAAGAACGATCTGGCCTTATTGGCCATGTACGCTGATAATCTCCACCGGCACAGCCAGAAGAGGACTAGCCACCCCTCAGAGTCTGGTTCCTCTCTAGGTTTCTTCCTAGGTTCCTGTTTTTCTAGAGAGTTTTTCCTAGCCACCGTGCTTCTAAATCTGCATTGCATGCTATTTGAGGTTTTAAGCTGGGTGTCGGAATAAGCATTTTGTGACATCTGCTGATGTAAAAAGGGCTTTATAAATAAATTGTACTGATTGATTGATGATTGATTGTATGAAATGGAGTAGCATCTATCCATCGTGTAAAATGAACATTGTGCACTGTCTCCATGGAGTATACTACTGCAGCCTTAGGCAATGTATATTTACGTGGTGCATAACATTATCTCATATCACATGCATGGCAAGACATGATTGATGTAATTAGATGCTCTGGAGAGATCCCACCCTCCTTCCCCAACACATGTAGAATACTTAGAAACCACCAAAAACCTGTGAAATAAATCAACAGATGATGTTTTATCTCCTCTCAAGGTCTGTTGATTTACAGTATCTCAGAATCAGGAACTGTCATATCCCATGTGATATGTCAAAACAAGTTGATGCATGTGTTATCATGGTGCATTGGGTTTGTATTTGTATTTATTGTGGATCCCCTTTAGCTGCAGCAGCTACTCTTCATGGGGTCCAGTAAAATGAAGGCAGTTATACAATTGTAAAAACATTCCTATACATTCACAACAGATTTCACAAAATCCATGTTCCTGTTTGATTTCGGCGTAGGCTGTCAACAGCACGTACCGTGACACTATGATATGTATTCTGATCAAGTCAACAATGCCTCTAGGCATATCTGACGTCATGTATTTGATATCTTTACGTGAAGGTTAATGTCCATATTGACATCAGTTCATTGTGTTTGAGGACAGTTCACTGACCGGTTTTCAACAGATACGATTAGACGAGTTTAACTATAGTTCTATTCTGCTATTACGTTCATTAATCTGTCATACTTCATCCAACTTTGAATTCAGTCACAGATAAGGAAAATGATGTTGATCAAATGCATTCTGTTCAATCTAGAATACTTTACATCAGAGTTTCATTGCCAAACCTGCTGTGTTCTGTTTTGTTTGTGCAATGCAGATGACAAAGGAACAGCTTGCAAAATTGTGCAAGACCATTGTCAACTTCATTGCACAGGCCACCCTGCAGATCCTGCTGCCGGCCCTGGCCCGCATTCTAGGGGTGACAGGCTTTTATGACAACGCTGACTCACTCAAGAGGGGCGGCAGTGCAAGATCCTTCACTGCCTTTGAGCAGAAAAGACTGGAGCTCATCCAGGAAGTTAAATATTTGGCGAAGGAGATGTGTAACTGTGGCGGCAGGGCTCTCAGACCAAGGTCTAGCACACCCTCTTCCAAGAGGTACTGTATGTTCCCCATAATGTGTGTGTGTCTGTGCAGTTAATCCTAACCCTCAAACTGATGAACAATCATTTCTCCATTTAAATATTTTCCAGCTTTCTAACAGGTGTGTTTTGCAATATCTAATGCACACATATAAATTACATTTAGAATACTCAATTATAATGCTTGTTAGATTTGTTAGCAGTAAGATATCTATTTTCCAACTTCAGACAGCAATTAACATGCTTTGCTTGTTCATTTTAAAGCTCCCAGACCTCACTGAAAGTCCACCTGGGAATGCCAGAGGACAGTATCATCAGCAGTGTCCAGGAGCAAGTCTCTGACCATGAGATTTTGGCCTCTTGCCCACCTGAGCTGACCGTTGGTCTTATCAAGAAGGTGCTTGAACAGCTCAACTTGGCCCTCTCTTTGACCAGCAGTAGAACCATTTCAGGGCGGTCGTCCCTCATTGCCTCTGGTACTCAGGCCGGCGAACATGATTAACATGGTCCAGAAGTTTTTCTATGATCACACTGCTCCAGAGGACCAGTTAGATGTTGATTCCTACATTCCAATGAAAGGAGAAGATGCAGACTCGGTTAAGCTGCTTCAACAGGGGGCAGCAGGGTAGCCTAGTGGTTAGAGCGTTGGACTAGTAACCGGAAGGTTGCAAGTTCAAACCCCTGAGCTGACAAGGTACAAAACTGTCGTTCTGCCCCTGAACAGGCAGTTAACCCACTGTTCCTAGGCTGTCATTGAAAATAAGAATTTGTTCTTAACTGAATTGCCTAGTTAAATAAAGGTTAAAAATAAAAAAGAAGTGGCTGTGAAAGTTAAAATGTTTGCAGTGACCTTGCAGTGGAGCAACTGGACGATGAAGACTCTTCTTTCCCAAAGGAGCTGGCATTGGTGAAAAACCTTGACATCATTCCGTGGCCACTGGGCTCATACAGACAAATATGGATTCGGAGGCGCCAAATATAATTGATAGCTTTGATGAAGATGTCAAAGGCATTGTGAAGCAAGCTGAAATAGATAAGCCAACAAGCACCCAGAGAGATCCGCAAGTGGGACACTGTATGCCAAAGCAGAAACCCTTTCACACTTCTCGTAGACTCTGAAACAGGCTCCAGGCAAAGATAAAATACTTATTTCACAGAACGGGTGGAGCTGCATTCCAAAGGGAACAACTTCTGGAGCACACTGACTCCAGTGTTCTGCCTGGTTCAACCCTGAACTCATCTTCAGCAAGTAGGAGTGAATCACCCATAGCAGAATGCTGTTCCTAGTGGACATGATTCATCTGGCTCTGTAGAAGAGAAACCATTTGAGACCAGAGCAGATTGTACTCATGGTCAGAACTCTCCTCTACTCAGTAATATTCTGGTTTCCATTCAGAAAGAACTGTCCAAATCTGACCAAATGGTGGCTGCAGGACAGCTTTCACAAATAGATAAAGTGGGTGGAACTATGCTAGAGAACATTGAGAAGATAAGCAGCGAATGTGGCGAGGAATTGGTCTATCAAGAGTCATTGCGGTCTTCCTCCTCGTTGTCATTCTCAACTGCCAAATCACAGAAGACAGAGTGGGAATTTGCACTCCTATTCCTTCTGAGTTACCCGAGAGTCCTGCTCAGCCCATTGTAAGATGCTCAGTCATTGACATGAGCGAATCTACTAAGCCAAAAACAATGGTGTGTGATGCCAGAACAAGCATGTTTGCCATAGCCGATACCATCATGAAGAAGGTATATCCAGAGGCAGAAGGGCAGGTTACATCTCACCCTGATCTAACAGATGCAATAGCTAGACTGGAGGAGCTCATATCTCAGGGTAGGATTGGTGCTCTCTCCCGTGATCTCAGCCACCAAGTCAACCGGTGCATCCGGAAAGTATTCAGACCACTTGACTTTTTCCACATTGTTACGTTACAGCCTTATTCTAAAATTGATACAATTATTTTTTCCTCTCATTAAGCTACACAAAACACCTCATGACAAAGTGAAAAGTGTAGAACATTTTGGCAAATTTATTAAGAATAAAAACAGAATTACCTTATTTAAATAATTATTGAGACCCTTTGCTATGAGACTCGAAATTGAGCTCAGGTGCATCCTGTTTCCATTGATCATCCTTGAGATGTTTCTACAACTTGTTTGGAGTCCTGTGGTAAATTCAATTGATTGGACATGATTTGGAAAGAAACACAGACCTGGGGGAAGGGTATGAGAAACAATATTCTCTGATCTGATGATACCGAGATTGAACTCTTTGGCCTGAATCAGGATCCTGGGAAAGATGAACGGAGCAAAGTACAGAGATCCTTGATGAAAACCTGCTCCAGAGGTTCACCTTCCAACAGGACAACGACCCTAAGCACACAGCCAAGACAATGCAGGAGTGGATTCGGGACAAGTCTCTGAATGTCCACGAATGGCCCAGCCAGAGCCCGGACCTGAACCCAATCGAACATCTCTGGAGAGACCTGAAAAAACTGCAGCGACGCTCCCCATCCAATCTGACAGAACCTGAGAGGATCTGCAGAGAAAAATGGGAGAAACTCCCTCAATACAGGTGTACCAAGCTTGTAGCGTCATACCCAAGAAGACTCGAGGCTGTAATCGCTGCCAAAGGTGCTTCAACAAAGTACTGAGTAAAGGGTCTGAATATTTGTAAATGTGATATCAGTATTTTATTTTGAGTACATTGTTTTATTATTTTTTTAAATCAAAAACCTGTTTTTGCTTTCTTATTATGGGTTATTATCTGTAGAGGGGGGGATGGGGGGACGGGACGATTTAATCAAATTTAGAATAAGGCTGTAATGTAACAATGTGGAAAAAGTCAAGGGGTCTGAATACTTTCCGAATGCACTTTATGTCATGAAAATATTAGCTGGTTGCCACTATAGATAGCTAGGTTATCCAGTGCAGTGGTAATACTGCCTTTCTTGGGAGATAACGTAGGGTGCCAGAGACACAATCATAAGCTTTCTTCAGACTACATAGCTCAAACTTACAACGTAAAGATATGATTATCACTACTTAGGTCAGACCAGATATTGTGTATAAAAACAAAACACTTTATTACAATTAGGCTGAAAAAATCCAATGAAAACACAACTACTTTACAAGTACAAATGTTTTCCTTTTTCATTGTTATTTACAGTTTTTTTTCTTCAACATCAATTTAAAAAATGACATATTTATGAGAACACAATATACTAAAGTACATGTTTACAGTGTATTTGTTACATAAACATAATCGACTGAAGGAAAATGCATTATTATCCATAAAATATCTGAAGGTTACAAAAAAACAACTAAATGTTACATTTAAGAGTCAAGTTCCCTCTTATGCAAACAATTAAGGAGAAAACTTTGGGACACTTCTGTCAATGTTAAATTGATACATTGAAAAGGTGTCCCACCCTGACCATAGTTTGCTTTGTATGTTTCTATGTTTTGTTTGGTCAGGGTGTGATCTGAGTGTCTAGTTTGTCTATTTCTATGTTTGGCCTGATATGGTTCTCAATCAGAGGCAGGTGTTAGTCATTGTCTCTGATTGGGAACCATATTTAGGTAGCCTGTTTGGTGTTGGGTTTTGTGGGTGATTGTTTCCTGTCTTTGTGTTTGTTGCACCAGATAGGGCTGTTTTTTTCCCCTACGTTTATTGTTTTGTATTATGTTCATGTTGAGTTTTCTTATTAAAAAACATGAACTTCAACCACGTTGCATTTTGGTCCGCCTCTCCTTCCCAGGAAGAATCCCGTTACAAAAGGGTTATGTGAATGTGTTTCTACAGGTAAAAATGCATTCACTAATGACTCAGGGCTTTGATGTCTGTGAATAACTTTCACAATGACAATTAACATGAGGACGGAAGTCCTCCCACCTTTATCGTTCTGGTAGGCAATGCAATGCATCTGTACTACTGAGATGTAGTCTCATTTAATATGCATTACTTTATCAAGATACCTTTTTTTTAACAAGAAGGGTGTTTTCTATATCTACCAACTATGAAATTACAGACATAAATGGTAAGCATGAGAATAATATCATCAAGGCAGACAGGGACAATGTATGAATACACAAAACATTATTCAAATGGACATTCCCCAAATGAGCTATGCACCAGCCCATAGCCACAGTATATCTATGTAGTAACATTAATATATTAATTAATTTTTAAAAAGCCATGAATATTGTTTTTCTGCTTTTCTGATCTTAAACCTCCCCCTGGATGTTGGTCCAGGTTTCCTCCAGGGGAGACCTTCTGAAACAGTCGCTAAGGAAACAGCCGACAGTTACAGTACTGTGTTGAAGATAGATGATGACACTCTTAAAAGACAGGTCATTCCTTTACATGGAGCAGTTCCTTAAACCAGGTTAGATTCAACACAGCCACCTCAGACTGGACTCCACCACTCCTTCATAACGCTGGATCTCTTCATAATGCTGCTCCTCAGTCACTGAATGCATTTACACTGATGAGATGTTCTCCTTAGCCTAGCTGAAAGGGGAGCACTAACTAGTCCTGTGGGCACCTAGCTGCTGCCCCCGCTGGGCTTGGCCTGGGTCTTGCCCCTCATGGCCCCTCCGTGAGCCTGGCCCTTGGCTGGCTGCTGCTGTACTGGGGACTCTGCTGCAGCGGAAACTGGGGCCTGTTGGGCCGGGCTGTGAGGAGGGGGGGGTCTGTATCTGAGGCGAGGCAGCTGCAGTCACCACCTGCTGCTGGAGGAGCTTCTGCTGAACCACCTGGTCTGTGGCTGTGCCTGCTGGAATCATCTGGACCTGGGACTGGGCTGAGGATGTAGTCTGGGTCAGGGCCACCGTCTGGGGCTGGATCTGTTACGAGACAGGAAGAGGGTCACATTAAATCAGACAGAAGACAACATGTTATAAAGTATAAGTTGATCACTCGTGGTTGTAATCTGTTGGCACCGTCCCTGTCCGGGTGTCACTTCTGTAGCATTATTGTTAGAGTGTATGATTGTTTTTTACATTTTTTACTTTAGGCAAGTCAGTTAAGAACTAATTCTTATTTACAACGGCGGCCATAGGAACAGTGGGTTAATTGCCTTGTTCAAGGGCAGAACGACAGATCTTTACCTTGTCAGCTCGGGGATTTGATCTGGCAACCTCTCGGTTACTGGCCCAATGCTCTAACCACGAGGCTACCTGCCGTCCCACATACATGTATGTATGTGTGTGTGTGTGTATGTATGTATGTATGTATGTATGTATGTATGTATGTATGTATGTATGTATGTATACATGTATGTGTGTGTGTGTGTGTGTGTATGTATGTATATATGTATATATGTATGTATATATGTATGTATGTGTGTGTGTGTGTGTGTATATATGTATGTATGTATGTATGTATGTATGTATGTATGTATGTATGTATGTATGTATGTACAGTGCCTTGCGAAAGTATTCGGCCCCCTTGAACTTTGCGACCTTTTGCCACATTTCAGGCTTTTATTTTATTTTTTTATTTTTTTCCACCTTTATTTAACCAGGTAGGCTAGTTGAGAACAAGTTCTCATTTGCAACTGCGACCTGGCCAAGATAAAGCATAGCAGTGTGAGCATACAACAAAGAGTTACACATGGAGTAAACAATTAACAAGTCAATAACACAGTAGAAAACGAAGGGGGGGTCTATATACAATGTGTGCAAAAGGCATGAGGAGGTAGGCAAATAATTACAATTTTGCAGATTAACACTGGAGTGATAAAAGATCAGATGGTCATGTACAGGTAGAGATATTGGTGTGCAGAAGAGCAGAAAAGTAAATAAATAAAAACAGTACGGGGATGAGGTAGGTGAAAAGGGTGGGCTATTTACCAATAGACTATGTACAGCTGCAGCGATCGGTTAGCTGCTCAGATAGCTGATGTTTGAAGTTGGTGAGGGAGATAAAAGTCTCCAACTTCAGCGATTTTTGCAATTCGTTCCAGTCACAGGCAGCAGAGTACTGGAACAAAAGGCGGCCAAATGAGGTGTTGGCTTTAGGGATGATCAGTGAGATACACCTGCTGGAGCGCGTGCTACGGATGGGTGTTGCCATCGTGACCAGTGAGCTGAGATAAGGCGGAGCTTTACCTAGCATAGACTTGTAGATGACCTGGAGCCAGTGGGTCTGGCGACGAATATGTAGCGAGGGCCAGCCGACTAGAGCATACAAGTCGCAGTGGTGGGTAGTATAAGGTGCTTTAGTGACAAAACAGATGGCACTGTGATAGACTGCATCCAGTTTGCTGAGTAGAGTGTTGGAAGCCATTTTGTAGATGACATCGCCGAAGTCGAGGATCGGTAGGATAGTCAGTTTTACTAGGGTAAGCTTGGCGGCTTGAGTGAAGGAGGCTTTGTTGCGGAATAGAAAGCCGACTCTTGATTTGATTTTCGATTGGAGATGTTTGATATGAGTCTGGAAGGAGAGTTTGCAGTCTAGCCAGACACCTAGGTACTTATAGACGTCCACATATTCTAGGTCGGAACCATCCAGGGTGGTGATGCTAGTCGGGCATGCAGGTGCAGGCAGCGACCGGTTGAAAAGCATGCATTTGGTTTTACTAGCGTTTAAGGGCAGTTGGAGGCCACGGAAGGAGTGTTGTATGGCATTGTAGCTTGTTTGGAGGTTAGATAGCACAGTGTCCAAAGACGGTTCGAAAGTATATAGAATGGTGTCGTCTGCGTAGAGGTGGATCAGGGAATCGCCCGCAGCAAGAGCAACATCATTGATATACACAGAGAAAAGAGTCGGCCCGAGAATTGAACCCTGTGGCACCCCCATAGAGACTGCCAGAGGACCGGACAGCATGCCCTCCGATTTGACACACTGAACTCTGTCTGCAAAGTAATTGGTGAACCAGGCAAGGCAGTCATCCGAAAAACCGAGGCTACTGAGTCTGCCGATAAGAATATGGTGATTGACAGAGTCGAAAGCCTTGGCAAGGTCGATGAAGACGGCTGCACAGTACTGTCTTTTATCGATGGCGGTTATGATGTCGTTTAGTACCTTGAGTGTGGCTGAGGTGCACCCATGACCGGCTCGGAAACCAGATTGCACAGCGGAGAAGGTACGGTGGGATTCGAGATGGTCAGTGACCTGTTTGTTGACTTGGCTTTCGAAGACCTTAGATAGGCAGGGCAGGATGGATATAGGTCTGTAACAGTTTGGGTCCAGGGTGTCTCCCCCTTTGAAGAGGGGGATGACTGCGGCAGCTTTCCAATCCTTGGGGATCTCAGACGAGATGAAAGAGAGGTTGAACAGGCTGGTAATAGGGGTTGCGACAATGGTGGCAGATAGTTTCAGAAATAGAGGGTCCAGATTGTCAAGCCCAGCTGATTTGTACGGGTCCAGGTTTTGCAGCTCTTTCAGAACATCTGCTATCTGGATTTGGGTAAAGGAGAACCTGGAGAGGCTTGGGCGAGGAGCTGCGGGGGGGGGCGGAGCTGTTGGCCGAGGTTGAAGTAGCCAGGCGGAAGGCATGGCCAGCCGTTGAGAAATGCTTATTGAAGTTTTCGATAATCATGGATTTATCAGTGGTGACCGTGTTACCTAGCCTCAGTGCAGTGGGCAGCTGGGAGGAGGTGCTCTTGTTCTCCATGGACTTCACAGTGTCCCAGAACTTTTTGGAGTTGGAGCTACAGGATGCAAACTTCTGCCTGAAGAAGCTGGCCTTAGCTTTCCTGACTGACTGCGTGTATTGGTTCCGGACTTCCCTGAACAGTTGCATATCACGGGGACTATTCGATGCTATTGCAGTCCGCCACAGGATGTTTTTGTGCTGGTCGAGGGCAGTCAGGTCTGGGGTGAACCAAGGGCTGTATCTGTTCTTAGTTCTGCATTTTTTGAACGGAGCATGCTTATCTAAAATGGTGAGGAAGTTACTTTTAAAGAATGACCAGGCATCCTCAACTGACGGGATGAGGTCAATGTCCTTCCAGGATACCCGGGCCAGGTCGATTAGAAAGGCCTGCTCACAGAAGTGTTTTAGGGAGCGTTTGACAGTGATGAGGGGTGGTCGTTTGACTGCGGCTCCGTAGCGGATACAGGCAATGAGGCAGTGATCGCTGAGATCCTGGTTGAAGACAGCGGAGGTGTATTTGGAGGGCCAGTTGGTCAGGATGACGTCTATGAGGGTGCCCTTGTTTACAGAGTTAGGGTTGTACCTGGTGGGTTCCTTGATGATTTGTGTGAGATTGAGGGCATCTAGCTTAGATTGTAGGACTGGCGGGGTGTTAAGCATATCCCAGTTTAGGTCACCTAACAGAACAAACTCTGAAGCGATGGGGGGCGATCAATTCACAAATGGTGTCCAGGGCACAGCTGGGAGCTGAGGGGGGTCGGTAGCAGGCGGCAACCGTGAGAGACTTATTTCTGGAGAGAGTAATTTTCAAAATTAGTAGTTCGAACTGTTTGGGTATGGACCTGGAAAGTATGACATTACTTTGCAGGCCATCTCTGCAGTAAACTGCAACTCCTCCCCCTTTGGCAGTTCTATCTTGACGGAAGATGTTATAGTTGGGTATGGAAATCTCTGAATTTTTGGTGGCCTTCCTGAGCCAGGATTCAGACACAGCAAGGACATCAGGGTTAGCAGAGTGTGCTAAAGCAGTGAGTAAGACAAACTTAGGGAGGAGGCTTCTGATGTTGACATGCATGAAACCAAGGCTTTTTCGAACACAGAAGTCAACAAATGAGGGTGCCTGGGGACATGCAGGGCCTGGGTTTACCTCCACATCACCCGCGGAACAGAGAAGGAGTAGTATGAGGGTGCGGCTAAAGGCTATCAAAACTGGTCGCCTAGAGCGTTGGGGACAGAGAATAAGAGGAGCAGGTTTCTGGGCATGGTAGAATATATTCAGGGCATAATGCGCAGACAGGGGTATGGTGGGGTGCGGGTACAGCGGAGGTAAGCCCAGGCACTGGGTGATGATGAGAGAGGTTGTATCTCTGGACATGCTGGTAGTAATGGGTGAGGTCACCGCATGTGTGGGAGGTGGGACAAAGGAGTTATCAGGGGTATGAAGAGTGGAACTAGGGGCTCCATTGTGAACTAAAACAATGATAACTAACCTGAACAACAGTATACAAGGCATATTGACATTTGAGAGAGACATACAGCGAGGCATACAGTAATCACAGGTGTTGAATTGGGAAAGCTAGCTAAAACAGTAGGTGAGACAACAGCTAATCAGCTAGCACAACAACAGCAGGTAAAATGGCGTAGACTAGGCAACGGGGCCAACAGATAAAACAAACAAGCAGAATGGAGTACCGTGATTTATGGACAGTCCAGCGTGCATCAGCTATGTAGCCAAGAGATCAGTGTCCAGGGGGCAGCGGTGGATGGGGAAGGGAAGCTGGACTGGCGAGTGTTATCCAGGTAAAAAAAACGAACAATGACTAAATAGCTTGTAGCTAGTTAGCTGGTTAGCTTCTGGAGGTTCTTGAGTGTGTTCTAAAAATAAATAAAAAATAATAGCGATTCCGTATCACATTGGGTGAGGCAGGTTTCCGGAAGGTATAAACAAATTAGAAGTCAAAAGAGATAGAAAGTAAATATGGGTCCGGTGGGCGTTTGGGACGCGGCGATTCAGGCGGTTAGCAGGCCTGTGCTAACAAGCTAACAGTTTGTAGGCCCGGGCTAGACAAGGTAGCAGTTAGCGGACCGGAGCTGGACAAGCTAGCAGTTAGCAGGCCGAATTAGCAAGCAGGGAGATAGCGAGGGCTAGAGAGTTAGCCTTTGGGGGACGTCGTGATGGGGTGAGTCTGTTTATTCCTCTTCATGCGGTGACATCGATAGACCGGTCGTGGGCCCGGGTATTGTAGCTCAGGAGTATGCTACGGTGGTAGCGCAGGCCGGGCTAGCTTCAAGCTAAGTGGGTGGAAACGCTAGCCAGGGGTAATCATCCAGGGTTGCGGTTTAGCTAGATAGCTAGTTGTGAAGATCCAGCGTATTTGGAAGCTTAGGTTTAGCAAAATGTTTTTAAAGGGATAGCTATGTAAAAAACGAAAAATATGTAAAAAACGAAAAATAAACAAAATATAAACAAAATATACAGGGACACGACACGACAGGACGACTTACTGCTACGCCATCTTGGATTTGAACATAAAGATATAAAACTGTATTTTTTTGTGAAGAATCAACAACAAAAAGTGGAACGACATGAAGTGGAACGACATTTATTGGATATTTCAAACTTTTTTAACAAATCAAAAACTGAAAAATTGGGCGTGCAAAATTATTCAGCCCCCTTAAGTTAATACTTTGTAGCGCCACCTTTTGCTGCGATTACAGCTGTAAGTCGCTTGGGGTATGTCTCTATCAGTTTTGCACATCGAGAGACATTTTTTCCCATTCCTCCTTGCAAAACAGCTCGAGCTCAGTGAGGTTGGATGGAGAGCATTTGTGAACAGCAGTTTTCAGTTCTTTCCACAGATTCTCGATTGGATTCAGGTCTGGACTTTGACTTGGCCATTCTAACACCTGGATATGTTTATTTTTGAACCATTCCATTGTAGATTTTGCTTTGTGTTTTGGATCATTGTCTTGTTGGAAGACAAATCTCCGTCCCAGTCTCAGGTCTTTTGCAGACTCCATCAGGTTTTCTTCCAGAATGGTCCTGTATTTGGCTCCATCCATCTTCCCATCAATTCTAACCATCTTCCCTGTCCCTGCTGAAGAAAAGCAGGCCCAAACCATGATGTTGCCACCACCATGTTTGACAGTGGGGATGGTGTGTTCAGGGTGATGCGCTGTGTTGCTTTTACGCCAAACATAACGTTTTGCATTGTTGCCAAAAAGTTCAATTTTGGTTTCATCTGACCAGAGCACCTTCTTCCACATGTTTGATGTGTCTCCCAGGTGGCTTGTGGCAAACTTTAAACAACACTTTTTATGGATATCTTTAAGAAATGGCTTTCTTCTTGCCACTCTTCCATAAAAGCCAGATTTGTGCAATATACGACTGATTGTTGTCCTATGGACAGAGTCTCCCACCTCAGCTTCAGATCTCTGCAGTTCATCCAGAGTGATCATGGGCCTCTTGGCTGCATCTCTGATCAGTCTTCTTCTTGTATGAGCTGAAAGTTTAGAGGGAAGGCCAGGTCTTGGTAGATTTGCATTGGTCTGATACTCCTTCCATTTCAATATTATCGCTTGCACAGTGCTCCTTGGGATGTTTAAAGCTTGGGAAATATTTTTGTATCCAAATCCGGCTTTAAACTTCTTCACAACAGTATCTCGGACCTGCCTGGTGTGTTCCTTGTTCTTCATGATGCTCTCTGCGCTTTTAACGGACCTCTGAGACTATCACAGTGCAGGTGCATTTATACGGAGACTTGATTACACACAGGTGGATTGTATTTATCATCATTAGTCATTTAGGTCAACATTGGATCATTCAGAGATCCTCACTGAACTTCTGGAGAGAGTTTGCTGCACTGAAAGTAAAGGGGCTGAATAATTTTGCACGCCCAATTTTTCATTTTTTGATTTGTTAAAAAAGTTTGAAATATCCAATAAATGTCGTTCCACTTCATGATTGTGTCCCACTTGTTGTTGATTCTTCACAAAAAAATACAGTTTTATATCTTTATGTTTGAAGCCTGAAATGTGGAAAAAGGTCGCAAAGTTCAAGGGGGCCGAATACTTTCGCAAGGCACTGTATGTATGTATGTATGTATGTATGTATGTATGTATGTATGTATGTATGTATGTATGTATGTATGTATGTATGTATGTATGTATGTATACATGTATGTATGTGTGTGTGTGTGTGTGTGTATGTATGTATGTATGTATGTATGTATGTATGTATGTATGTATGTATGTATGTATGTATGTATGTATGTATGTATGTATGTATGTATGTATGTATGTCCTCTCACTGTCAACTGCAATTATTTTCAGCAAACGTAACACGTGTAAATATTTGTACGAACATAAGATTCAAAAACTGAGACAAACTGAACAAGTTCCACAGATATGTGACGAACAGAAATTTTATAATATGTCCCTGAACGAAAGGGGAAGGGCAAAATCAAAAGTAACAGTCAGTATCTGGTGTGGCCATCAGCAGCATTAAGTACTGCAGTGCATCTCCTCCTCATGGACTACACCAGACTTGCGAGAGATGTTACCCCACTCTTCCACCAAGGCACCTGCAAGATCCCAGACATTTCTAGGGGGGAATGGCCCTGTCCTCTCCATCCGATCCAACAGGTCCTAGACATGCTCAATGGGATTGAGATCCGGGCTCTTCGCTGGCCATGGCAGAACACTGACATCCCTGTCTTGTAGGAAATCAGCCATACTCCTCGTTCTGTGCGTGGTGGCATTGTCATGCTGCAGGGTCATGTCAGGATGAGCCTGCAGGAAGGGTACCACATGAGGGAGGAGGATGTCTTCCCTGTAACGCACAGCATTGAGATTGCCTGCAATGACAACAAGCTCAGTCCGATGATGCTGTGACACACCGCCCAGCCCATGACGGAACCTCCAACTCCAAATCGATCCCGCTGCAGAGTACAGGCCTCTGTAACGCTCATTCTTTCGACGATAAACGCAAATCCGACCATCACCCCTGGTGAGACAAAACCGCGACTCGTCAGTGAAGAACACTTTTTGCCAGTCCTGTCTGATCCAGCGACGGTGGGTTTGTGCCCAGAGGCGACGTTGTTACCGGTGATATCTAGTGAGAACCTGCCTTACAACAGGCCTACAAGCCCCCAGTCCAGCCTCTCTCAGCCTATTATTCAGTCTATTCAGTGTGAGCACTGATGGAGGGATTGTGCTTTCCTGGTGTAACTCGGGCAGTTGTTGTTGCCATCCCGTACCTGTCCCGCAGGTGTGATGTTCGCATGTACCGATGCGGGTGTTGTTACACGTGGTCTGTGCAGATGTTGTTACACATGATCTGCCACTGCGAGGACTATCAGCTGTCCGTCTTGTCTCCCTGTAGCGCTGTCTTCGGCGTCTCACACTACGAACGTTGAAATTCATTGCCCTGGCCACATCTGCAGTCCTCATGCCTCCTTGCAGCATGCCACGCAGATGAGCAGGGACCCTGGGCATCTTTCTTTCGTTGATTTTCAGAGTCAGTAGAAAGGACTCTTTAGTGTCCTAAGTTTTCATAACTGTGACCTGAATTGCCTACCATCTGTAAGCTGTTAGTGTCTTAACGACCATTCTACAGGTGTATGTTCATTGTTTGGCGCCACCAAACAAGAGGCTGGAAGTATGGGATTGGGATCCATGGACCGCTCCTCTGTTTCTTAAAGCCGGGACAGTGCGTCTGCCTTAACGTTCTGGGAGCCTGGTCGGTAAGAGAGGGTAAACACAAAACGGGTGAAAAACATGGCCCACCTTGCCTGACGAGGATTCAGTCTCCTCGCCTCCTGGATGTACTCCAGTCTGCGATGGTCAGTCCAGATGAGAAAAGGATGTTTAGCACCCTCATGCCAATGTCTCCATGCCTTCAAGGCCCAGATGACAGCCAACAGCTCCCGGTCCCCCACATCAAAGTTTCACTCCGCCAGGCTGAGGTTCTTCGAAAAGCAGGCACAGTGCGGAGCTTCAGTGGCGTACCCGAGCGCTGAGAGAGCACTGCTCCGATCCCAGCTTCGAATGCGTCCACCTCCACTATGAACGGCAAAGATGGATCCGGATGAGCCAACACAGGAACCGAGGTAAACAGAGCCTTCAGGTGCCTAAAAGCCATGTTCGCCTCAGCTGACCACTGCAAGCACACCGGGCCCCCCTTTAGCAGTGAGGTAATGGGAGCAGCAACCTGACCAAAACCCCGGATAAACCTCCGGTAGTAGTTGGCAAACCCTAAAAATCACTACACCTCCTTTACCGTGGTGGGAGTCAGCTAATTACGCACGGCTGCAACCCATACGGCATGACGAGGTACTCATAATGCCCTGAGGTGGTACTAAATGCCGTCTTACGCTCGTCTCCCTTCCGAATACGCACCAGATTTTACGCACTCCTGAGATCCAGTTTATTGAAGAAGTGAGCCCTGTGCATTGACTCAATCGCCATAGCAATAAGAGGTAGCGGGTAACTATACCTCACCATGATTTTATTGAGACCTCGATAATCAATGCACGGGCACAAACATCCATCCTTCTTCTTCACAAAAAAGAAACTCGAGGAGACAGGTGAAATGGAGGTCTGAATGTACCCCTGACGCAGGGATTCGGAGACATATGTCTCCATAGCCACCGTCTCCGCTTGCGACAGGGGATACACGTGACTCCTGGGACGTGCAGCGTCTACCAGGAGATCTATCGCACAATCCCCCCGTCGATGGGGTGGTAATTGAGTCGACCTTCTTTTTACAGAAGGCGAGAGCCAAATCTGAATATTCTGGGAGAATGCGCACGGTGGAGACCTGGTCTGGACTTTCCACCGTAGTAGCACCAACGGAAACCCCTAAACACCTACCTGAGCACTCTCGTGACCACCCCGTGAGAGCCCTCTGTGGCCAAGAAACAGTGGGGTTATGACAAGCTAACCAGGGTAGGCCCAGCACCACGAAATACGCAGGAGAATCAATAAGAAAAAGACTCATCTTTTCCCTGTGACCCCCCTGCATTACCATACTCAAAGGAGCGGTTGCCTCCCTGATAAACCCTGACCCTAATGGTCGACTATCTAAGGCATGAACGGGGAAAGGCATATGCACAGGAACAATGGGAATCCCTAAACTATGAGCTAATCCTTTATTAATGAAATTCCCAGCCGCGCCTGAATCTACTAGCACCTTATGCTGGGAACGCGGGGAAAATTCAGGAAAAGTAACAGAGACAAACATATGTGCAACAGAGGGCTCCTGCTGACTTCATTTTGGTTAGAGATTCTATCACAGTCGTGTGTAAAGGTGGCAGGGAAGTCAGGCGCAGGAGAATCAAAACTTGGTGGAATGGAGTAGTTTAATAACTTAAAACACATAACTCCAAAACCATGAAATACAATGAAACAAAGTGGGTACGAGGACCAAATATAAAACACGAATACTGAACATAAATCAATCTCTGACAAAGACATGAGGGAAAACAGACGGTTAAATACACAACAGGTAATGAATGGGATTGAAACCAGGTGTGTAGTAAGACAAGATAAAACCAAAGGAAAATGAAAAATGGATCAATGATGGCTAGAAGACCGGTGACGTCGACCGCCGAGCACCGCCCGAACAAAGAGAGGCTTCGACTTCCGCAGAAGTTGTGACACCCACAAGGTGGGCTTTTTCATACATGCAGGATTTTCTTCCCAATGTACCTCTAAATGTATTCTGCTCAACCAGTATCTCCGTCTCAGACAGATGACAACAAATCCCCAGCCGTGATGCTATCCTGACTGAAGCAGTAGGGTATGTGTCAACACAAATCTAGATAGTGTCTCTCTGACTGGAATAAGGTTCTCATTGGCAAGGCTTTTTTTCGTCAAAGAGAGACATCCATACAACGGTAAAAGAGCATCCGGATCCCACTTTCTCTCACATTTGACACCGTTCAGGTAAATCAGGCACTCCTGAGATAAACACTTCATAGGATGCCTGCCCTGTGCCTGAGCAGAAAGATGAAACTGACTCTGAAAGCCCCACCAGCTCTACCCAGTACTGCTTTATCTACTCGGTCGGAATGCGGGAGACACTGTCAAAGGAGATGAGGATATCAAAACACAATGTTACACTGCTGCCGTGGGGCTTTCCTGAGCTGAACAAACTAGCTGTAAAACCTCTCGCTTTCACTGGCTTCTTGATCAGAGCGCTTGCATCATTGCTATTTTACAAGAGAATGAGAAATCGACTGAAGGGAAACAGTCAACCATGTTTCTTGTTTGAGAAATTTGACTTCATCTTGCCTCATTCTTAAAAAGCTAGGGAAGAAAATGATCTATTACAATAATAGAAAGCTACAACAAACGAACGCACAATTCTGTATTTCATCACTTTCTACCTCTGTCAGACACACACAAACACACACACACACACACACACACACACACACACACACACACACACACACACACACACACACACAGGGAACAAGAGCAAAAAAGTGTGGTGATTCATCTACTGTCCTTAACACCATGACAGCTCCTGTCCTCTAAGGTCTGCTCAAACTCCTCCTCCCCCAGGTTTAATGGGACCAGCCATTATGACCCTCAGAGGTTTCCTCTGTGCTGTGGTTTCTGGTTTTATGTCATGCCACAAAAATCCTTCATACTTAGCTCTGCATTGACCCACAGGGAAATCCTCCAATCCCTCTCTAACACTCACACTCATAACTACAATGACCTGTTACTCTGTTCATGTCTGTGATCAGCCTGATCTCATAGACTAGACGTAACATAGTAAATGTAAATCCGGGACACTCAAATTAGTATAATGTGTTATGTTTGGTATGGTTATATAAGACAAATGGTTATTTAAGGCAAAAACGAAAGTAGGGTGGTTGGTCAGGGTGGAGGGGTGGGCATACAGTATAACACAGATGTCTAACGATCCAAAGGTTATGATTTTGAATCTCGTCACAGACAACTGCTAATTAGCAAACTTTCAACTACTTACTACTTTTTAGCTACTTTGTAACTACTTAGCATGTTAGCTAACCCTTCCCCTAACCTTAACCCTTTCCCTAACTCTAACCTTAACCCTTTAACCTAACTCCTAAACTTAACTCTAACCCTAACCCCTAGCCTAACTAACTTTAACCAGGTAATTTGTATTTGATGGAAGAGGGAGGTGCAGACATGGGATAGATGGTAAAAGAGCAATGATAGACGCTGCCATCGGTTTTCTGAAAAAAAGTGCCTGATTTTTATTTTATTTCACCTTTATTTAACCAGGTAGGCTAGTTGAGAACAAGTTCTCATTTACAACTGCGACCTGGCCAAGATAAAGCATAGCAGTGTGAACAGACAACAACACAGAGTTACACATGGAGTAAACAATAAACAAGTCAATAACACAGTCGAAAAAAGGAAAAAATAGGTTCTATATACATTGTGTGCAAAAGGCATGAGGAGGTAGGCGAATAATTACAATTTAGCAGATTAACACTGGAGTGATTAATGATCAGATGGTCATGTGCAGGTAGAGATACTGGTGTGCAAAAGAGCAGAAAAGTAAATAAATAAAAACAGTACGGGGATGAGGTAGGTAAAATATGAATATGTAGCGAGGGCCAGCCGACTAGAGCATACAGGTCGCAGTGGTGGGTGGTATAAGGTGCTTTAGTAACAAAACGGATGGCACTGTGATAAACTGCATCCAGTTTGCTGAGTAGAGTATTGGAAGCTATTTTGTAGATAACTTCGCCGAAGTCGAGGATAGGTAGGATAGTCAGTTTTACTAGGGTAAGTTCGGCGGCGTGAGTGAAGGAGGCTTTGTTGCGGAATAGAAAGCCGACTCTAGATTTGATTTTAGATTGGAGATGTTTGATATGAGTCTGGAAGGAGAGTTTACAGTCTAGCCAGACACCTAGGTACTTATAGATGTCCACATATTCTAGGTCGGAACCATCCAGGGTGGTGATGCTAGTCGGGCGTGCGGGTGCAGGAGGCGAACGGTTGAAGAGCATGCATTTGGAGGCCACGGAAGGAATGTTGTATGGCATTGAAGCTCGTTTGGAGGTTAGATAGCACAGTGTCCAAGGAAGGGCCAGAGGTATACAGAATGGTGTCGTCTGCGTAGAGGTGGATCAGGGAATCGCCCGCAAGAGCAACATCATTGATATATAAAGAGAAAAGAGTCGGCCCGAGAATTGAATCCTGTGGCCCCCCATAGAGACTGCCAGAGGACCGGACAACATGCCCTCCGATTTGACACACTGAACTCTGTCTGCAAAGTAGTTGGTTAACCAGGCAAGGCAGTCATTAGAAAAACCGAGGCTACTGAGTCTGCCGATAAGAATATGGGGATTGACAGAGTCGAAAGCCTTGGCCAGGTCGATGAAGACGGCTGCACAGTACTGTCTTTTATCGATGGTGGTTATGATATCGTTTAGTACCTTGAGCGTGGCTGAGGTGCACCTGTGACCGGCTCGGAAACCAGATTGCACAGCAGAGAAGGTACGGTGGGATTCGAGATGGTCTGTGATCTGTTTGTTGACTTGGCTTTCGAAGACCTTAGATTGGCAGGGCAGGATGGATATAGGTCTGTAACAGTTTGGGTCCAGGGTGTCTCCCCCTTTGAAGAGGGGGATGACTGCGGCAGCTCTCCAATCCTTGGGGATCTCAGACGATATGAAAGAGAGATTCGACAGGCTGGTAATAAGGGTTGCGACAATGGCGGCGGATTGTTTCAAAAATAGAGGGTCCAGATTGTCAAGACCAGCTGATTTGTACGGGTCCAGGTTTTGCAGCTCTTTCAGAACATCTGCTATCTGGATTTGGGTAAAGGAGAAGCTGGGGAGGCTTGGGCGAGTAGCTGCGGGAGGGGGGGGGGCTGTTGGCCGAGGTTGGAGTATCCAGGAGGAAGGCATGGCCAGCCGTTGAGAAATGCTTGTTGAAGTTTTCGATTATCATGGATTTATCGGTGGTGACCGTGTTACTTAGCCTCAGTGTAGTGGGCAGCTGGGAGGAGATGCTCTTGTTCTCCATGGACTTTACAGGGTCCCAGAACTTTTGGGAGTTAGAGCTACAGGATGCAAATTTCTGCTTGAAAAAGCTGGCCTTTGCTTTCCTGACTGACTGCGTGTATTGGTTCCTGACTTCCCTGAACAGTTGCATATCGCGGGGACTATTCAATGCTATTGCAGTCCGCCACAGGATGTTTTTGTGCTGGTCGAGGGCAGTCAGGTCTGGAGTGAACCAAGGGCTATATCTGTTCTTAGTTGTGCATTTTGTTAACGGAGCATGCTTATCTAAGAATGACCAGGCATCCTCAACTGACGGGATGAGGTCAATATCCTTCCAGGATACCCGGGCCAGATCGATTAGAAAGGCCTGCTCGCAGAAGTGTTTCAGGGAACGTTTGACAGTGATGAGGGGTGGTCGTTTGACTGCGGACCCGTAGTGGATACAGGCAATGAGGCAGTGATCGCTGAGATCCTGATTGAAGACAGCGGAGGTGTATTTGGAGGGCCACTTGGTCAGGATAACGTCTATGAGGGTGCCCTTGTTTACAGATGTAGGGTTGTACCTGGTGGGTTCCTTGATGATTTGAGTGAGATTGAGGGATCTAGCTTAGATTGTAGGACTGCCGGGGTGTTAAGCATATCCCAGTTTAGGTCACCTAACAGAGCAAACTCTGAAGCTAGATGGGGGGCGATCAATTCACATTGGTGTCCAGGGCACAGCTGGGAGCTGAGGGGGGGTCGGTAGCAGTGAGAGACTTATTTCTGGAGAGAGTAATTTTTTTAATTAGTAGTTCAAACTGTTTGGGTATGGACCTGGAAAGTATGACATTACTTTGCAGTTTAACTCCTCCCCCTTTGGCAGTTCTATCTTTTTATTTTATTTTTTATTTTAAATTTTACCCCCTCTTCTCCCCAATTTCGTGGTATCCAATTTTTGTAGTAGCTACTATCTTGTCTCATCGCTACAACTCCCGTACGGGCTCGGGAGAGACGAAGGTTGAAAGTCATGCGTCCTCCGATACACAACCCAACCAGCCGTACTGCTTCTTAACACAGCGCGCATCCAACCCGGAAGCCAGCTGCACCAATGTGTCAGAGAGTACACCGTGCACCTGGCAACCTTGGTTATTGCGCACTGCGCCCGGCCCGCCACAGGAGTCGCTGCGCGATGAGACAAGGACATCCCTACTGACCAAGCCCTCCCTAACCCGGCCGACGCTAGGCTAATTGTGCGTCGCCCCACGGACCTCCCGGACGCGGCCGGTTACGACAGAGCCTGGGCGCGAACCCAGGGACTCTGATGGCACAGCTGGCGCTGCAGTACAGCAGCGGTTTGTCTTATTCCAGAATACACCCATAATTGTGATCAACACAGTATGGTTCTATGTTTTCCACTCTGTGATTAAAAGTAGTTCTCAGAGTAGAGCTATTTTGAATTGTCCAAAGCCCTTCTCCCCCGATTGCTCAGTTTGGCCTGGCGGCCAGCTCTAGGAAGAGTCTTGGTGGTTCCAAACTTCTTCCGTTTAAGAATGATGGAGGCCACTGTGTCCTTGGGGACCTTCAATATTGCAGAAACGTTTTGGTACCCTTCACCAGATCTGTGTCTTGACATAATCATGTCTCTGAGCTCTATGGACAATTCCTTCGACCTCATGGCTTGGTTTTTGCTCTGACATACACTGTCAACTGTTGGACCTTATATTTTCAACATACAGAAAACATCTCAGAGGGTTGATCTAGCTGCAGATAGCTAATTCTCCTCTATGTGTTTTCCCCTTGCTGCTAATAAGCTCTTACCGATCTAACTAAATTAATTAAGAATATCTGGTTGTCTGACAGTCTATGCAGCAACTATTGTATTAGAGTCAAGCTCTGGTTATTTTATTTATTTTCCTAGACAAGTCAGTTCAGAACAAATTCTGATTTACAATGACAGCTTAGGAACAGTGGGTTAACTACCTTGTTCAGGAGCAGAACGTCATATTTTTACATGGTTAGCTCAGGGATCTGACCCTAGCAACCTTTCAGTTACTGGCCCAACGCTATAACCAAAAGGCTACCTGCTGCCCCAAGTCCTGCCAACTCAAAAACTGCACAATAAATGTATAACCAAGGGGGAACTCGTGCATTTCTCTGAGAAAAGCTGCTTCAGTTTTACTAATCTTCCAAAACACTTGAAATTCTTGTAAAATAATTTGCATTTATTTGATCAAATAGACTTTGAAAGGGTAGACATGCAGAAATTCCTCTTGTCAAAAGTCTTGCTGTTACAAAAGTAGTTCTTCATGCAGCGTAACAGGTTACAGGTTCTTCTTGGTGAAGCGCCTGAATGGCTTCATCATTGCTGAAAAGACCCTGACAATCAAGGATCGTTTTTTGACAAGCTGAGATATGGAGGGAGAAACCTCTCCAACTGGAGCTAGAAACAGAGAGAGAGAGATGCAGTATAGTAACATTGAAAAAGAACAGTGCTATGAGTTTGGTAGGCATACCTATGTTTCTAACACACACCTAAACAAAACTACAAGCTGAGCTCTAAAACATCCTTACCTATGCAATGTGCATCAGTAGAGGGAATCTCAGTCTGTTCCTGGACTGAATGGCAGTCCTTTTTGTTTCCTCTCTTGGAACGCTAACAGAAGAAAGGTAAAGAAAATGGTACAGAGAATAAATAAATGAATAAAACATATTTATTTCATGTATTTGTCTCATCATAGCCACAGCAATAACATCAGCACCTAACTGGAACAAAAAACAAATGCTAACTCCCTGCTATACCTTGAAGTTGATCCTGAGTTTGGTCATTGAAAAGCAAAGGAAGCTCCTTCTTGCTTTCTGCTCAGCCCCCCTCTCTGTCTCAGCCTGGTCTGATGGGTTTGTTGCAGCAGAAGCTGGTCCTGACGCCTCCTTGCATCCCTGTACCAGCTGCTGGGTCAAGGACTTTACCAGGACTCTGTCAAATGCAGGGTCCTGGGAGGAAATAGCTGCTTGCAGGGTGTTGTAAGAGCCAAACTCTTCCATGAGGTTTTTATGTACACCTCTGAACACCCTTTGGATGTTCAGGTTCTGGGAATATGCCTGTGTCCTGGAGAATCTGGATGCAGCACAGAACTCAGACAGGACTTGTCTGATGAGTTGCTGACATGTTTCTGTCAGATCTGCTGCCTGTTGGGAGGGTCCATCTAGGGCTGAGGGTCTGATCTTCGATAGCAACCTTATCACCAGTATGGTGACAAAACAGATGCCATCATCTTTGCTGGAGTCCATCAAGTACTGCAGTGGGAATGCAGTGGCACTGCTGATGTCCGGGGTGATTAAGAGCTCCCTCAGATGGACAGAGCTGCTGGGGATACACTCCTCCTTCTCTTCAATGTCAATCCCATCTCCCTTTGGTACCAAAGAGGTTCCCTTGCTGGTGAAAGACGGAGTGGAGGATCGAAAAGAGGCTTTAGCACTCGGTGGTCGACTGCTGTCAGTCATTGGACTGTTACGATGCAGGGGTTCATCTGTGTGTGCCATCATCTTTGTCTTTAGGTCACTTGAAGAAATCTCTGGCATTTTAGAGACTCTGGTGTCGATGCAGGAGCTCCTGACGATGGGGCAGGTCAGATCAAAAGGCACTTGGTCAGGGATGGGAGTGCCAGGGAGGTTGATCTCTAACTCACACTCTGACCTAGGACCCTTTGAAGAGCTGGACAAGGAACTACGACCATTTAAAGAAGTGGACAAAGATGAACAGGTTCTAGGGATGTCTTGGCAGACGTGTTCACTGTCATCCTCACTTTTCTCAACCTCCTTCAGCATAGTTCCTAACATCTCATTGATCTGAAGGAGCTCCCTGGAATCCTTCATTCGCCCTAAGTTTGAGATTTCACTCTGGATAGCAACCAGGATTTCCCCAAGGGTCTCTTTGGAAGAAGCATTTTCTGTCCTTTCGGATCCGGATGGCTTCAGCCCTGTGAAGAAATCCTTAAGTGTGTTCTTCATACTGACGCAGATGGTCTTAGCTGTTGACCAAAGCTTCTCTTCTGATATTTTAACACTCAATTCAGTATCATCCAGTTGGGAGCCCCCGTGGGAGCACTGCGAAACTCTCCCACTTCTTTCCAGTAGCACAGTGTCAGTGGACTCATTTTTCTGGAAAATAGTGGTCATTCCTTTGACAAAGGTTTCCACTAATCCAGAGGCTGTATTCTCAGAGGACATGGAGGACATGGATTCTGAAAGGACATGGATCTCTGATGGTGAGCTAGATGATAAGCCAGCCTGCAGACTTTTCTGAAGACCAGTATGGCTGATCTGTGTGATAAAGGAATGACTGGATCTCATCAGCACTTTACTCACTGCCTCTTCTGCCTGAGTCTGGAAGTCATTGCTAGAGAGCTTCTTAATGCTCTGAATCAGACTAGTAGAGGACCCTGTGATTCTGACACTCTCTTCTGAGCTCAGTTGAGAATATTGAGTACTCACGCTCAAGTCTTCATTGGGTGAGGGTGACTGGGAAATAGTATAGTCATCGAGCTTTGATAGGACACCATCAACAAACCAACAAGCCTCTAGGGACTCATCAGATGAACTGACAACGGCCAAGGATTTACTCTCCACTTTTGATAACTCTGACTTGTAGATGGAAAAAACACTGCTAAGAACTTCTTGAGTACTGGTATCCAGATTGGAGCGACAGAGAGCTGGTATTGGTTGGCTCTCACTGGGAACACTACTAAGTTCGGTGCTGGGTAACTGGACCTCAACAGTTGAAACAGTTGCCTTTTCCAGGGTGTCTGAAGACTCCTGAAGAGAAGCATCCTTAGCCACACCTTCTTCTCGAGTGGATAGAGTTAAAAGGTCCCTCAGCTTTGCTCGTATACGGCCGTAGAGTGTGCGGGCTAGAGAGAAAGTTATCATCTGTGAAGATCCTGTTTTGTGGTCATTTACAGGAACTGGCCAATCAACTGCTTCACATGTGCCTTCAAATGATGCTATCGTCTCCATGCCTCCCACAAATGCCTTAACAATCACTGTGGCAGTGGAGGTTACAGATGTCAGGGCTGTGCAGCTGGTATTCAGAGGGGCTTCAGTAATGCTAGGAGCAGCACTAGAAGGCCTAGAGGAAGGAGCCATGCCAGAAGAGCTGCTGACTTTCCTTGTAAGGATGGTGTTCACCGCCTTCAGGGCTTTAGACTGAAAGTCGGGGCTAGAGAGGGTCTGAAGCTTTCTGGCCACCACACTGGTAGAGGATCCAGTCTCTTTGAGAAAGTGAGTGGTCCCTTCTTTCCCAGATGGACACTCAACATCAAGGTCACATTGAAGATTGGTCAGAAATGTAGACCCCAAGATTCTCATCTTCTTGGCCAGATCCAATAGGATGTTGAAGTCCTGTGCCATTTTGTCCATTGTGCCGACAATGGCATCCAGCACATCATCGGTCACAGGGTCCATGAGGGGCTCGATAAACCCTACCCACTCTGGCTCAGACGTTTGGCTCTGTAGCTCGGCCAGGATCTGCACGGAGGCTACCCGAATGACCTCCTTGCCTGCTGCTATGTCCTGACTGTCCATAAGGGGGCAACACCCCGGGCTGGCCTGAATGGCCACTGACAGGCCAGAGTTAAGCTGGTGTACCACCTCCCCCACGATAGCACAGCTCAACTCGGAGGAGCTGGGGTTGGAGTGACCCTCAACCAGGGATATCAGGAGGCTCTCTTCCGTTATCCCAAAAAGAGCCTTCAGAGGCTCCTCCATGAGTGGAGCCTCTCTAGTTGCAGGCAAGCTCTGCAATGAGGTCTGGGACCTTGAAGATAAACACACAATCACCACTTATGCCATGCAAATGTGACCAACTGTCACACCCTGACCATAGTTTGCTTTGTATGTTTCTATGTTTTGTTTGGTCAGGGTGTGATCTGAGTGGGCATTCTATGTTGTGTGTCTAGTTTGTCTGTTTCTGTGTTTGGCCTGATATGGTTCTCAATCAGAGGCAGGTGTTAGTCATTGTCTCTGATTGGGAACCATATTTAGGTAGCCTGTTTGGTGTTGGGTTTGTGGGTGATTGTTCCTGTCTTTGTGTTTGTTACACCAGATAGGGTTGTTTTCGGTTTCACGGTTTTTGTATATTGTTCTATTTTCATCTTTATTAAAGATGTATCAAAATAACCATGCTGCGTTTTGGTCCACCTCTCCTTCAACAGAAGAAACCCGTTACACCAACTGTATCTAATCTGGGTCATTAGTGAGCCTGAAAACCAAATTAGAGCAATGATGGATTACTTCTCATACCACCTGTAGTTCTAGAAGCCTAAAACCAACTGACACAATTTTTTGCCTGATTTTTATGTTTGTATGACATCAGAATATGATTAATTCTGAAAGGCATGTACCTGATCTATTTATTCATAGATGACTTTATGGCTTACCCAGTTAAAAATGACTTTCACCTGGACCCACCCCCTCAGTGGCAACATTTCTGACCAGAACTTAAAACTACAAGGTGTGAATTACAAGTTAATAATTTATGATAAGTATGGGTCAGGTCTTGCAATTATTAAGTTGAAATATTGCTGTGAACATACCTCTTAGGCGAACAGCATGGTGATGAGGTCCTGCGGGTGGATTTTTGGCGGCACCATGCACTGCCATTCCTCCTCCTCTCCTTAGTCCAGTAGTTCATCTCACTGATCAGCAGCCTTTTCTCTCTCTCATCCAGACTGCCTAAGGAATCCTCAGAGCACTGGGATTCTGGGGAGGTTGCCCCACTCCTCAGGTTCACCCCCATGATACGAGCTAGCGCTGGTAGGAGAATGCGGAGGGCTGTCTGGGTCACGACTTTAACAATCTTCAGACACAGCATGGAGAGCTGCTCGAATGTGAGCTATGGCCAACAAACAGAGGAATGTTTTTGTCAATCAAGTAATTCCATGACACCATTCCCTATATAGCGCACAACTTTTGACCAGAACCTTATGTGGAGAGACTTACGTTATTTTTCATGCCATGCTGAATCACTCTCCATTGGCTAGAGAAAAGAAAAGAAAGGAAACATATTTTACCTGCACACTGATGTTGAGTTAGGGGAGTCACTAGATAGCCATGTTAGGGAAAATAAACGTGTATTTAATTAAGCTATTAGCAAGTACATGAGACATTTTGTTCTTGATTTACAGGAAGAGTTAGGGGTGTGGTTACAGTGATGTTAGGTGTAGTGTTTGAAATCCCCTTTGTGGTTAGAAGGTGCACTATGACTATAAATTCAGAGTTGTTGTATGTGAGGTTGGAAAAAGACATGGGACTTGCTCATCAGTTAGACTCCTCAGGAAGGAGAGGAGGATTGGGGCACAGCATGTCTCAATCTTGAGAGAAGGCATTAGAGTCCTCTGAGCCTCCTTCTCCAGCTGCTCAATGATAGATTCCCTTTCCCGGAAACCACACCCAGGTGTCTGAGAAGACTCTGGGAAACCGCAAAGAGAAATCTAAAGTTGAATCTGAACTTGATCCCCAATTTCCTTCACCTTTAGTGATTTGATTGCACTGGACAGGTAAAAGCACATCTCTCTGCGGGCCTCCACTATATTGCTTTCACCTATATAGATACTATCTTCTCAGATTAGTGCTGATGAATTTGAACACAACCTGCACCCAACATGAAGTAATCTCGAACCTGCACCAATGCTGCAGTCCTCCTCCACGGAAGTCTTCTTGGCACAGCCACTGGACTTACGTTTAGCCTACATGAAAACAGATTATAGGTCTCATAGCAGATCTAAGGTCAGTGTAGCGTCTCCTCCTAATGCTTTAAGGCTAGGATTTAGTGATAGTAAACTAATCCTAGATCTGTGCCTAAGTAGGCAGAGCATGTGTAAAGGACAGCATATTTCTTACCTTGCCTCCTGTCCTGTTCTTGTTGGTCTCATGTGTCTCTGTTTCATCCTTCATATTCCCCACAACCTTATTTTGGTCATCTGGGGGATCCTCCCATTTCATGCTCTGGTGGATAAATGAGAGGCCAATATCAGTCCTAGGTTGTGACTTTATGAAACAACTTATTCGCTCCTATTTTAAACAAAACGGCAATAGTGGTCAGATTTCAGTCCATGGATCAAACCAGTGAGACCTATTGCTGTGTTAGTGACCTACTATATTGTTAGTAATTTCTCTTCTAAACTCAAAATAGGCTAAATGAACCATACCTTGCTGTCATCTGACATGATGTGTAGCTTATTGTTGTAGGCTGTTTAGAGGAAATACTAATACCTCCTTTGAAAAAACGTCAGTGAACCATCGGCTAACAACTGAAGTGAATATGAACGTCCTTGAATTATGCCAAAGCATTGTTGAATACTCGATTCCGATTGGCTGAAGCCAGAGCATTCTCCAAAGATGTCATACACACATGATGTCACAATTAGGCCTAAGTCTAATGTCTATATGAATTGTCAATGTAATTGGAAAACAAATCAAAGCTTGTCAAAGTTCTGCCAAACGAAAATATGTCTAAGTGCACGTTTTTGCGTTTAATTTATGGTTTATCATGCATCGTCATTCATCACCATGCACAAAAACGTAACTCGCCGCCATTCATTAGCTATAATTCTGAGGTTGCAAAGCTGCAGAACTAGGACGTGCAATAAATTATAACCACTTGCAGAATAATGTTCAAGGAGGCTTGAACTATTTCAGCACTGTGGAGCTGTCCGCTGCATAGAGCTGACACGTTTCTTGGCGTCAGGGGACCGTGCCATGGTGCTGAAACGGAGCAGGGCTCAGTTCTATGGATATCTCATGCGGATTTTCCTGCTAGCCTATGTATAACGATACTATAATCACACAATTTTCAGCCATCCGCCAACACAAATGGCATGTCAACGTTTCCCAAATAATAATGCAATGAAGCCAAGCCGAGATGTATGGTTCTTCATCCAGAGGACGAAGCACCACTGTATCATCTAAAACCTTCAGAGAGATCCCTTAAAACTGTAGTATAAATTCTCCACGGCTGTTATGGTAGCTAGGTTAATTTAGAGAGACATGTACAAATCCAACACATAGCGTTTCTACTGAGTCCTGCTTAGAGGTGACTGACCGTCATGTTGCTAGTTGTAATGACGCTTTTAAAACAATAATAGTTATTTGTAATTGCTCTGGGAGCTAATTATTGCAGAGCCCAGCTACACATCCTGCTCGCTGGGCTCATTATGGACAGCCAATGAGCAGTTCAGGTGAAAAAGTCAGCCAGATCTGATCCTTATAACATACATGATACTAGGATACTGTAGCAACCTGCCGGCCTGCACATTCCTCCATGGCACGAATGCTACACGCGCAATATGGTATGCTAACATCCCACAACAATTCCCCAATTGGAATTACTTGCCTAAACTTCCAATCATACTTATTTTCTAATATCAACCATAGTTTCTGCACTTAAGGCAGACTTGCCATTAGAACAAGATGGAATTAGGACAACTGTAAAGCTCATTAAACGTATGCTAAAATGAACCTTACCTGGCTGTCGTCAGCCATTATGTGTAGCCCGTTAATTAAGGCTCTGCGCCTCTGATACTGCAGCTGTTCTGATAGGCTACTGTAGCTTTTCTGTAACTGTTAAATGACGTCTTCCTTAGTTACATTCCCAAATATTTTGTGTCATTTAACCTACCTTTTCTTCATCCATAATAGCATACAGTATTTTTTATATATAATATTATTTATTTTTTAATTTGTTTTAGAACACATTCAAGAACCTCCAGAAGCTAACAAGCTAATTAGCTACAAGCTATTTAGTCATTGTTAGCCACTGCTAGCGGCTTTTACCTTCTGCACAGATACCAGCCCTGTTCTTAGCCTGGATAATACTCGCCAGTCTACCAGTATCAGACTGTCTCTCCACAACAACTCCGGATTCCTGCCGTAATCCATGGACCACTACTTCTGATCTTCACAGCTAGCTTGCAGCTAGCTAGCTCACAGCTGTTTTGCACTCACCGTGGCACCCAGTACCGAAGCTATCCCTGAGGCCCACCTCCCGGCCTACTCAGCTGTTCACCCGAACCCCACTCATACACGGCTAGAGCCCAATATTCCACCGGATCCTTGCTGTAAACTCTGGACCTTGGCACCGGTTCACCGCTGCTACCGATTGGCTATAGTGGCTAACGCCACTGCCACGAAGCTAGCACCAGTTAGCCGTGAGCCAGGCGCATCTCCCGGCTAGCAAACTAAATTCTTCAATACCTCTTTCGCCACCTGGCTTCGATTATCTGTCGACACGGACCCCCGCCGCATCACCACGACTGGTCTGCCAACAAATACTCCATCCGCTGTGCCTTTCAACCGGCCTCTGTCGGAGGGCTACTAACTTTAAACGCCGTGTCGCTAGCGTAGTGGCGGCGTCCCTGTTCCATCTACTGCTGCCCTCTGGACACTATGATCACTTGGCTACATAGCTGATGCCTGCTGGACTGTCCATTAATCAGGGTACTCCATTCTGTTTATTTATTTGTTATCTGTCGGCCCCAGCCGCGAACTCAGGCTCTGTGTGTAGTTAATCCGACCCTCTCTGCCTAGTCATCGCCATTTTACCTGCTGTTGTTGTGTTAGCTGATTAGCCGTTGTTGTCTCACCTGTTGTTTTAGCTAGCTCTCCCAATCAACACCTGCGATTACTTTATGCCTCGCTGTTTGTCTCTCTCAAATGTCAATATGCCTTGTATACTGTTGTTCAGGTTAGTTGTCATTGTTTTGGTTTACAATGGAGCCCCTAGTTCCACTCTTCATACCTCTGATACCTCCTTTGTACCACCTCCCAGACATGAGGTGACCTCACCCATTACAACCAGCATGTCCAGAGATACAACCTCTCTTATCATAACCCAGTGCCTGGGCTTACCTCCGCTGTACCCGCACCCCACCATACCCCTGTCTGCACATTATGCCCTAAATATATTCTACCATGCCCAGAAATCGTAATAGTCCAATGACTGACAGCAGCCGACCACCGAGTGCTAAAGCCTCTTTTCGACTCCGTCTTTCACCAGCAAGGGAACCTCTTTGGTACCAACAGGCAGCAGATCTGACAGAAACATCTCAGCAACTCATCAGACAAGTCCTGTCTGAGTTCTGTGCTGCATCCAGATTCTCCAGGACACAGGCATATTCCCAGAACCTGAACATCCAAAGGGTGTTCAGAGGTGTACATAAAAACCTCATGGGGGAGTTTGGCTCTTGTAACACCCTGCAAGCAGCTATTTCCTCCCAGGACCCTGCATTTGACTGAGTAAAGTCTGGTAAGGTAAAGTCCTTGACCCAGCAGCTGGTACAGGAATGCAAGGAGGCGTCAAGACCAGCTACTGCTGCAACAAACCCATCAGACCAGGCTGAGACAGAGAGGGGGGCTGAGCAGAAAGCAAGAAGGAGCTTCCTTTCCTTTTCAATGACCAAACTCGGGATCAACTTCAAGGTATAGCAGGGAGTTAGCATTTGTTTTTTGTTCCAGTTAGGTGCTGATGTTATTGATATGATAAGACAAATACATGAAATACATATGTTTTATTCATCACTAAATTGTTGCCTTGGATTCAGAAGTGTTCCATTTATTTATTTATTCTCTGTACCATTTTCTTTACCTTTCTTCTGTTAGCGTTCCAAGAGAGGAAACAAAAAGGACTGCCATTCAGTCCAGGAACAGACTGAGATTCCCTCTACTGATGGACATTGCATAGGTAAGGATTTTAGAGCTCTGCTAAAGCTTGTAGTTTTGTTTAGGTGTGTGTTAGAAACATAGGTATGCCTACCAAACTCATAGCACTGTTATTTTTCAACGTTACTATACTGCAACTCTCTCTCTCTCTCTCTTACCCCATCCATTTCTCTTGTGTTTCTAGCTCCAGTTGGAGAAGTTTCTCCCTCCATATCTCAGCTTGTCAAAAAACGTTCCTTGATTGTCAGGGTCTTTTCAGCAATGATGAAGCCATTCAGGCGCTTCACCAAGAAGAACCTGTAACCTGTTATGCTGCATGAAGAACTACTTTTGTAACAGCAAGACTTTTGACAAGAGGAATTTCTGCATGTCTACCCTTTCAAAGTCTATTTGATCAAATAAATGCAAATTATTTTACAAGAATTTCAAGTGTTTTGGAAGATTAGTAAAACTGATGTAGCTTTTCTCAGAGAAATGCACTAGTTCCCCCTTGGTTACACATTTATTGTGCAGTTTTTGAGTCGGCAGGACTTGGGGCAGCAGGTAGCCTTGTGGTTAGAGCGTTGGGCCAGTAACTGAAAGGTTGCTATGTCAGATCCCTGAGCTAACCATGTAAAAATATGACGTTCTGCTCCTGAACAAGGTAGTTAACCCACTGTTCCTAAGCTGTCATTGTAAATAAGAATTTGTTCTGAACTGACTTGTCTAGGAAAATAAATAAAATAACCAGAGCTTGACTCCAATACAATAGTTGCTGCATAGACTGTCAGACAACCAGATATTCTTAATTAATTTAGTTAGATCGGTAAGAGCTTATTAGCAGCAAGGGGAAAACACATAGAGGAGAATTAGCTATCTGCAGCTAGATCAACCCTCTGAGATGTTTTCTGTATGTTGAAAATATAAGGTCCAACAGTTGACAGTGTATGTCAGAGCAAAAACCAAGCCATGAGGTCGAAGGAATTGTCCATAGAGCTCAGAGACATGATTATGTCAAGACACAGATCTGGTGAAGGGTACCAAAATGTTTCTGCAATATTGAAGGTCCCCAAGGACACAGTGGCCTCCATCATTCTTAAACGGAAGAAGTTTGGAACCACCAAGACTCTTCCTAGAGCTGGCCGCCAGGCCAAACTGAGCAATCGGGGGAGAAGGGCAGTGCAGTGGAGCAGCAGTGCAGTGGAGTAGCTTCAACAGCCATAAGCCCAGGGATTTCACATCACATTCCATGATGCAATGCAGAATACGGCTTCACACAGAACAATCACCAAACCCAATAGATAACACGTAGCACAGCCAAACATCATGTATCACATGAAGATGCATGTGTGTTCTCCAGACGTGATACCTTGTCACGGACCTGCTGTTTCGATCTTCGCTCTCTCTCTCCCTCTCTCTCTCTACCACACCTGTTGTCTCACCTCTGAATGTTCGGCTATGAAAAGCCAACTGACCATTACTCCGGAGGTGCTGACCTGTTGCACCTTCAGTAACCACATTATTTTGTTGACTCTGCTGGTCATCTATGAAGAATGTTTGAACTACAGTACTTGAAGAACTAGTAGGATGTCCCTTGGGGGTATCCGTACCTATGTAGGACATGTGAGGGTTAGGTTAATAAACAGGCTGGAGCTAGAACCTCGTTGTCGCGCGTCTTTATTTTAGATCATAGGAACTACATGGTGTCAGAAGAGGTTTTAAAATTCACATAAACGTGAAGGAGGTACCAAGTAAATCATACTTTCAGGCTGTTTCAAAGCAGGGAGGGCACAGTGTTGGAGATAAAACAGCGCATATCATTATTTTGCTAGCTAACGAGCAAGGACTAAGCTACTGCTAAGCAACATGTTGCAAGAGGAAGAAGCTGGCGGGATTTCAGGGTTTGCGACTCCAAGTTCAACGGGCTCTGGCGCAAACACGGACAGGCCAGTGGCTAGTGCTTTCCCATTAGTCCCCCGGAGAATTTTGTTTGTATGGACATACAAAACTGGCCGAAATGAATCAGTCGCTTTGAAAGGTACAGGGTAGCATCAGGCGTAAACGTGAAAAATGAGGCATTTCAAGTTAATACACTGATCTACTCTATGGGTGATGAAGCCGAGGATATATTAAATGCTTCAACGTTGACCGACGAAGAGAAACTGAATTACAGTGCCGTTAAAGACTGTTTTGGAACGCATTTTGTAGGGAGACACAATATTATTTTTGAGAGAGTTAGGTTTAATATGCGCAAACAGGAGCAGGGTGAAACCACTGACAGTTTTATCACAGCTGTTCACAAACTAGCAGAACATTGTCAGTTTGGCGCGCTCAGGGAAGAGCTGATCCGAGATCGGATGGTGAGGCAGAGAGAGCTGTGAAAACAGTCAAGGGACTGCTGAAAAAGAACAAGGATCCATACAGGGCTCTGTTAGCTTACAGAGTTACACCACTGCATCATGGGCCGTCGCCTGCCGAGCTCCTGATGGGCAGGAGGCAGCGTTCCCCATTGCCTGTCTCGCCGGCTCAGCTTAAACCCCGATGGCCTAACAGAAAGGCCTTCGCTGAGAGGGACAAAAGTCTGAAACAAACGCAAACTGGAGACTTTAATCGGAGACACCGTGCTAAGGAGAGGCCAGAGCTGACCGAAGGTCAACGCGTGTGGATTACAAACTCAAAGACACCAGCAATAGTGCTGAGGAAAGCGGATGCCCCACGCTCCTATGTGGTGGCACAGGCTCAGAAGAGGTACGAAGGAACAAAACACACCTCAGAGCTCTTCCAGATCTACCAGCCACACAGACCGAGGCCACAGAAAATGTACAAAAAGAGGGTGAAGGAGAGAGAATGCTCACAGAGCCACAAGCGCGCCCAAAAAGGGATGTGAAGCCACCAGAGTGGCTGAAAGACTATGTTACGTGAAGAGAAAACATACTGCTGGGGAACATACCCAGCAACAAGAGACTGTACCTAAGTTAATGTTCATACTGTGTGATTTAATGCTTTCATACTGTTTCAGGATGGGAAGTAGCATGTTCGAGAATAATACTGGTTTCCAAATTGCATTTCAGTTATGCTTCAGTGGTTATGCATGTTGAGTTCTTGTTCATGGGAGAGGGGAAGATGTAGTAGGATGTCCCTTGGGGTGTATCCGTACCTATGTAGGACATGCGAGGGTTAGGTTAATAAACAGGCTGGAGTTAGAACCTCGTTGTCGCGCGTCTTTATTTTAGATCATACTACAAGAACAATCTGGCCTTATTGGCCATGTACGCTTATAATTTCCACCGGCACAGCCAGAAGAGGACTAGCCACCCCTCAGAGCCTGGTTCCACTCTAGGTTTCTTCCTAGGTTCCTGTTTTTCTAGAGAGTTTTTCCTAGCTACCGTGCTTCTAAATCTGCATTGCATGCTATTTGAGGTTTTAAGCTGGGTGTCGGAATAAGCATTTTGTGACATCTGCTGATGTAAAAAGGGCTTTATAAATAAATTGTACTGATTGATTGATGATTGATTGTATGAAATGGAGTAGCATCTATCCATCGTGTAAAATGAACATTGTGCACTGTCTCCATGGAGTATACTACTGCAGCCTTAGGCAATGTATATTTACGTGGTGCATAACATTATCTCATATCACATGCATGGCAAGACATGATTGATGTAATTAGATGCTCTGGAGAGATCCCACCCTCCTTCCCCAACACATGTAGAATGCTTAGAAACCACCAGAAACCTGTGAAATAGATCAACATGTTTAATCTCCTCTCAAGGTCTGTTGATTTACAGTATCTCAGAATCAGGAACTGTCATATCCCATGTGATATGTCAAAACAAGTTGATACATGTGTTATCATGGTGCATTGGGTTTGTATTTGTATTTATTGTGGATCCCCTTTAGCTGCAGCAGCTACTCTTCATGGGGTCCAGTAAAATGAAGGCAGTTATACAATTGTAAAAACATTCCTATACATTCACAACAGATTTCACAAAATCCATGTTCCTGTTTGATTTCGGGGTAGGCTGTCAACAGCGCGTACTGTGACACTATGATATGTATTCTGATCAAGTCAACAATACCTCTAGGCATATCTGACGTATTAGAAAATAAGTATGATTGGAAGTTTAGGCAAGTAATTCCAATTGGGGAATTGTTGTGGGATGTTAGCATACCATATTGCGCGTGTAGCATTCGTGCCATGGAGGATTGTGCAGGACCGGGAGGTTACTACAGTATCCTAGTATCATGTATGTTATAGGGATCAGATCTGGCTGACTTTTTCACCTGAACTGCTCATTGGCTGTCCATAATGAGCCCAGCGAGCAGGATGTGTAGCTGGGCTCTGCAATAATTAGCTCCCAGAGCAATTACAAATAACTATTATTGTTTTAAAAGCGTCATTACAACTAGCAACATGACGGTCAGTCACCTCTAAGCAGGACTCAGTAGAAACGCTATGTGTTGGATTTGTCCATGTCTCTCTAAATTAACGTAGCTACCATAACAGCCGTGGAGAGTTTATACTACAGTTTTAAGGGATCTCTCTGAAGGTTTTAGATGATACAGTGGTGCTTCGTCCTCTGGATGAAGAACCATACATCTCGGCTTGGCTCCATTGCATTATTATTTGGGAAACGTTGACATGCCATTTGTGTTGGCGGATGGATGAAAATAATGTGATTATAGTATCGTTATACATAGGCTAGCAGGAAAATCCGCATGAGATATCCATAGAACTGAGCCCTGCTCCGTTTCAGCACCATGCCGCGGTCTCCGGTGCTGCCCAGACTCGAAACATTTCAGCACCATGGCACGGTTCCCTGACTCCAAGAAACGTGTCAGCTCTATGCAGCGGACAGCTCCACAGTGCTGAAATAGTTCAACCCCCCTTGAACATCTTTGATTTGAAATTATTCTGCAAGTGGTTATAATTTATTGCACGTCCTAGTTCTGCAGCTTTGCAACCTCAGAATTATAGCTAATGGATGGCAGCGAGTTACGTTTTTGTTCATGGTGATGAATGACGACGCATGATAAACCATAAATGAAACGCAAAAACGTGCACTTAGACATATTTTCGTTTGGCAGAACTTTGACAAGCTTTGATTTGTTTTCCAATTACATTGACAATTCATATAGACATTAGACTTAGGCCTAATTGTGACATCATGTGTGTATGACATCTTTGGAGAATGCTCTGGCTTCAGCCAATCGGAATCGAGTATTCAACAATGCTTTGGCATAATTCAAGGACGTTCATATTCACTTCAGTTGTTTGCCGATGGTTCACTGACGTTTTTTCAAAGGAGGTATTAGTATTTCCTCTAAACAGCCTACAACAATAAGCTACACATCATGTCAGATGACAGCAAGGTATGGTTCATTTAGCCTATTTTGAGTTTAGAAGAGAAATTACTAACAATATAGTAGGTCACTAACACAGCAATAGGTCTCACTGGTTTGATCCATGGACTGAAATCTGACCACTATTGCCGTTTTGTTTAAAATAGGAGCAAATAAGTTGTTTCATAAAGTCACAACCTAGGACTGATATTGGTCTCTCATTTATCCACCAGAGCGTGAAATGGGAGGATCCCCCAGATGACCAAAATAAGGTTGTGGAGAATATGAAGGATGAAACAGAGACACATGAGACCAACAAGAACAGGACAGGAGGCAAGGTAAGAAATATGCTGTCCTTTACACATGCTCTGCCTACTTAGGCATAGATCTAGGATTAGTTTACTATCACTAAATCCTAGCCTTAAAGCATTAGGAGGAGACGCTACACTGACCTTAGATCTGCTATGAGACCTATAATCTGTTGTCATGTAGGCTAAACGTAAATCCAGTGGTTGTGCCAAGAAGACTTCCGTGGAGGAGGACTGCAGCATTGGTGCAGGTTCGAGATTACTTCATGTTGGGTGCAGGTTGTGTTCAAATTCATCAGCACTAATCTGAGAAGATAGTATCTATATAGGTGAAATCAATATAGTGGAGGCCCGCAGAGAGATGTGCTTTTACCTGTCCAGTGCAATCAAATCACTAAAGGTGAAGGAAATTAGGGATCAAGTTCAGATTCAACTTTAGATTTCTCTTTGCGGTTTCCCAGAGTCTTCTCAGACACCCGGGTGTGGTTTCCGGGAAAGGGGGTCTATCATTGAGCAGCTGGAGAAGGAGGCTCAGAGGACTCTAATGCCTTCTCTCAAGATTGAGACATGCTGTGCCCCAATCCTCCTCTCCTTCCTGAGGAGTCTAACTGATGAGCAAGTCCCATGTCTTTTTCCAACCTCACATACAACAACTCTGAATTTATAGTCATAGTGCACCTTCTAACCACAAAGGGGATTTCAAACACTACACCTAACATCACTGTAACCACACCCCTAACTCTTCCTGTAAATCAAGAACAAAATGTCTCATGTACTTGCTAATAGCTTCATTAAATACACGTTTATTTCCCCTAACATGGCTATCTAGTGACTCCACTAACTCAACATCAGTGTGCAGGTAAAATATGTTTCCTTTCTTTTCTTTTCTCTAGCCAATGGAGAGTGATTCAGCATGGCATGAAAAATAACGTAAGTCTCTCCACATAAGGTTCTGGTCAAAAGTTGTGCGCTATATAGGGAATGGTGTCATGGAATTACTTGATTGACAAAAACATTCCTCTGTTTGTTGGCCATAGCTCACATTCGAGCAGCTCTCCATGCTGTGTCTGAAGATTGTTAAAGTCGTGACCCAGACAGCCCTCCGCATTCTCCTACCAGCGCTAGCTCGTATCATGGGGGTGAACCTGAGGAGTGGGGCAACCTCCCCAGAATCCCAGTGCTCTGAGGATTCCTTAGGCAGTCTGGATGAGAGAGAGAAAAGGCTGCTGATCAGTGAGATTAACTACTGGACTAAGGAGAGGAGGAGGAATGTCAGTGCAGGGTGCCGCCAAAAATCCACCCGCAGGACCTCATCACCATGCTGTTCGCCTAAGAGGTATGTTCACAGCAATATTTCAACTTAATAATTGCAAGACCTGACCCATACTTATCATAAATTATTAACTTGGAATTCACACCTTGTAGTTTTAAGTTCTGGTCAGAAATGTTGCCACTGAGGGGGTGGGTCCAGGTGAAAGTCATTTTTAACTGGGTAAGCCATAAACTCATCTATGAATGAATAGATCAGGTACATGCCTTTCAGAATTAATCATATTCTGATGTCATACAAACATAAAAATCAGGCAAAAAATTGTGTCCGTTGGCTTTATGCTTCTAGAACTACGGTGGTATGAGAAGTAATCCATCATTGCTCTAATTTGGTTTTCAGGCTCACTAATGAACTAGATTAGATACAGTTGGTGTAACGGGTTTCTTCTGTTGAAGGAGAGGCGGACCAAAACGCAGCGTGGTTATTTTTGATTACATCTTTAATAAAGATGAAAATAGAACAATATACAAAACCGTGAAACCGAAAACAGCCCTATCTGGTGTAACAAACACAAAGACAGGAACAATCACCCACAAACCCTAACACCAAACAGGCTACCTAAATATGGTTCCCAATCAGAGACAATGACTAACACCTGCCTCTGATTGAGAACCATATCAGGCCAAACACAGAAACAGACAAACTAGACACACAACATAGAATGCCCACTCAGATCACACCCTGACCAAACAAAACATAGAAACATACAAAGCAAACTATTTTCAGGGTGTGACAGTTGGTCACATTTGCATGGCATAAGTGGTGATTGTGTGTTTATCTTCAAGGTCCCAGACCTCATTGCAGAGCTTGCCTGCAACTAGAGAGGCTACACTCATGGAGGAGCCTCTGAAGGCTCTTTTTGGGGTAACGGAAGAGAGCCTCCTGATATCCCTGGTTGAGGGTCACTCCAACCCCAGCTCCTCCGAGTTGAGCTGTGCTATCGTGGGGGAGGTGGTACACCAGCTTAACTCTGGCCTCTCAGTGGCCATTCAGGCCAGCCCGGGGTGTTGCCCCCTTATGGACAGTCAGGACATAGCAGCAGGCAAGGAGGTCATTCGGGTAGCCTCAGTGCAGATCCTGGCCGAGCTACAGAGCCAAACGTCTGAGCCAGAGTGGGTAGGGTTTATCGAGCCCCTCATGGACCCTGTGACCGATGATGTGCTGGATGCCATTGTCGGCACAATGGACAAAATGGCACAGGACTTCAACATCCTATTGGATCTGGCCAAGAAGATGACAATCTTGGGGTCTACATTTCTGACCAATCTTCAATGTGACCTTGATGTTGAGTGTCCATCTGGGAAGGAAGGGACCACTCACTTTCTCAAAGAGACTGGATCCTCTACCAGTGTGGTGGCCAGAAAGATTCAGACCCTCTCTAGCCCCGACTTTCAGTCTAAAGCCCTGAAGGCAGTGAACACCATCCTTACAAGGAAAGTCAGCAGCTCTTCTGGCATGGCTCCTTCCTCTAGGCCTTCTAGTGCTGCTCCTAGCCTTACTGAAGCCCCTCTGAATACCAGCTGCACAGCCCTGACATCTGTAACCTCCACTGCCACAGTGATTGTTAAGGCATTTGTGGGAGGCATGGAGACGATAGCATCATTTGAAGGCACATGTGAAGCAGTTGATTGGCCAGTTCCTGTAAATGACCACAAAACAGGATCTTCACAGATGATAACTTTTTCTCTAGCCCGCACACTCTACGGCCGTATACGAGCAAAGCTGAGGGATCTTTTAACTCTATCCACTCGAGAAGAAGGTGTGGCTAAGGATGCTTCTCTTCAGGAGTCTTCAGACACCATGGAAAAGGCAACTGTTTCAACTGTTGAGGTCCAGTTACCCAGCACCGAACTTAGTAGAATTCCCAGTGAGAGCCAACCAATACCAGCTCTCTGTCGCTCCAATCTGGATACCAGTACTCAAGAAGTTCTTAGCAGTGTTTTTTCCATCTACAAGTCAGAGTTATCAAAAGTGGAGAGTAAATCCTTGGCCGTTGTCAGTTCATCTGATGAGTCCCTAGAGGCTTGTTGGTTTGTTGATGGTGTCCTATCAAAGCTCGATGACTATACTATTTCCCAGTCACCCTCACCCAATGAAGACTTGAGCGTGAGTACTCAATATTCTCAACTGAGCTCAGAAGAGATTGTCAGAATCACAGAATCCTCTACTAGTCTGATTCAGAGCATTAAGAAGCTCTCTAGCAATGACTTCCAAACTCAGGCAGAAGAGGCAGTGAGTAAAGTGCTGATGAGATCCAGTCATTCCTTTATCACACAGATCAGCCATACTGGTCTTCAGAATTGTCTGCAGGCTGGCTTATCATCTAGCTCACCATCGGAGATCCATGTCCTTTCAGAATCCATGTCCTCCATGTCCTCTGAGAATACAGCCTCTGGATTAGTGGAAACCTTTGTCAAAGGAATGGCCACTATTTTCCAGAAAAATGAGTCCACTGACACTGTGCTACTGGAAAGAAGTGGGAGAGTTTTGCAGTGCTCCCACGGGGGCTCCCAACTGGATGACACTGAATTGAGTGTTAAAATATCAGAAGAGAAGCTTTGGTCAACAGCTAAGACCATCTGCGTCAGTATGAAGAACACACTTAAGGATTTCTTCACAGGGCTGAAGCCATCCGGATCCGAAAGGACAGAAAATGCTTCTTCCAAAGAGACCCTTGGGGAAATCCTGGTTGCTATCCAGAGTGAAATCTCAAACTTAGGGCGAATGAAGGATTCCAGGGAGCTCCTTCAGATCAATGATATGTTAGGAACTATGCTGAAGGAGGTTGAGAAAAGTGAGGATGACAGTGAACACGTCTGCCAAGACATCCCTAGAACCTGTTCATCTTTGTCTACTTCTTTAAATGGTCGTAGTTCCTTGTCCAGCTCTTCAAAGGGTCCTAGGTCAGAGTGTGAGTTAGAGATCAATCTCCCTGGCACTCCCATCCCTGACCAAGTGCCTTTTGATCTGACCTGCCCCATCGTCAGGAGCTCCTGCATCGACACCAGAGTCTCTAAAATGCCAGAGATTTCTTCAAGTGACCTAAAGACAAAGATGATGGCACACACAGATGAACCCCTGCATCGTAACAGTCCAATGACTGACAGCAGTCGACCACCGAGTGCTAATGCCTCTTTTCGATCCTCCACTCCGTCTTTCACCAGCAAAGGAACCTCTTTGGTACCAAAGGGAAATGGGATTGACATTGAAGAGAAGGAGGTGTGCATCCCCAGCAGCTCTGTCCATCTGAAGGAGCTCTTAATCACCCCGGACATCAGCAGTGCCACTGCATTCCCACTGCAGTACTTGATGGACTCCAGCAAAGATGATGGCATCTGTTTTGTCACCATACTGGTGATAAGGTTGCTATCGGAGATCAGACCCTCAGCCCTAGATGGACCATCCCAACAGGCAGCAGATCTGACAGAAACATGTCAGCAACTCATCAGACAAGTCCTGTCTGAGTTCTGTGCTGCATCCAGATTCTCCAGGACACAGGCATATTCCCAGAACCTGAACATCCAAAGGGTGTTCAGAGGTGTACATAAAAACCTAATGGAAGAGTTTGGCTCTTACAACACCCTGCAAGCAGCTATTTCCTCCCAGGACCCTGCATTTGACAGAGTCCTGGTAAAGTCCTTGACCCAGCAGCTGGTACAGGGATGCAAGGAGGCGTCAGGACCAGCTTCTGCTGCAACAAACCCATCAGACCAGGCTGAGACAGAGAGGGGGGCTGAGCAGAAAGCAAGAAGGAGCTTCCTTTGCTTTTCAATGACCAAACTCAGGATCAACTTCAAGGTATAGCAGGGAGTTAGCATTTGTTTTTTGTTCCAGTTAGGTGCTGATGTTATTGATGTGGCTATGATGAGACAAATACATGAAATAAACATGTTTTATTCATCACTAAATTGTTGCCTTGGATTCAGAAGTGTCGCATTTATTTATTTATTCTCTGTACCATTTTCTTTACCTTTCTTCTGTTAGCGTTCCAAGAGAGGAAACAAAAAGGACTGCCATTCAGTCCAGGAACAGACTGAGATTCCCTCTACTGATGCACATTGCATAGGTAAGGATGTTTAGAGCTCTGCTATAGCTTGTAGTTTTGTTTAGGTGTGTGTTAGAAACATAGGTATGCCTACCAAACTCATAGCACTGTTATTTTTCAATGTTACTATGCTGCATCTCTCTCACTCTCTCCGTCTCTCTCTCTCTCTCTCTCTCTCTTACCCCATCCATTTCTCTTGTGTTTCTAGCTCCAGTTGGAGAGGCTTCTCCCTCCATATCTCAGCCTGTCAAAAAACAATCCTTGATTGTCAGGGTCTTTTCAGCAATGATGAAGCCATTCAGGCGCTTCACCAAGAAGAACCTGTAACCTGTTACGCTGCATGAAGAACTACTTTTGTAACAGCAAGACTTTTGACAAGAGGAATTTCTGCATGTCTACCCTTTCAAAGTCTATTTGATCAAATAAATGCAAATTATTTTACAAGAATTTCAAGTGTTTTGGAAGATTAGTAAAACTGAAGCAGCTTTTCTCAGAGAAATGCACTAGTTCCCCCTTGGTTATACATTTATTGTGCAGTTTTTGAGTTGGCAGGACTTTGGGCAGCTAGGTAGCCTTGTGGTTAGAGCGTTGGGCCAGTAATTGAAAGGTTGCTAGGTCAGATCCCTGAGCTAACCATGTAAAAATATGACATTCTGCTCCTGAACAAGGTAGTTAACCCACTGTTCCTAAGCTGTCATTGTAAATAAGAATTTGATCTGAACTGACTTATCTAGGAAAATAAATAAAATAACCACAGCTTGACTCTAATACAATAGTTGCTGCATAGACTGTCAGATAACCAGATATTGTCTATTAATTTAGTTCGATTGGTAAGAGCTTATTAGCAGCAAGGGGAAAACACATAGAGGAGAATTAGCTATCTGCAGCTAGATCAACCCTCTGAGATGTTTTCTGTATGTTGAAAATATAAGGTCCAACAGTTGACAGTGTATGTCAGAGCAAAAACCAAGCCATGAGGTCGAAGGAATTGTCCGTAGAGCTCAGAGACATGATTGTGTCAAGACACAGATCTGGTGAAGGGTACCAAAACATTTCTGCAATATTGAAGGTCCCCAAGGACACAGTGGCCTCCATCATTCTTAAACGGAAGAAGTTTGGAACCACCAAGACTCTTCCTAGAACTGGTCGCCAGGCCAAACTGAGCAATCGGGGGAGAAGGGCTTTGGACAATTCAAAATAGCTCTACTCTGAGAACTCCTTTTAATCACAGAGTGGAAAACATAGAACCATACTGTGTTGATCACAATTATGGGTGTATTCTGGAATAAGACAAACCTATACATAGAGTTGGAGTCTGAGTGTGTGTACACACAGCCACCCCTTTAACCACTCTTCAAAATATTTGGCAGCCTTTGAGATGTAGAGGCAGGAGAATAAGTGACAGAACAAGAGTATAATAAAAGCATGACTTCTCTCCCACTCCTGCTCACAGCAGCAGTGCAGTGGAGTATCTTCAACAGCCATAGGCCCAGGGATTTCACATCACATTCCATGATGCAATGCAGAATACGGCTTCACACAGAACAATCACCAAACCCATAAGATAACTCTTCGCACAGCACAGCCAAACATCATGTATCACATGAAGAGACGTGTGTGTACTCCGGATGAGATGCCTTGTCACGGACCTGCTGTTTCGATATTCGCTCTCTCTCTCTCCCTATCCCCCACCTCTCTCTCTCTCTCCCTATCCCCCACCTCTCTCTCTCTCTCTCTCTCTCTCTCTCTCTCTCTCTCTCTCTCTCTCTCTCTCTTGCAATGCATGCTGGGAGTTTGAGTGTTTGGTGTGGAGGGCTCTATCCTAACTAACTTTCTTTGATTATTTTCTTTACATGTTATTTTCTATGGTGGAGGATTAATGCAATATTGTTTTAACGGTATCCACAGTTTTTTCAAAGTTAGGGTGGAAGAGGACAGAGTAACTCTCCTGGGGTTTGGAAGGTGTGGTGTTTTTATTCTTTGTCCCCAACTCTCTAGGCGACCAGCTTTGATAGCCTTTAGCCGTACCCTCATACTACTCCTCCTTTGTTCCGCGGGTGATGTGGAGGTAAACCCAGGCCCTGCATGTCCCCAGGCACCCTCATTTGTTGACTTCTGTGATCGAAAAAGCATTGGTTTCATGCATGTCAACATCACTAGCCTCCTCCCTAAGTTTGTTTTACTCACTGCTTTAGCACACTCTGCCAACCCTGATGTCCTTGCCGTGTCTGAATCCTGGCTTAGGAAGGCCACCAATAATTCAGAGATTTCCATACCCAACTATAACATTTTCCGTCAAGATAGAACTGCCAGAGGCCTCCCGGGTGGCGCAGTGGTGAAGGGTGCTGTACTGCAGCGCCAGCTGTGCCATCAGAGTCCCTGGGTTTGCGCCCAGGCTCTGTCGTAACCGGCCGCGACCGGGAGGTCTGTGGGGCGACGCACAATTGGCCTAGCGTCGTCCGGGTTAGGACGCCATGCCTTCCTCCTGGCTACTCCAACCTCGGCCAACAGCCCCCCGCGTCTACTCGCCCAAGCCTCCCCAGCTTTTCCTTTACCCAAATCCAGATAGCAGATGTTCTGAAAGAGCTGCAAAACCTGGACCCGTACAAATCAGCTGGTCTTGACAATCTGGACCCTCTATTTTTGAAACTATCCGCCGCCATTGTCGCAACCTTTATTACCAGCCTGTTCAATCTCTCTTTCATATCGTCTGAGATCCCCAAGGATTGGAAAGCTGCTGCAGTCATCCCCCTCTTGAAAGGGGGAGACACCCTGCCTATCTAAGGTCTTCGAAAGCCAAGTCAACAAACAGATCACAGACCATCTCGAATCCCACCGTACCTTCTCTGCTGTGCAATCTGGTTTCCGAGCCGGTCACAGGTGCACCTCAGCAAAGCTCAAGGTACTAAACGATATCATAACCACCATCGATAAAAGACAGTACTGTGCAGCCGTCTTTATCGACCTGGCCAAGGCTTTCGACTCTGTCAATCGCCATATTCTTATCGGCAGACTCAGTAGCCTCGCTTTTTCTAATGACTGCCTTGCCTGGTTAACCAACTACTTTGCAGACAGAGTTCATTGTGTCAAATCGGAGGGCATGTTGTCCGGTCCTCTGGCAGTCTCTATGGGGGTGCCACAGGGTTCAATTCTCGGGCCGACTCTTTTCTCTGTATATATCAATGATGTTGCTCTTGCTGCGGGCGATTCCCTGACCCACCTCTACGCAGACGACACCATTCTGTATACCTCTGGCCCTTCCTTGGACACTGTGCTATCTAACCTCCAAACGAGCTTCAATGCCATACAACACTCCTTCCGTGGCCTCCAACTGCTCTTAAACGCTAGTAAAACCAAATGCATGCTTTGCACACCAGTATCTCTACCTGCACATGACCATCTGATCATTTATCACTCCAGTGTTAATCTGCTCAATCGTAATTATTCGCCTACCTCCTCATGCCTTTTGCACACAATGTATATAGAACCTTTTTTTCCTTTTTTCGACTGTGTTATTGACTTGTTTATTGTTTACTCCATGTGTAACTCTGTGTTGTTGTCTGTTCACACTGCTATGCTTTATCTTGGCCAGGTCGCAGTTGTAAATGAGAACTTGTTCTCAACTAGCCTACCTGGTTAAATAAAGGTGAAATAAAATAAAAGCTAAAGTTGTCTGTGACGAGATTCAAAATCATAACCTTTGGATCGTTAGACATCCGTGTTATACTGTATGCCCACCCCTCCACCCTGACCAACCACCCTACTTTCGTTTTTGCCTTAAATAACCATTTGTCTTATATAACCATACCAAACATAACACATTATACTAATTTGAGTGTCCCGGATTTACATTTACTATGTTACGTCTAGTCTATGAGATCAGGCTGATCACAGACATGAACAGAGTAACAGGTCATTGTAGTTATGAGTGTGAGAGAGGGATTGGAGGATTTCACTGTGGGTCAATGCAGAGCTAAGTATGAAGGATTTTTGTGGCATGACATAAAACCAGAAACCACAGCACAGAGGAAACCTCTGAGGGTCATAATGGCTGGTCCCATTAAACCTGGGGGAGGAGGAGTTTGAGCAGACCTTAGAGGACAGGAGCTGTCATGGTGTTAAGGACAGTAGATGAATCACCACACTTTTTCACTCTTGTTCCCTGTGTGTGTGTGTGTGTGTGTGTGTGTGTGTGTGTGTGTGTGTGTGTGTGTGTGTGTGTGTGTGTGTGTGTGTGTGTGTGTGTGTGTGTGTGTGTGTGTGTGTGTTTGACAGAGGTAGAAAGTGATGAAATACAGAATTGTGCGTTTGTTTGTTGTAGCTTTCTATTATTGTAATAGATCATTTTCATCCCAAGCTTTTTAAGAATGAGGCAAGATGAAGTCAAATTTCTCAAACAAGAAACATGGTTGACAGTCGATTTCTCATTCTCTTGTAAAATAGCAATGATGCAAGCGCTCTGATCAAGAAGCCAGTGAAAGCGAGAGGTTTTACAGCTAGTTTGTTCAGCTCAGGAAAGCCCCACGGCAGCACTTTGGAGTGTAGCATTGTGTTTTGATATCCTCATCTCCTTTGACAGTGTCTCCCGCATTCCGACCGAGTAGATAAAGCAGTACTGGGTAGAGCTGGTGGAGCTTTCAGTTTCATCTTCATCTTTCTGCTCAGGCACAGGGCAGGCATCCTATGAACTGTTTATCTCAGGAGTGCCTGATTTACCTGAACGGTGTCAAATGTGAGAGAAAGTGGGATCCGGATGCTCTTTTACCGTTGTATGGATGTCTCTCTTTGACGAAAAAAAGCCTTGCCAATGAGAACCTTATTCCAGTCAGAGAGATACTATCAAGATTTGTGTTGACACATACCCTACTGCTTCAGTCAGGATAGCATCACGGCTGGGGATTTGTTGTCATCTGTCTGAGACGGAGATACTGGTTTAGCAGAATACATTTAGAGGTACATTGGGAAGAAAATCCTGCATGTATGAAAAAGCCCACCTTGTGGGTGTCACAACTTCTGCGGAAGTCGAAGCCTCTCCTTGTTCGGGCGGTGCTCAGCGGTCGACGTCACCGGTCTTCTAGCCATCATTGATCCATTTTTCATTTTCCATGAAAAGTTGGGGCCAGCGCTGTGTGTGGAGGGGGAGATGCGGCGTTGGACGATTTTGAGGAGTTCACTCGCTGTTTCCGGACAGTATTCGACCACCCACCTGAGGGCAGAGCGGCGGGTGAGCGCCTCTACCATCTGAGGCAGGAGATGAGGAGCGCCCAGAAGTTTGCACTGGACTTTAGGACCCTGGCTGCCGGCGCTGGACTATTACCGCTACGTGAGGACATCCGTCAAGAGCTGGTCTGCAGAGACACCACCCTCACCTTCGACCACCTGGTGGACCTGTCCATCCGGCTGGACAACCTGCTGGCTACTCGCGGACGTCCAGATCGGGGTCTGGTTGTTCCATCCTCCCGCACACCCTCTCCGATACCCATGGAGCTGGGAGGTGCGGTGCGCAGGGAGACCGGAGGGGGTTCCCTCTCGTGCACCATATGTGGCCGCAGAGGTCACACTGCTGGTCGGTGCCGGGTTGGTTCCTCTGGGAATCGAGGTAGCAGGCAGGGCACTCTGTAAAAAGAAGGCGACTCAATTACCACCCCATCGACGGGGGGATTGTGCGATAGATCTCCTGGTAGACGCTGCACTTCCCAGGAGTCACATGTATCCCCTGTCGCAAGCGGAGACGGTGGCTATGGAGACATATGTCTCCGAATCCCTGCGTCAGGGGTACATTCAGACCTCCATTTCACCTGTCTCCTCGAGTTTCTTTTTTGTGAAGAAGAAGGATGGGGGTTTGTGCCTGTGCATTGATTATCGAGGTCTCAATAAAATCATAGTGAGGTATAGTTACCCGCTACCTCTTATTGCTGTGGCGATTGAGTCAATGCACAGGGCTCGCTTCTTCAATAAACTGGATCTCAGGAGTGCGTAAAATCTGGTGCGTATTCAGAAGGGAGACGAGCGTAAGACGGCATTTAGTAGCACCTCAGGGCATTATGAGTACCTCGTCATGCCGTATGGGTTGCAGCCGTGCGTAATTAGCCGACTCCCACCACGGTAAAGGAGGTGTAGTGATTTTTAGGGTTTGCCAACTACTACCGGAGGTTTATCCAGGGTTTTGGTCAGGTTGCTGCTCCCATTACCTCACTGCTAAAGGGGGGCCCGGTGTGCTTGCAGTGGTCAGCTGAGGCGAACAGGGCTTTTAGGCACCTGAAGGCTCTGTTTACCTCGGTTCCTGTGTTGGCTCATCCGGATCCATCTTTGCCGTTCATAGTGGAGGTGGACGCATCCGAAGCTGGGATCGGAGCAGTGCTCTCTCAGCGCTCGGGTACGCCACTGAAGCTCCGCACTGTGCCTTCTTTTCGAAGAACCTCAGCCTGGCGGAGCGAAACTTTGATGTGGGGGACCGGGAGCTGTTGGCTGTCGTCAGGGCCTTGAAGGCGTGGAGACATTGGCATGAGGGTGCTAAACATCATTTTCTCATCTGGACTGACCATCGCAAACTGGAGTACATCCAGGAGGCGAGGAGACTGAATCCTCGTCAGGCAAGGTGGGCCATGTTTTTCACCCGTTTTGTGTTTACCCTCTCTTACCGACCAGGCTCCCAGAACGTTAAGGCAGACGCACTGTCCCGGCTGTATGACACAGAGGAGCGGTCCATGGATCCCAGTCCCATACTTCCAGCCTCTTGTTTGGTGGCGCCAAACAATGAACATACACCTGTAGAATGGTCGTTAAGACACTAACAGCTTACAGATGGTAGGCAATTCAGGTCACAGTTATGAAAACTTAGGACACTAAAGAGGCCTTTCTACTGACTCTGAAAATCACAGAAAGAAAGATGCCCAGGGTCCCTGCTCATCTGCGTGGCATGCTGCAAGGAGGCATGAGGACTGCAGATGTGGCCAGGGCAATGAATTTCAACGTTCGTAGTGTGAGACGCCGAAGACAGCGCTACAGGGAGACAAGACGGACAGCTGATGGTCCTCGCAGTGGCAGACCATGTGTAACAACATCTGCACAGACCACGTGTAACAACACCCGCATCGGTACATGCGAACACCACACCTGCGGGACAGGTACAGGATGGCAACAACAACTGCCCGAGTTACACCAGGAAAGCACAATCCCTCCATCAGTGCTCAGACTGATCAGACTGAATAATAGGCTGAGAGAGGCTGGACTGGGGGCTTGTAGGCCTGTTGTAAGGCAGGTTCTCACTAGACATCACCGGCAACAACGTCGCCTCTGGGCACAAACCCACCGTCGCTGGATCAGACAGGACTGGCAAAAAGTGTTCTTCACTGACGAGTCGCGGTTTGGTCTCACCAGGGGTGATGGTCGGATTTGCGTTTATCGTCGAAAGAATGAGCGTTACAGAGGCCTGTACTCTGCAGCGGGATCGATTTGGAGTTGGAGGTTCCGTCATGGGCTGGGGCGGTGTGTCACAGCATCATCGGACTGAGCTTGTTGTCATTGAAGGCAATCTCAATGCTGTGCGTTACAGGGAAGACATCTTCCTCCCTCATGTGGTACCCTTCCTGCAGGCTCATCCTGACATGACCCTGCAGCATGACAATGCCACCACGCACAGAACGAGCAGTATGGCTGATTTCCTACAAGACAGGGATGTCAGTGTTCTGCCATGGCCAGCGAAGAGCCCGGATCTCAATCCCATTGAGCATGTCTAGGACCTGTTGGATCGGATGGAGAGGACAGGGCCATTCCCCCCTAGAAATGTCTGGGGTCTTGCAGGTGCCTTGGTGGAAGAGTGGGGTAACATCTCACAGGAAAAACTGGCAAATCTGGTGCAGTCCATGAGGAGGAGATGCACTGCAGTACTTAATGCTGCTGATGGCCACACCAGATACTGACTGTTACTTTTGATTTTGCCCTTCCCCTTTCGTTCAGGGACATATTATTAAATCGTCACATATCTGTGGAACTTGTTCAGTTTGTCTCAGTTTTTGAATCTTATGTTCGTACAAATATTTACACGTGTTACGTTTGCTGAAAATAATTGCAGTTGACAGTGAGAGGACATACATACATACATACATACATACATACATACATACATACATACATACATACATACATACATACATACATACATACACACACACACACACATACATACATACATACATACATACATACATACATACATACATACATACATACATACATACATACATACATACACACACACACACACATACATACATACATACACACACACACATACATACATTTATACATACATACATATATACACACACACACACATACTTACATGTATGTGGGACGGCAGGTAGCCTCGTGGTTAGAGCATTGGGCCAGTAACCGAGAGGTTGCCAGATCAAATCCCCGAGCTGACAAGGTAAAAATCTGTCCTTCTGCCCTTGAACAAGGCAATTAACCCACTGTTCCTATGGCCGCTGTTGTAAATAAGAATTAGTTCTTAACTGACTTGCCTAAAGTAAAAAATGTAAAAAACAATCATACACTCTAACAATAATGCTACAGAAGTGACACCCGGACAGGGACGGTGCCAACAGATTACAACCACGAGTGATCAACTTATACTTTATAACATGTTGTCTTCTGTCTGATTTAATGTGACCCTCTTCCTGTCTCGTAACAGATCCAGCCCCAGACGGTGGCCCTGACCCAGACTACATCCTCAGCCCAGCCCCAGGTCCAGATGATTCCAGCAGGCACAGCCACAGCCCAGGTGGTTCAGCAGAAGCTCCTCCAGCAGCAGGTGGTGACTGCAGCTGCCTCGCCTCAGATACAGACCCCCCCCTCCTCACAGCCCGGCCCAACAGGCCCCAGTTTCCGCTGCAGCAGAGTCCCCAGTACAGCAGCAGCCAGCCAAGGGCCAGGCTCACGGAGGGGCCATGAGGGGCAAGACCCAGGCCAAGCCCAGCGGGGGCAGCAGCTAGGTGCCCACAGGACTAGTTAGTGCTCCCCTTTCAGCTAGGCTAAGGAGAACATCTCATCAGTGTAAATGCATTCAGTGACTGAGGAGCAGCATTATGAAGAGATCCAGCGTTATGAAGGAGTGGTGGAGTCCAGTCTGAGGTGGCTGTGTTGAATCTAACCTGGTTTAAGGAACTGCTCCATGTAAAGGAATGACCTGTCTTTTAAGAGTGTCATCATCTATCTTCAACACAGTACTGTAACTGTCGGCTGTTTCCTTAGCGACTGTTTCAGAAGGTCTCCCCTGGAGGAAACCTGGACCAACATCCAGGGGGAGGTTTAAGATCAGAAAAGCAGAAAAACAATATTCATGGCTTTTTAAAAATTAATTAATATATTAATGTTACTACATAGATATACTGTGGCTATGGGCTGGTGCATTTGGGGAATGTCCATTTGAATAATGTTTTGTGTATTCATACATTGTCCCTGTCTGCCTTGATGATATTATTCTCATGCTTACCATTTATGTCTGTAATTTCATAGTTGGTAGATATAGAAAACACCCTTCTTGTTAAAAAAAAGGTATCTTGATAAAGTAATGCATATTAAATGAGACTACATCTCAGTAGTACAGATGCATTGCATTGCCTACCAGAACGATAAAGGTGGGAGGACTTCCGTCCTCATGTTAATTGTCATTGTGAAAGTTATTCACAGACATCAAAGCCCTGAGTCATTAGTGAATGCATTTTTACCTGTAGAAACACATTCACATAACCCTTTTGTAACGGGATTCTTCCTGGGAAGGAGAGGCGGACCAAAATGCAACGTGGTTGAAGTTCATGTTTTTTAATAAGAAAACTCAACATGAACATAATACAAAACAATAAACGTGGGGGAAAAAAACAGCCCTATCTGGTGCAACAAACACAAAGACAGGAAACAATCACCCACAAAACCCAACACCAAACAGGCTACCTAAATATGGTTCCCAATCAGAGACAATGACTAACACCTGCCTCTGATTGAGAACCATATCAGGCCAAACATAGAAATAGACAAACTAGACACTCAGATCACACCCTGACCAAACAAAACATAGAAACATACAAAGCAAACTATGGTCAGGGTGGGACACCTTTTCAATGTATCAATTTAACATTGACAGAAGTGTCCCAAAGTTATCTCCTTAATTGTTTGCATAAGAGGGAACTTGACTCTTAAATGTAACATTTAGTTGTTTTTTTGTAACCTTCAGATATTTTATGGATAATAATGCATTTTCCTTCAGTCGATTATGTTTATGTAACAAATACACTGTAAACATGTACTTTAGTATATTGTGTTCTCATAAATATGTCATTTTTTAAATTGATGTTGAAGAAAAAAAACTGTAAATAACAATGAAAAAGGAAAACATTTGTACTTGTAAAGTAGTTGTGTTTTCATTGGATTTTTTCAGCCTAATTGTAATAAAGTGTTTTGTTTTTATACACAATATCTGGTCTGACCTAAGTAGTGATAATCATATCTTTACGTTGTAAGTTTGAGCTATGTAGTCTGAAGAAAGCTTATGATTGTGTCTCTGGCACCCTACGTTATCTCCCAAGAAAGGCAGTATTACCACTGCACTGGATAACCTAGCTATCTATAGTGGCAACCAGCTAATATTTTCATGACATAAAGTGCATTCGGAAAGTATTCAGACCCCTTGACTTTTTCCACATTGTTACATTACAGCCTTATTCTAAATTTGATTAAATCGTCCCGTCCCCCCATCCCCCCCTCTACAGATAATAACCCATAATAAGAAAGCAAAAACAGGTTTTTGATTTAAAAAAATAATAAAACAATGTACTAAAAATAAAATACTGATATCACATTTACAAATATTCAGACCCTTTACTCAGTACTTTGTTGAAGCACCTTTGGCAGCGATTACAGCCTCGAGTCTTCTTGGGTATGACGCTACAAGCTTGGTACACCTGTATTGAGGGAGTTTCTCCCATTTTTCTCTGCAGATCCTCTCAGGTTCTGTCAGATTGGATGGGGAGCGTCGCTGCAGTTTTTTCAGGTCTCTCCAGAGATGTTCGATTGGGTTCAGGTCCGGGCTCTGGCTGGGCCATTCATGGACATTCAGAGACTTGTCCCGAATCCACTCCTGCATTGTCTTGGCTGTGTGCTTAGGGTCGTTGTCCTGTTGGAAGGTGAACCTCTGGAGCAGGTTTTCATCAAGGATCTCTGTACTTTGCTCCGTTCATCTTTCCCAGGATCCTGATTCAGGCCAAAGAGTTCAATCTCGGTATCATCAGATCAGAGAATATTGTTTCTCATACCCTTCCCCCAGGTCTGTGTTTCTTTCCAAATCATGTCCAATCAATTGAATTTACCACAGGACTCCAAACAAGTTGTAGAAACATCTCAAGGATTATCAATGGAAACAGGATGCACCTGAGCTCAATTTCGAGTCTCATAGCAAAGGGTCTCAATAATTATTTAAATAAGGTAATTCTGTTTTTATTCTTAATAAATTTGCCAAAATGTTCTACACTTTTCACTTTGTCATGAGGTGTTTTGTGTAGCTTAATGAGAGGAAAAAATAATTGTATCAATTTTAGAATAAGGCTGTAACGTAACAATGTGGAAAAAGTCAAGTGGTCTGAATACTTTCCGGATGCACCGGTTGACTTGGTGGCTGAGATCACGGGATAGAGCACCAATCCTACCCTGAGATATGAGCTCCTCCAGTCTAGCTATTGCATCTGTTAGATCAGGGTGAGATGTAACCTGCCCTTCTGCCTCTGGATATACCTTCTTCATGATGGTATCGGCTATGGCAAACATGCTTGTTCTGGCATCACACACCATTGTTTTTGGCTTAGTAGATTCGCTCATGTCAATGACTGAGCATCTTACAATGGGCTGAGCAGGACTCTCGGGTAACTCAGAAGGAATAGGAGTGCAAATTCCCACTCTGTCTTCTGTGATTTGGCAGTTGAGAATGACAACGAGGAAGACCGCAGTGAATCTTGATAGACCAATTCCTCGCCACATTCGCTGCTTATCTTCTCAATGTTCTCTAGCATAGTTCCACCCACTTTATCTATTTGTGAAAGCTGTCCTGCAGCCACCATTTGGTCAGATTTTGACAGTTCTTTCTGAATGGAAACCAGAATATGGCTGAGGGTCTTTTTGGTTTGAGCCTTCGTTGCTTTGGCTTGTCTTTGCAATGAGAAATAATTCTGCATCTTTGCCTTCACATTGTGGTAAATAGTCTTTGCAGTTATCCAGATTTTCTTCTCAGATACTTCCACACCAGTCTGGGGGCTTACAGCTGCAGCATTCATGGCTTCTGAGGGTTTCTCATCACTCAGTTGAAGCATAGAGTCTGCCTGCCATAGGGCAGTAGGAGACACTGTGAGCAGGAAAATGCTCTTCATATCATTTGCAATTGATCCAATAATTTCAATAGCAACTGAATCTGTACGCTTCGAGGAAATGGTGGATAATGCTGGCGACATCTGAGAATCTGTCTGGCTTGAACTGACTTCACTGGGGAAGAGACTGACAGATTTGATCAGTATTTTTCTGACTTTGTTGGTTGCCTTCTTCTGAAACACTTCACTCGAAAGCTGCTCAATGACTGAGGCTGGAGTAACACTAACTCCCTCCAATGATGAGGAACTGGACACAGGCATGTCTTCTAGGTAAGACATGATACCATCCAAAAAGTCACAGACTTCAAATGAGTTGTAAGAGGAATTCTCTACAACACTGGACATTGATTCCAAATCTGCCATCTCGGACCTATACACAGTCACAATCTGAGATAAGACCTCTTTGGTGCAGGGCTCCAGGTTTGGATCACAGAGAACCAGTAAAGGTTGGGAGTTCTCACTCTGGCATTTGCGGAGAGCACCACGTCCAGTTGTGTTGACTTCTTGCAGTATGGCCTCACTCTTACTGAGTAGAGGAGAGTTCTGACCATGAGTACAATCTGCTCTGGTCTCAAATGGTTTCTCTTCTACAGAGCCAGATGAATCATGTCCACTAGGAACAGCATTCTGCTATGGGTGATTCACTCCTACTTGCTGAAGATGAGTTCAGGGTTGAACCAGGCAGAACACTGGAGTCAGTGTGCTCCAGAAGTTGTTCCCTTTGGAATGCAGCTCCACCCGTTCTGTGAAAAAAGTATTTTATCTTTGCCTGGAGCCTGTTTCAGAGTCTACGAGATGTGTGAAAGGGTTTCTGCTTTGGCATACAGTGTCCCGCTTGCGGATCTCTCTGGGTGCTTGTTGGCTTATCTAATTCAGCTTGCTTCACAATGCCTTTGACATCTTCATCAAAGCTATCAATTATATTTGGCGCCTCCGAATCCATATTTGTCTGTATGAGCCCAGTGGCCACGGAATGATGTCAAGGTTTTTCACCAATGCCAGCTCCTTTGGGAAAGAAGAGTCTTCATCGTCCAGTTGCTCCACTGCAAGGTCACTGCCAACATTTTAACTTTCACAGCCACTTCTTTTTTATTTTTAACCTTTATTTAACTAGGCAATTCAGTTAAGAACAAATTCTTATTTTCAATGACAGCCTAGGAACAGTGGGTTAACTGCCCGTTCAGGGGCAGAACGACAGTTTTGTACCTTGTCAGCTCAGGGGTTTGAACTTGCAACCTTCCGGTTACTAGTCCAACGCTTTAACCACTAGGCTACCCTGCTGCCCCCTCTTGAAGCAGCTTAACCGAGTCTGCATCTTCTCCTTTCATTGGAATGTAGGAATCAACATCTAACTGGTCCTCTGGAGCAGTGTGATCATAGAAAAACTTCTGGACCATGTTAATCATGTTCGCCGGCCTGAGTACCAGAGGCAATGGGGGACGACCGCCCTGAAATGGTTCTACTGCTGGTCAAAGAGAGGGCCAAGTTGAGCTGTTCAAGCACCTTCTTGATAAGACCAACGGTCAGCTCAGGTGGGCAAGAGGCCAAAATCTCATGGTCAGAGACTTGATCCTGGACACTGCTGATGATACTGTCCTCTGGCATTCCCAGGTGGACTTTCAGTGAGGTCTGGGAGCTTTAAAATGAACAAGCAAAGCATGTTAATTGCTGTCTGAAGTTGGAAAATAGATATCTTACTGCTAACAAATCTAACAAGCATTATAATTGAGTATTCTAAATGTAATTTATATGTGTGCATTAGATATTGCAAAACACACCTGTTAGAAAGCTGGAAAATATTTAAATGGAGAAATTATTGTTCATCAGTTTGAGGGTTAGGATTAACTGCACAGACACACACACATTATGGGGAACATACAGTACCTCTTGGAAGAGGGTGTGCTAGACCTTGGTCGTAGAGCCCTGCCGCCACAGTTACACATCTCCTTCGCCAAATATTTAACTTCCTGGATGAGCTCCAGTCTTTTCTGCTCAAAGGCAGTGAAGGATCTTGCACTGCCGCCCCTCTTGAGTGAGTCAGCGTTGTCATAAAAGCCTGTCACCCCTAGAATGCGGGCCAGGGCCGGCAGCAGGATCTGCAGGGTGGCCTGTGCAATGAAGTTGACAATGGTCTTGCACAATTTTGCAAGCTGTTCCTTTGTCATCTGCATTGCACAAACAAAACAGAACACAGCAGGTTTGGCAATGAAACTCTGATGTAAAGTATTCTAGATTGAACAGAATGCATTTGATCAACATCGTTTTCCTTATCTGTGACTGAATTCAAAGTTGGATGAAGTATGACAGATTAATGAACGTAATAGCAGAATAGAACTATAGTTAAACTCGTCTAATCGTATCTGTTGAAAACCGGTCAGTGAACCGTCCTCAAACACAATGAACTGATGTCAATATGGACATTAACCTTCACGTAAAGATATCAAATACATGACGTCAGATATGCCTAGAGGCATTGTTGACTTGATCAGAATACATATCATAGTGTCACGGTACGTGCTGTTGACAGCCTACGCCGAAATCAAACAGGAACATGGATTTTGTGAAATCTGTTGTGAATGTATAGGAAAGTTTTTACAATTGTATAACTGCCTACATTTTACTGGACCCCATGAAGAGTAGCTGCTGCAGCTAAAGGGGATCCACAATAAATACAAATACAAACCCAATGCACCATGATAACACATGCATCAACTTGTTTTGACATATCACATGGGATATGACAGTTCCTGATTCTGAGATACTGTAAATCAACAGACCTTGAGAGGAGATAAAACATAATCTGTTGATTTATTTCACAGGTTTCTGGTGGTTTCTAAGTATTCTACATGTGTTGGGGAAGGAGGGTGGGATCTCTCCAGAGCATCTAATTACATCAATCATGTCTTGCCATGCATGTGATATGAGATAATGTTATGCACCACGTAAATATACATTGCCTAAGGCTGCAGTGCTATACTCCATGGAGACAGTGCACAATGTTCATTTTACACGATGGATAGATGCTACTCCATTTCATACAATCAATCATCAATCAATCAGTACAATGTATTTATAAAGCCCTTTTTACATCAGCAGATGTCACAAAATGCTTATTCCGACACCCAGCTTAAAAACTCAAATAGCATGCAATGCAGATTTAGAAGCACGGTGGCTAGGAAAAACTCTCTAGAAAAACAGGAACCTAGGAAGAAACCTAGAGAGGAACCAGACTCTGAGGGGTAGCTAGTCCTCTTCTGGCTGTGCCGGTGGAGATTATCAGCGTACATGGCCAATAAGGCCAGATCGTTCTTCAAGTACTGTAGTTCAAACATTCTTCATAGATGACCAGCAGAGTCAACAAAATAATGTGGTTACAGAGGGTGCAACAGGTCAGCACCTCCGGAGTAATTGTCAGTTGGCTTTTCATAGCCGAACATTCAGAGGTCGAGACAACAGGTGTGGTAGAGAGAGGGAGAGGGAGAGAGAGGGGGAGAGGGAGAGAGAGAGCGAAGATCGAAACAGTAGGTCCATGACAAGGTATCATGTCTGGAGAACACACATGCCTCTTCATGTGATACATGATGTTTGGCTGTGCTAAGTGTTATCTTATGGGTTTGGTGATTGTTCTGTGTGAAGCCGTATTCTGCATTGCATCATGGAATGTGATGTGAAATCCCTGGGCCTATGGCTGTTGAAGCTACTCCACTGCACTGCTGCTCCACTGCACTGCCCTTCTCCCCCGATTGCTCAGTTTGGCCTGGCGGCCAGCTCTAGGAAGAGTGGGTTAACTACCTTGTTCAGGAGCAGAACGTCATATTTTTTACATGGTTAGCTCAGGGATCTGACCTAGCAACCTTTCAGTTACTGGCCCAATGCTCTAACCACAAGGCTACCTGCTGCCCCAAGTCCTGCCGACTCACAAACTGCACAATAAATGTGTAACCAAGGGGGAACTAGTGCATTTCTCTGAGAAAAGCTGCTTCAGTTTTACCAATCTTCCAAAACACTTGAAAATCTTGTAAAATAATTTGCATTTATTCGATCAAATAGACTTTGAAAGGGTAGACATGCAGAAATTCCTCTTGTCAAAAGTCTTGCTGTTACAAAAGTAGTTCTTCATGCAGCGTAACAGGTTACAGGTTCTTCTTGGTGAAGCGCCTGAATGGCTTCATCATTGCTGAAAAGACCCTGACAATCAAGGATCGTTTTTTGACAAGCTGAGATATGGAGGGAGAAACCTCTCCAACTGGAGCTAGAAACAGAGAGAGAGATGCAGTATAGTAACATTGAAAAATAACAGTGCTATGAGTTTGGTAGGCATACCTATGTTTCTAGCACACACCTAAACCAAACTACAAGCTATAGCAGAGCTCTAAAACATCCTTACCTATGCAATGTGCATCAGTAGAGGGAATCTCAGTCTGTTCCTGGACTGAAAGGCAGTCCTTTTTGTTTCCTCTCTTGGAACGCTAACAGAAGAAAGGTAAAGAAAATGGTACAGAGAATAAATAAATAAATGGAACACTTCTGAATCCAAGGCAACAATTTAGTGATGAATAAAACATGTTTATTTCATGTATTTGTCTCATCATAGCCACATCAATAACATCAGCACCTAACTGGAACAAAAAGCAAATGCTAACTCCCTGCTATACCTTGAAGTTGATCCTGAGTTTGGTCATTGAAAAGCAAAGGAAGCTCCTTCTTGCTTTCTGCTCAGCCCCCCTCTCTGTCTCAGCCTGGTCTGATGGGTTTGTTGCAGCAGAAGCTGGTCTTGACGCCTCCTTGCATCCCTGTACCAGCTGCTGGGTCAAGGACTTTACCAGGACTCTGTCAAATGCAGGGTCCTGGGAGGAAATAGCTGCTTGCAGGGTGTTATAAGAGCCAAACTCCTCCATGAGGTTTTTATGTACACCTCTGAACACCCTTTGGATGTTCAGGTTCTGGGAATATGCCTGTGTCCTGGAGAATCTGGATGCAGCACAGAACTCAGACAGGACTTGTCTGATGAGTTGCTGACATGTTTCTGTCAGATCTGCTGCCTGTTGGGAGGGTCCATCTAGGGCTGAGGGTCTGATCTCCGATAGCAACCTTATCACCAGTATGGTGACAAAACAGATGCCATCATCTTTGCTGGAGTCCATCAAGTACTGCAGTGGGAATGCAGTGGCACTGCTGATGTCCGGGGTGATTAAGAGCTCCCTCAGATGGACAGAGCTGCTGGGGATGCACACCTCCTTCTCTTCAATGTCATTCCCATTTCCCTTTGGTACCAAAGAGGTTCCTTTGCTGGTGAAAGACGGAGTGGAGGATCGAAAAGAGGCTTTAGCACTCGGCGGTCGACTGCTGTCAGTCATTGGACTGTTACGATGCAGGGGTTCATCTGTGTGTGCCATCATCTTTGTCTTTAGGTCACTTGAAGAAATCTCTGGCATTTTAGAGACTCTGATGTCGATGCAGGAGCTCCTGACGATGGGGCAAGTCAGACCAAAAGGCACTTGGTCAGGGATGGGAGTGCCAGGGAGATTGATCTCTAACTCACACTCTGACCTAGGACCCTTTGAAGAGCTGGACAAGGAACTACGACCATTTAAAGAAGTGGACAAAGATGAACAGGTTCTAGGGATGTCTTGGCAGACGTGTTCACTGTCATCCTCACTTTTCTCAACCTCCTTCAGCATAGTTCCTAACATATCATTGATCTGAAGGAGCTCCCTGGAATCCTTCATTCGCCCTAAGTTTGAGATTTCACTCTGGATAGCAACCAGGATTTCCCCAAGGGTCTCTTTGGATGAAGCATTTTCTGTCCTTTCGGATCCGGATGGTTTCAGCCCTGTGAAGAAATCCTTAAGTGTGTTCTTCATACTGACGCAGATGGTCTTAGCTGTTGACCAAAGCTTCTCCTCTGATATTTTAACACTCAATTCAGTGTCATCCAGTTGGGAGCCCCCGTGGGAGCACTGCAAAACTCTCCCACTTCTTTCCAGTAGCACAGTGTCAGTGGACTCATTTTTCTGGAAAATAGTGGCCATTCCTTTGACAAAGGTTTCCACTAATCCAGAGGCTGTATTCTCAGAGGACATGGAGGACATGGATTCTGAAAGGACATGGATCTCCAATGGTGAGCTAGATGATAAGCCAGCCTGCAGACAATTCTGAAGACCAGTATGGCTGATCTGTGTGATAAAGGAATGACTGGATCTCATCAGCACTTTACTCACTGCTTCTTCTGCCTGAGTCTGGAAGTCATTGCTAGAGAGCTTCTTAATGCTCTGAATCAGACTAGTAGAGGATTCTGTGATTCTGACACTCTCTTCTGAGCTCAGTTGAGAATATTGAGTACTCACGCTCAAGTCTTCATTGGGTGAGGGTGACTGGGAAATAGTATAGTCATCGAGCTTTGATAGGACACCATCAACAAACCAACAAGCCTCTAGGGACTCATCAGATGAACTGACAACGGCCAAGGATTTACTCTCCACTTTTGATAACTCTGACTTGTAGATGGAAAAAACACTGCTAAGAACTTCTTGAGTACTGGTATCCAGATTGGAGCGACAGAGAGCTGGTATTGGTTGGCTCTCACTGGGAACTCTACTAAGTTCGGTGCTGGGTAACTGGACCTCAACAGTTGAAACAGTTGCCTTTTCCAGGGTGTCTGAAGACTCCTGAAGAGAAGCATCCTTAGCCACACCTTCTTCTCGAGTGGATAGAGTTAAAAGGTCCCTCAGCTTTGCTCGTATACGGCCGTAGAGTGTGCGGGCTAGAGAAAAAGTTATCATCTGTGAAGATCCTGTAGTGTGGTCATTTACAGGAACTGGCCAATCAACTGCTTCACATGTGCCTTCAAATGATGCTATCGTCTCCATGCCTCCCACAAATGCCTTAACAATCACTGTGGCAGTGGAGGTTACAGATGTCAGGGCTGTGCAGCTGGTATTCAGGGGAGCTTCAGTAAGGCTAGGAGCTGCACTAGAAGGCCTAGAGGAAGGAGCCATGCCAGAAGAGCTGCTGACTTTCCTTGTAAGGATGGTGTTCACCGCCTTCAGGGCTTTAGACTGAAAGTCGGGGCTAGAGAGGGTCTGAATCTTTCTGGCCACCACACTGGTAGAGGATCCAGTCTCTTTGAGAAAGTGAGTGGTCCCTTCTTTCCCAGGTGGACACTCAACATCAAGGTCACATTGAAGATTGGTCAGAAATTTAGACCCCAAGATTGTCATCTTCTTGGCCAGATCCAATAGGATGTTGAAGTCCTGTGCCATTTTGACCATTGTGCCGACAATGGCATCCAGCACATCATCGGTCACAGGGTCCATGAGGGGCTCGATAAACCCTACCCACTCTGGCTCAGACGTTTGGCTCTGTAGCTCGGCCAGGATCTGCACCGAGGCTACCCGAATGACCTCCTTGCCTGCTGCTATGTCCTGACTGTCCATAAGGGGGCAACACCCCGGGCTGGCCTGAATGGCCACTGAGAGGCCAGAGTTAAGCTGGTGTACCACCTCCCCCACGATAGCACAGCTCAACTCGGAGGAGCTGGGGTTGGAGTGACCCTCAACCAGGGATATCAGGAGGCTCTCTTCCGTTACCCCAAAAAGAGCCTTCAGAGGCTCCTCCATGAGTGTAGCCTCTCCAGTTGCAGGCAAGCTCTGCAATGAGGTCTGGGATCTTGAAGATAAACACACAATCACCACTTATGCCATGCAAATGTGACCAACTGTCACACCCTGACCATAGTTTGCTTTGTATGTTTCTATGTTTTGTTTGGTCAGGGTGTGATCTGAGTGGGCATTCTATGTTGTGTGTCTAGTTTGTCTGTTTCTGTGTTTGGCCTGATATGGTTCTCAATCAGAGGCAGGTGTTAGTCATGGTCTCTGATTGGGAACCATATTTAGGTAGCCTGTTTGGTGTTGGGGTTTGTGGGTGATTGTTCCTGTCTTTGTGTTTGTTACACCAGATAGGGCTGTTTTCGGTTTCACGGTTTTTGTATATTGTTCTATTTTCATCTTTATTAAAGATGTAATCAAAAATAACCACGCTGCGTTTTGGTCCGCCTCTCCTTCAACAGAAGAAACCCGTTACACCAACTGTATCTAATCTGGGTCATTAGTGAGCCTGAAAACCAAATTAGAGCAATGATGGATTACTTCTCATACCACCGTAGTTCTAGAAGCCTAAAGACAACTGACACGATTTTTTGCCAGATTTTTATGTTTGTATGACATCAGAATATGATTAATTCTGAAAGGCATGTACCTGATCTATTTATTCATAGATGACTTTATGGCTTACCCAGTTAAAAATGACTTTCACCTGGACCCACCCCCTCAGTGGCAACATTTCTGACCAGAACTTAAAACTACAAGGTGTGAATTACAAGTTAATAATTTATGATAAGTATGGGTCAGGTCTTGCAATTATTAAGTTGAAATATTGCTGTGAACATACCTCTTAGGCGAACAGCATGGTGATGAGGTCCTGCGGGTGGATTTTTGGCGGCACCCTGCACTGCCATTCCTCCTCCTCTCCTTAGTCCAGTAGTTCATCTCACTGATCAGCAGCCTTTTCTCTCTCTCATCCAGACTGCCTAAGGAATCCTCAGAGCACTGGGATTCTGGGGAGGTTGCCCCACTCCTCAGGTTCACCCCCATGATACGAGCTAGCGCTGGTAGGAGAATGCGGAGGGCTGTCTGGGTCACGACTTTAACAATCTTCAGACACAGCATGGAGAGCTGCTCGAATGTGAGCTATGGCCAACAAACAGAGGAATGTTTTTGTCAATCAAGTAATTCCATGACACCATTCCCTATATAGCACACAACTTTTGACCAGAACCTTATGTGGAGAGACTTACGTTATTTTTCATGCCATGCTGAATCACTCTCCATTGGCTAGAGAAAAGAAAAGAAAGGAAACATATTTTACCTGCACACTGATGTTGAGTTAGTGGAGTCACTAGATATCCATGTTAGGGGAAATAAACGTGTATTTAATGAAGCTATTAGCAAGTACATGAGACATTTTGTTCTTGATTTACAGGAAGAGTTAGGGGTGTGGTTACAGTGATGTTAGGTGTAGTGTTTGAAATCCCCTTTGTGGTTAGAAGGTGCACTATGACTATAAATTCAGAGTTGTTGTATGTGAGGTTGGAAAAAGACATGGGACTTGCTCATCAGTTAGATTCCTCAGGAAGGAGAGGAGGATTGGGGCACAGCATGTCTCAATCTTGAGAGAAGGCATTAGAGTCCTCTGAGCCTCCTTCTCCAGCTGCTCAATGATAGATCCCCTTTCCCGGAAACCACACCCGGGTGTCTGAGAAGACTCTGGGAAACCGCAAAGAGAAATCTAAAGTTGAATCTGAACTTGATCCCTAATTTCCTTCACCTTTAGTGATTTGATTGCACTGGACAGGTAAAAGCACATCTCTCTGCGGGCCTCCACTATATTGCTTTCACCTATATAGATACTATCTTCTCAGATTAGTGCTGATGAATTTGAACACAACCTGCACCCAACATGAAGTAATCTCGAACCTGCACCAATGCTGCAGTCCTCCTCCACGGAAGTCTTCTTGGCACAGCCACTGGATTTACGTTTAGCCTACATGACAACAGATTATAGGTCTCATAGCAGATCTAAGGTCAGTGTAGCGTCTCCTCCTAATGCTTTAAGGCTAGGATTTAGTGATAGTAAACTAATCTTAGATCTGTGCCTAAGTAGGCAGAGCATGTGTAAAGGACAGCATATTTCTTACCTTGCCTCCTGTCCTGTTCTTGTTGGTCTCATGTGTCTCTGTTTCATCCTTCATGTTCTCCACAACCTTATTTTGGTCATCTGGGGGATCCTCCCATTTCACGCTCTGGTGGATAAATGAGAGGCCAATATCAGTCCTAGGTTGTGACTTTATGAAACAACTTATTCGCTCCTATTTTAAACAAAACGGCAATAGTGGTCAGATTTCAGTCCATGGATCAAACCAGTGAGACCTATTGCTGTGTTAGTGACCTACTATATTGTTAGTAATTTCTCTTCTAAACTCAAAATAGGCTAAATGAACCATACCTTGCTGTCATCTGACATGATGTGTAACTTATTGTTGTAGGCTGTTTAGAGGAAATACTAATACCTCCTTTGAAAAAACGTCAGTGAACCATCGGCAAACAACTGAAGTGAATATGAACGTCCTTGAATTATGCCAAAGCATTGTTGAATACTCGATTCCGATTGGCTGAAGCCAGAGCATTCTCCAAAGATGTCATACACACATGATGTCACAATTAGGCCTAAGTCTAATGTCTATATGAATTGTCAATGTAATTGGAAAACAAATCAAAGCTTGTCAAAGTTCTGCCAAACGAAAATATGTCTAAGTGCACGTTTTTGCGTTTAATTTATGGTTTATCATGCATCGTCATTCATCACCATGCACAAAAACGTAACTCGCCGCCATTCATTAGCTATAATTCTGAGGTTGCAAAGCTGCAGAACTAGGACGTGCAATAAATTATAACCACTTGCAGAATAATGTTCAAGGGGGCTTGAACTATTTCAGCACTGTGGAGCTGTCCGCTGCATAGAGCTGACACGTTTCTTGGCGTCAGGGGACCGTGCCATGGTGCTGAAACGGAGCAGGGCTCAGTTCTATGGATAACTCATGCGGATTTTCCTGCTAGCCTATGTATAACGATACTATAATCACATTATTTTCATCCATCCGCCAACACAAATGCTATGTCAACGTTTCCCAAATAATAATGCAATGAAGCCAAGCCGAGATGTATGGTTCTTCATCCAGAGGACGAAGCACCACTGTATCATCTAAAACCTTCAGAGAGATCCCTTAAAACTGTAGTGTAAATTCTCCACGGCTGTTATGGTAGCTAGGTTAATTTAGCGAGACATGGACAAATCCAACACATAGAGTTTCTACTGAGTCCTGCTTAGAGGGGACTGACCGTCATGTTGCTAGTTGTAATGACGCTTTTAAAACAAGAATAGTTGTTTGTAATTGCTCTGGGAGCTAATTATTGCAGAGCCCAGCTACACATCCTGCTCGCTGGGCTCATTATGGACAGCCAATGAGCAGTTCGGGTGAAAAAGTCAGCCAGATCTGATCCTTATAACATACATGATACTAGGATACTGTAGCAACCTGCCGGCCTGCACATTCCTCCATGGCACGAATGCTACACGCGCAATATGGTATGCTAACATCCCACAACAATTCCCCAATTGGAATTACTTGCCTAAACTTCCAATCATACTTATTTTCTAATATCAACCATAGTTTCTGCACTTAAGGCAGACTTGCCATTAGAACAAGATGGAATTAGGACAACTGTAAAGCTCATTAAACGTATGCTAAAATGAACCTTACCTGGCTGTCGTCAGCCATTATGTGTAGCCCGTTAATTAAGGCTCTGCGCCTCTGATACTGCAGCTGTTCTGATAGGCTACTGTATGCATCCATAATAGCATACAGTATTTTTTATATCTCGAAAAACTTGTCCTTGTCTGTGTTGTTTTCACTCATGTTGAGTTTACTGAGGACAATATTGCAGCCACTGACGAATTAAGAACTACATACCACGTCATAGCAGGGAGTTAGCATTTGTTTTTTGTTCCAGTTAGGTGCTGATGTTATTGATGTGGCTATGATAAGACAAATACATGAAATAAATATGTTTTATTCATCACTAAATTGTTGCCTTGGATTCAGAAGTGTTCCATTTTCTTCTGTTAGCGTTCCAAGAGAGGAAACAAAAAGTACTGCCATTCAGTCCAGGAACAGACTGAGATTCCCTCTACTGATGCACATTGCATAGGTAAGGATGTTTTAGAGCTCTGCTATAGCTTGTAGTTTTGTTTAGGTGTGTGTTAGAAACATAGGTATGCCTACCAAACTCATAGCACTGTTATTTTTCAATGTTACTATACTGCATATCTCTCTCTCTCACACACTCTCTCGTGTTTCTCTATTTCTATACTGCATCTCTCTCTATCTGTTTCTAGCTCCAGTTGAAGAGGTTTCTCCCTCCATATCTCAGCCTGTCAAAAAACTATCCTTGATTGTCAGGGTCTTTTCAGCAATGATGAAGCCATTCAGGCGCTTCACCAAGAAGAACCTGTAACCTGTTACGCTGCATGAAGAACTACTTTTGTAACAGCAAGACTTTTGACAAGAGGAATTTCTGCATGTCTACCCTTTCAAAGTCTATTTGATCAAATAAATGCAAATTATTTTACAAGAATTTCAAGTGTTTTGGAAGATTAGTAAAACTGAAGCAGCTTTTCTCAGAGAAATGCACTAGTTCCCCCTTGGTTATACATTTATTGTGCAGTTTTCGAGTTGGCAGGACTTGGGGCAGCAGGTAGCCTTGTGGTTAGAGCGTTGGGCCAGTAACTGAAAGGTTGCTAGGACAGATCCCTGAGCTAACCATGTAAAAATATGACGTTCTGCTCCTGAACAAGGTAGTTAACCCACTGTTCCTAAGCTGTCATTGAATAAGAATTTGTTCTGAACTGACTTGTCTAGGAAAATAAATAAAATAACCAGAGCTTGACTCTAATACAATAGTTGCTGCATAGACTGTCAGACAACCAGATATTCTTAATTAATTTAGTTAGAGCTTATTAGCAGCAAGGGGAAAACACATAGAGGAGAATTAGCTATCTGCAGCTAGATCAACCCTCTGAGATGTTTTCTGTATGTTGAAAATATAAGGTCCAACAGTTGACAGTGTATGTCAGAGCAAAAACCAAGCCATGAGGTCGAAAGAATTGTCCATAGAGCTCAGAGACATGATTATGTCAAGACACAGATCTGGTGAAGGGTACCAAAACGTTTCTGCAATATTGAAGTCCATCATTCTTAAACGGAAGAAGTTTGGAACCACCAAGACTCTTCCTAGAGCTGGCCGCCAGGCCAAACTGAGCAATCGGGGGAGAAGTGCAGTGCAGTGGAGCAGCAGTGCAGTGGAGTAGCTTCAACAGCCATAGGCCCAGGGATTTCACATCACATTCCATGATGCAATGCAGAATACGGCTTCACACAGAACAATCATCAAACCCAATAGATAACACGTAGCACAGCCAAACATCATGTATCACATGAAGATGCATGTGTGTTCTCCAGACGTGATAACTTGTCACGGACCTGCTGTTTCGATCTTCGCTCTCTCTCTCCCTACCACACCTGTTGTCTCAACCTCTGAATGTTCGGCTATGAAAAGCCAACTGACCATTACTCCGGAGGTGCTGACCTGTTGCACCTTCTGTAACCACATTATTTTGTTGACTCTGCTGGTCATCTATGAAGAATGTTTGAACTACAGTACTTGAAGAACTGTAGTAGGATGTCCCTTGGGGGTATCCGTACCTATGTAGGACATGCGAGGGTTATGTTAATAAACAGGCTGGAGCTAGAACCTCGTTGTCGCGCGTCTTTATTTTAGATCATAGGAACTACATGGTGTCAGAAGAGGTTTTAAAATTCACATAAACGTGAAGGAGGTACCAAGTAAATCATACTTTCAGGCTGTTTCAAAGCAGGGAGGGCACAGTGTTGGAGATAAAACAGCGCATATCATTATTTTGCTAGCTAACGAGCAAGGACTAAGCTACTGCTAAGCAACATGTTGCAAGAGGAAGAAGCTGGCGGGATTTCAGGGTTTGCGACTCCAAGTTCAACGGGCTCTGGCGCAAACACGGACAGGCCAGTGGCTAGTGCTTTCCCATTAGTCCCCCGGAGAATTTTGTTTGTATGGACATACAAAACTGGCCGAAATGAATCAGTCGCTTTGAAAGGTACAGGGTAGCATCAGGCGTAAACGTGAAAAATGAGGCATTTCAAGTTAATACACTGATCTACTCTATGGGTGATGAAGCCGAGGATATATTAAATGCTTCAACGTTGACCGACGAAGAGAAACTGAACTACAGTGCCGTTAAAGACTGTTTTGGAACGCATTTTGTAGGGAGACACAATATTATTTTTGAGAGAGTTAGGTTTAATATGCGCAAACAGGAGCATGGTGAAACCACTGACAGTTTTATCACAGCTGTTCACAAACTAGCAGAACATTGTCAGTTTGGCGCGCTCAGGAAAGAGCTGATCCGAGATCGGATGGTGAGGCAGAGAGAGCTGTGAAAACAGTCAAGGGACTGCTGAAAAAGAACAAGGATCCATACAGGGCTCTGTTAGCTTACAGAGTTACACCACTGCATCATGGGCCGTCGCCTGCCGAGCTCCTGATGGGCAGGAGGCAGCGTTCCCCATTGCCTGTCTCGCCGGCTCAGCTTAAACCCCGATGGCCTAACAGAAAGGCCTTCGCTGAGAGGGACAAAAGTCTGAAACAAACGCAAACTGGAGACTTTAATCGGAGACACCATGCTAAGGAGAGGCCAGAGCTGACCGAAGGTCAACGCGTGTGGATTACAAACTCAAAGACACCAGCAATAGTGCTGAGGAAAGCGGATGCCCCACGCTCCTATGTGGTGGCACAGGCTCAGAAGAGGTACGAAGGAACAAAACACACCTCAGAGCTCTTCCAGATCTACCAGCCACACAGACCGAGGCCACAGAAAATGCACAAAAAGAGGGTGAAGGAGAGAGAATGCTCACAGAGCCACAAGCGCGCCCAAAAAGGGATGTGAAGCCACCAGAGTGGCTGAAAGACTATGTTACGTGAAGAGAAAACATACTGCTGGGGAACATACCCAGCAACAAGAGGCTGTACCTAAGTTAATGTTCATACTGTGTGATTTAATGCTTTCATACTGTTTCAGGATGGGAAGTAGCATGTTCGAGAATAATACTGGTTTCCAAATTGCATTTCAGTTATGCTTCAGTGGTTATGCATGTTGAGTTCTTGTTCATGGGAGAGGGGAAGATGTAGTAGGATGTCCCTTGGGGTGTATCCGTACCTATGTAGGACATGCGAGGGTTAGGTTAATAAACAGGCTGGAGTTAGAACCTCGTTGTCGCGCGTCTTTATTTTAGATCATACTACAAGAACAATCTGGCCTTATTGGCCATGTACGCTTATAATTTCCACCGGCACAGCCAGAAGAGGACTAGCCACCCCTCAGAGCCTGGTTCCTCTCTAGGTTTCTTCCTAGGTTCCTGTTTTTCTAGAGAGTTTTTCCTAGCTACCGTGCTTCTAAATCTGCATTGCATGCTATTTGAGGTTTTAAGCTGGGTGTCGGAATAAGCATTTTGTGACATCTGCTGATGTAAAAAGGGCTTTATAAATAAATTGTACTGATTGATTGATGATTGATTGTATGAAATGGAGTAGCATCTATCCATCGTGTAAAATGAACATTGTGCACTGTCTCCATGGAGTATACTACTGCAGCCTTAGGCAATGTATATTTACGTGGTGCATAACATTATCTCATATCACATGCATGGCAAGACATGATTGATGTAATTAGATGCTCTGGAGAGATCCCACCCTCCTTCCCCAACACATGTAGAATGCTTAGAAACCACCAGAAACCTGTGAAATAGATCAACATGTTTAATCTCCTCTCAAGGTCTGTTGATTTACAGTATCTCAGAATCAGGAACTGTCATATCCCATGTGATATGTCAAAACAAGTTGATGCATGTGTTATCATGGTGCATTGGGTTTGTATTTGTATTTATTGTGGATCCCCTTTAGCTGCAGCAGCTACTCTTCATGGGGTCCAGTAAAATGAAGGCAGTTATGCAGTTGTAAAAACATTCCTATACATTCACAACAGATTTCACAAAATCCATGTTCCTGTTTGATTTCAGGGTAGGCTGTCAACAGCACGTACTGTGTCACTATGATATGTATTCTGATCAAGTCAACAATGCCTCTAGGCATATCTGACGTCATGTATTTGATATCTTTATGTGAAGGATAATGTCCATATTGACATCAGTTCATTGTGTTTGAGGACGGTTCACTGACCGGTTTTCAACGGATACGATTAGATTAGTTTAACAGTTACAGAAAAGCTACAGTAGCCTATCAGAACTGCTACAGTATCCGAGGCGCAGAGCCTTAATTAACGGGCTACACATAATGGCTGACGACAGCCAGGTAAGGTTCATTTTAGCCTACGTTTAATGAGCTTTAACGTTGTCCTAATTCCATCTTGTTCTAATGGCAAGTCTGCCTTAAGTGCAGAAACTATGGTTGATATTAGAAAATAAGTATGATTGGAAGTTTAGGCAAGTAATTCCAATTGGGGAATTGTTGAGGGATGTTAGCATACCATATTGCGCGTGTAGCATTCGTGCCATGGAGGATTGTGCAGGCCGGGAGGTTGCTACAGTATCCTAGTATCATGTATGTTATAGGGATCAGATCTGGCTGACTTTTTCACCTGAACTGCTCATTGGCTGTCCATAATGAGCCCAGCGAGCAGGATGTGTAGCTGGGCTCTGCAATAATTAGCTCCCAGAGCAATTACAAATAACTATTATTGTTTTAAAAGCGTCATTACAACTAGCAACATGACGGTCAGTCACCTCTAAGCAGGACTCAGTAGAAACGCTATGTGTTGGATTTGTCCATGTCTCTCTAAATTAACGTAGCTACCATAACAGCCGTGGAGAGTTTATACTACAGTTTTAAGGGATCTCTCTGAAGGTTTTAGATGATACAGTGGTGCTTCGTCCTCTGGATGAAGAACCATACATCTCGGCTTGGCTCCATTGCATTATTATTTGGGAAACGTTGACATGCCATTTGTGTCGGCGGATGGATGAAAATAATGTGATTATAGAATCGTTATACATAGGCTAGCAGGAAAATCCGCATGAGATATCCATAGAACTGAGCCCTGCTCCGTTTCAGCACCATGGCACGGTCCCCTGACTCCAAGAAACGTGTCAGCTCTATGCAGCGGACAGCTCCACAGTGCTGAAATAGTTCAAGCCCCCTTGAACATCTTTGATTTGAAATTATTCTGCAAGTGGTTATAATTTATTGCACGTCCTAGTTCTGCAGCTTTGCAACCTCAGAATTATAGCTAATGGATGGCAGCGAGTTACGTTTTTGTGCATGGTGATGAATGACGACGCATGACAAACCATAAATTAAACGCAAAAACGTGCACTTAGACATATTTTCGTTTGGCAGAACTTTGACAAGCTTTGATTTGTTTTCCAATTACATTGACAATTCATATAGACATTAGACTTTGGCCTAATTGTGACATCATGTGTGTATGACATCTTTGGAGAATGCTCTGGCTTCAGCCAATCGGAAATCGAGTATTCAACAATGCTTTGGCATAATTCAAGGACGTTCATATTCACTTCAGTTGTTTGCCGATGGTTCACTGACGTTTTTTCAAAGGAGGTATTAGTATTTCCTCGAAACAGCCTACAACAATAAGCTACACATCATGTCAGATGACAGCAAGGTATGGTTCATTTAGCCTATTTTGAGTTTAGAAGAGAAATTACTAACAATATAGTAGGTCACTAACACAGCAATAGGTCTCACTGGTTTGATCCATGGACTGAAATCTGACCACTATTGCCGTTTTGTTTAAAATAGGAGCAAATAAGTTGTTTCATAAAGTCACAACCTAGGACTGATATTGGTCTCTCATTTATCCACCAGAGCGTGAAATGGGAGGATCCCCCAGATGACCAAAATAAGGTTGTGGAGAATTTGAAGGATGAAACAGAGACATATGAGACCAACAAGAACAGGACAGGAGGCAAGGTAAGAAATATGCTGTCCTTTACACATGCTCTGCCTACTTAGGCACAGATCTAAGATTAGTTTACTATCACTAAATCCTAGCCTTAAAGCATTAGGAGGAGACGCTACACTGACCTTAGATCTGCTATGAGACCTATAATCTGTTGTCATGTAGGCTAAACGTAAATCCAGTGGCTGTGCCAAGAAGACTTCCGTGGAGGAGGACTGCAGCATTGGTGCAGGTTCGAGATTACTTCATGTTGGGTGCAGGTTGTGTTCAAATTCATCAGCACTAATCTGAGAAGATAGTATCTATATAGGTGAAAGCAATATAGTGGAGGCCCGCAGAGAGATGTGCTTTTACCTGTCCAGTGCAATCAAATCACTAAAGGTGAAGGAAATTAGGGATCAAGTTCAGATTCAACTTTAGATTTCTCTTTGCGGTTTCCCAGAGTCTTCTCAGACACCCGGGTGTGGTTTCCGGGAAAGGGGATCTATCATTGAGCAGCTGGAGAAGGAGGCTCAGAGGACTCTAATGCCTTCTCTCAAGATTGAGACATGCTGTGCCCCAATCCTCCTCTCCTTCCTGAGGAATCTAACTGATGAGCAAGTCCCATGTCTTTTTCCAACCTCACATACAACAACTCTGAATTTATAGTCATAGTGCACCTTCTAACCACAAAGGGGATTTCAAACACTACACCTAACATCACTGTAACCACACCCCTAACTCTTCCTGTAAATCAAGAACAAAATGTCTCATGTACTTGCTAATAGCTTCATTAAATACACGTTTATTTCCCCTAACATGGATATCTAGTGACTCCACTAACTCAACATCAGTGTGCAGGTAAAATATGTTTCCTTTCTTTTCTTTTCTCTAGCCAATGGAGAGTGATTCAGCATGGCATGAAAAATAACGTAAGTCTCTCCACATAAGGTTCTGGTCAAAAGTTGTGTGCTATATAGGGAATGGTGTCATGGAATTACTTGATTGACAAAAACATTCCTCTGTTTGTTGGCCATAGCTCACATTCGAGCAGCTCTCCATGCTGTGTCTGAAGATTGTTAAAGTCGTGACCCAGACAGCCCTCCGCATTCTCCTACCAGCGCTAGCTCGTATCATGGGGGTGAACCTGAGGAGTGGGGCAACCTCCCCAGAATCCCAGTGCTCTGAGGATTCCTTAGGCAGTCTGGATGAGAGAGAGAAAAGGCTGCTGATCAGTGAGATGAACTACTGGACTAAGGAGAGGAGGAGGAATGGCAGTGCAGGGTGCCGCCAAAAATCCACCCGCAGGACCTCATCACCATGCTGTTCGCCTAAGAGGTATGTTCACAGCAATATTTCAACTTAATAATTGCAAGACCTGACCCATACTTATCATAAATTATTAACTTGTAATTCACACCTTGTAGTTTTAAGTTCTGGTCAGAAATGTTGCCACTGAGGGGGTGGGTCCAGGTGAAAGTCATTTTTAACTGGGTAAGCCATAAAGTCATCTATGAATAAATAGATCAGGTACATGCCTTTCAGAATTAATCCTATTCTGATGTCATACAAACATAAAAATCAGGCAAAAAATTGTGTCCGTTGGCTTTAGGCTTCTAGAACTACGGTGGTATGAGAAGTAATCCATCATTGCTCTAATTTGGTTTTCAGGCTCACTAATGAACTAGATTAGATACAGTTGGTGTAACGGGTTTCTTCTGTTGAAGGAGAGGCGGACCAAAACGCAGCGTGGTTATTTTGATACATCTTTAATAAAGATGAAAATAGAACAATATACAAAAACCGTGAAACCGAAAACAGCCCTATCTGGTGTAACAAACACAAAGACAGGAACAATCACCCACAAACCCCAACACCAAACAGGCTACCTAAATATGGTTCCCAATCAGAGACAATGACTAACACCTGCCTCTGATTGAGAACCATATCAGGCCAAACACAGAAACAGACAAACTAGACACACAACATAGAATGCCCACTCAGATCACACCCTGACCAAACAAAACATAGAAACATACAAAGCAAACTATTTTCAGGGTGTGACAGTTGGTCACATTTGCATGGCATAAGTGGTGATTGTGTGTTTATCTTCAAGGTCCCAGACCTCATTGCAGAGCTTGCCTGCAACTAGAGAGGCTACACTCATGGAGGAGCCTCTGAAGGCTCTTTTTGGGGTAACGGAAGAGAGCCTCCTGATATCCCTGGTTGAGGGTCACTCCAACCCCAGCTCCTCCGAGTTGAGCTGTGCTATCGTGGGGGAGGTGGTACACCAGCTTAACTCTGGCCTCTCAGTGGCCATTCAGGCCAGCCCGGGGTGTTGCCCCCTTATGGACAGTCAGGACATAGCAGCAGGCAAGGAGGTCATTCGGGTAGCCTCGGTGCAGATCCTGGCCGAGCTACAGAGCCAAACGTCTGAGCCAGAGTGGGTAGGGTTTATCGAGCCCCTCATGGACCCTGTGACCGATGATGTGCTGGATGCCATTGTCGGCACAATGGACAAAATGGCACAGGACTTCAACATCCTATTGGATCTGGCCAAGAAGATGACAATCTTGGGGTCTAAATTTCTGACCAATCTTCAATGTGACCTTGATGTTGAGTGTCCACCTGGGAAGGAAGGGACCACTCACTTTCTCAAAGAGACTGGATCCTCTACCAGTGTGGTGGCCAGAAAGATTCAGACCCTCTCTAGCCCCGACTTTCAGTCTAAAGCCCTGAAGGCAGTGAACACCATCCTTACAAGGAAAGTCAGCAGCTCTTCTGGCATGGCTCCTTCCTCTAGGCCTTCTAGTGCTGCTCCTAGCCTTACTGAAGCCCCCCTGAATACCAGCTGCACAGCCCTGACATCTGTAACCTCCACTGCCACAGTGATTGTTAAGGCATTTGTGGGAGGCATGGAGACGATAGCATCATTTGAAGGCACATGTGAAGCAGTTGATTGGCCAGTTCCTGTAAATGACCACAAAACAGGATCTTCACAGATGATAACTTTTTCTCTAGCCCGCACACTCTACAGCCGTATACGAGCAAAGCTGAGGGATCTTTTAACTCTATCCACTCGAGAAGAAGGTGTGGCTAAGGATGCTTCTCTTCAGGAGTCTTCAGACACCATTGAAAAGGCAACTGTTTCAACTGTTGAGGTCCAGTTACCCAGCACCGAACTTAGCAGAGTTCCCAGTGAGAGCCAACCAATACCAGCTCTCTGTCGCTCCAATCTGGATACCAGTACTCAAGAAGTTCTTAGCAGTGTTTTTTCCATCTACAAGTCAGAGTTATCAAAAGTGGAGAGTAAATCCTTGGCCGTTGTCAGTTCATCTGATGAGTCCCTAGAGGCTTGTTGGTTTGTTGATGGTGTCCTATCAAAGCTCGATGACTATACTATTTCCCAGTCACCCTCACCCAATGAAGACTTGAGCGTGAGTACTCAATATTCTCAACTGAGCTCAGAAGAGAGTGTCAGAATCACAGAATCCTCTACTAGTCTGATTCAGAGCATTAAGAAGCTCTCTAGCAATGACTTCCAAACTCAGGCAGAAGAGGCAGTGAGTAAAGTGCTGATGAGATCCAGTCATTCCTTTATCACACAGATCAGCCATACTGGTCTTCAGATTTGTCTGCAGGCTGGCTTATCATCTAGCTCACCATCGGAGATCCATGTCCTTTCAGAATCCATGTCCTCCATGTCCTCTGAGAATACAGCCTCTGGATTAGTGGAAACCTTTGTCAAAGGAATGACCACTATTTTCCAGAAAAATGAGTCCACTGACACTGTGCTACTGGAAAGAAGTGGGAGAGTTTTGCAGTGCTCCCACGGGGGCTCCCAACTGGATGATACTGAATTGAGTGTTAAAATATCACAGGAGAAGCTTTGGTCAACAGCTAAGACCATCTGCGTCAGTATGAAGAACACACTTAAGGATTTCTTCACAGGGCTGAAGCCATCCGGATCCGAAAGGACAGAAAATGCTTCTTCCAAAGAGACCCTTGGGGAAATCCTGGTTGCTATCCAGAGTGAAATCTCAAACTTAGGGCGAATGAAGGATTCCAGGGAGCTCCTTCAGATCAATGATATGTTAGGAACTATGCTGAAGGAGGTTGAGAAAAGTGAGGATGACAGTGAACACGTCTGCCAAGACATCCCTAGAACCTGTTCATCTTTGTCCACTTCTTTAAATGGTCGTAGTTCCTTGTCCAGCTCTTCAAAGGGTCCTAGGTCAGAGTGTGAGTTAGAGATCAATCTCCCTGGCACTCCCATCCCTGACCAAGTGCCTTTTGATCTGACCTGCCCCATCGTCAGGAGCTCCTGCATCGACACCAGAGTCTCTAAAATGCCAGAGATTTCTTCAAGTGACCTAAAGACAAAGATGATGGCACACACAGATGAACCCCTGCATCGTAACAGTCCAATGACTGACAGCAGTCGACCACCGAGTGCTAATGCCTCTTTTCGATCCTCCACTCCGTCTTTCACCAGCAAAGGAACCTCTTTGGTACCAAAGGGAAATGGGATTGACATTGAAGAGAAGGAGGTGTGCATCCCCAGCAGCTCTGTCCATCTGAGGGAGCTCTTAATCACCCCGGACATCAGCAGTGCCACTGCATTCCCACTGCAGTACTTGATGGACTCCAGCAAAGATGATGGCATCTGTTTTGTCACCATACTGGTGATAAGGTTGCTATCGGAGATCAGACCCTCAGCCCTAGATGGACCATCCCAACAGGCAGCAGATCTGACAGAAACATGTCAGCAACTCATCAGACAAGTCCTGTCTGAGTTCTGTGCTGCATCCAGATTCTCCAGGACACAGGCATATTCCCAGAACCTGAACATCCAAAGGGTGTTCAGAGGTGTACATAAAAACCTCATGGAAGAGTTTGGCTCTTACAACACCCTGCAAGCAGCTATTTCCTCCCAGGACCCTGCATTTGACAGAGTCCTGGTAAAGTCCTTGACCCAGCAGCTGGTACAGGGATGCAAGGAGGCGTCAGGACCAGCTTCTGCTGCAACAAACCCATCAGACCAGGCTGAGACAGAGAGGGGGGCTGAGCAGAAAGCAAGAAGGAGCTTCCTTTGCTTTTCAATGACCAAACTCAGGATCAACTTCAAGGTATAGCAGGGAGTTAGCATTTGTTTTTTGTTCCAGTTAGGTGCTGATGTTATTGATGTGGCTATGATGAGACAAATACATGAAATAAACATGTTTTATTCATCACTAAATTGTTGCCTTGGATTCAGAAGTGTTCCATTTATTTATTTATTCTCTGTACCATTTTCTTTACCTTTCTTCTGTTAGCGTTCCAAGAGAGGAAACAAAAAGGACTGCCATTCAGTCCAGGAACAGACTGAGATTCCCTCTACTGATGCACATTGCATAGGTAAGGATGTTTTAGAGCTCTGCTATAGCTTGTAGTTTTGTTTAGGTGTGTGTTAGAAACATAGGTATGCCTACCAAACTCATAGCACTGTTATTTTTCAATGTTACTATGCTGCATCTCTCTCACTCTCTCTGTCTCTCTCTCTCTCTCTCTCTCTCTCTCTCTCTTACCCCATCCATTTCTCTTGTGTTTCTAGCTCCAGTTGGAGAGGCTTCTCCCTCCATATCTCAGCCTGTCAAAAAACAATCCTTGATTGTCAGGGTCTTTTCAGCAATGATGAAGCCATTCAGGCGCTTCACCAAGAAGAACCTGTAACCTGTTACGCTGCATGAAGAACTACTTTTGTAACAGCAAGACTTTTGACAAGAGGAATTTCTGCATGTCTACCCTTTCAAAGTCTATTTGATCAAATAAATACAAATTATTTTACAAGAATTTCAAGTGTTTTGGAAGATTAGTAAAACTGAAGCAGCTTTTCTCAGAGAAATGCACTAGTTCCCCCTTGGTTATACATTTATTGTGCAGTTTTTGAGTTGGCAGGACTTGGGGCAGTAGGTAGCCTTGTGGTTAGAGCGTTGGGCCAGTAACTGAAAGGTTGCTAGGTCAGATCCCTGAGCTAACCATGTAAAAATATGACATTCTGCTCCTGAACAAGGTAGTTAACCCACTGTTCCTAAGCTGTCATTGTAAATAAGAATTTGATCTGAACTGACTTATCTAGGAAAATAAATAAAATAACCACAGCTTGACTCTAATACAATAGTTGCTGCATAGACTGTCAGATAACCAGATGTTGTCTATTAATTTAGTTCGATTGGTAAGAGCTTATTAGCAGCAAGGGGAAAACACATAGAGGAGAATTAGCTATCTGCAGCTAGATCAACCCTCTGAGATGTTTTCTGTATGTTGAAAATATAAGGTCCAACAGTTGACAGTGTATGTCAGAGCAAAAACCAAGCCATGAGGTCGAAGGAATTGTCCGTAGAGCTCAGAGACATGATTGTGTCAAGACACAGATCTGGTGAAGGGTACCAAAACATTTCTGCAATATTGAAGGTCCCCAAGGACACAGTGGCCTCCATCATTCTTAAACGGAAGAAGTTTGGAACCACCAAGACTCTTCCTAGAGCTGGCCGCCAGGCCAAACTGAGCAATCGGGGGAGAAGGGCTTTGGACAATTCAAAATAGCTCTACTCTGAGAACTCCTTTTAATCACAGAGTGGAAAACATAGAACCATACTGTGTTGATCACAATTATGGGTGTATTCTGGAATAAGACAAACCTATACATAGAGTTGGAGTCTGAGTGTGTGTACACACAGCCACCCCTTTAACCACTCTTCAAAATATTTGGCAGCCTTTGAGATGTAGAGGCAGGAGAATAAGTGACAGAACAAGAGTATAATAAAAGCATGACTTCTCTCCCACTCCTGCTCACAGCAGCAGTGCAGTGGAGTATCTTCAACAGCCATAGGCCCAGGGATTTCACATCACATTCCATGATGCAATGCAGAATACGGCTTCACACAGAACAATCACCAAACCCATAAGATAACTCTTCGCACAGCACAGCCAAACATCATGTATCACATGAAGAGACGTGTGTGTACTCCGGATGAGATGCCTTGTCACGGACCTGCTGTTTCGATATTCGCTCTCTCTCTCTCCCTATCCCCCACCTCTCTCTCTCTCTCTCTCTCTCTCTCTCTCTCTCTTTCTCTTTCTCTCTCTTGCAATGCATGCTGGGAGTTTGAGTGTTTGGTGTGGAGGGCTCTATCCTAGCTAACTTTCTTTGATTATTTTCTTTACATGTTATTTTCTATGGTGGAGGGTTAATGCAATATTGTTTTAACGGTATCCACAGTTTTTTCAAAGTTAGGGTGGAAGAGGACAGAGTAACTCTCCTGGGGTTTGGAAGGTGTGGTGTTTTTATTCTTTGTCCCCAACTCTCTAGGCGACCAGTTTTGATAGCCTTTAGCCGCACCCTCATACTACTCCTCCTTTGTTCCGCGGGTGATGTGGAGGTAAACCCAGGCCCTGCATGTCCCCAGGCACCCTCATTTGTTGACTTCTGTGATCGAAAAAGCATTGGTTTCATGCATGTCAACATCAGAAGCCTCCTCCCTAAGTTTGTTTTACTCACTGCTTTAGCACACTCTGCCAACCCTGATGTCCTTGCCGTGTCTGAATCCTGGCTTAGGAAGGCCACCAATAATTCTGAGATTTCCATACCCAACTATAACATTTTCCGTCAAGATAGAGCTGCCAGAGGCCTCCCGGGTGGCGCAGTGGTGAAGGGTGCTGTACTGCAGCGCCAGCTGTGCCATCAGAGTCCCTGGGTTCGCGCCCAGGCTCTGTCGTAACCGGCCGCGACCGGGAGGTCTGTGGGGCGACGCACAATTGGCCTAGCGTCGTCCGGGTTAGGACGCCATGCCTTCCTCCTGGCTACTCCAACCTCGGCCAACAGCCCCCCGCGTCTACTCGCCCAAGCCTCCCCAGCTTTTCCTTTACCCAAATCCAGATAGCAGATGTTCTGAAAGAGCTGCAAAACCTGGACCCGTACAAATCAGCTGGTCTTGACAATCTGGACCCTCTATTTTTGAAACTATCCGCCGCCATTGTCGCAACCTTTATTACCAGCCTGTTCAATCTCTCTTTCATATCGTCTGAGATCCCCAAGGATTGGAAAGCTGCTGCAGTCATCCCCCTCTTGAAAGGGGGAGACACCCTGCCTATCTAAGGTCTTCGAAAGCCAAGTCAACAAACAGATCACAGACCATCTCGAATCCCACCGTACCTTCTCTGCTGTGCAATCTGGTTTCCGAGCCGGTCACAGGTGCACCTCAGCCACGCTCAAGGTACTAAACGATATCATAACCACCATCGATAAAAGACAGTACTGTGCAGCCGTCTTTATCGACCTGGCCAAGGCTTTCGACTCTGTCAATCGCCATATTCTTATCGGCAGACTCAGTAGCCTCGCTTTTTCTAATGACTGCCTTGCCTAGTTAACCAACTACTTTGCAGACAGAGTTCATTGTGTCAAATCGGAGGGCATGTTGTCCGGTCCTCTGGCAGTCTCTATGGGGGTGCCACAGGGTTCAATTCTCGGGCCGACTCTTTTCTCTGTATATATCAATGATGTTGCTCTTGCTGCGGGCGATTCCCTGACCCACCTCTACGCAGACGACACCATTCTGTATACCTCTGGCCCTTCCTTGGACACTGTGCTATCTAACCTCCAAACGAGCTTCAATGCCATACAACACTCCTTCCGTGGCCTCCAACTGCTCTTAAACGCTAGTAAAACCAAATGCATGCTTTTCAACCGTTCGCCTCCTGCACCCGCACGCCCGACTAGCATCAACACCCTGGATGGTTCCGACCTAGAATATGTGGACATCTATAAGTACCTAGGTGTCTGGCTAGACTGTAAACTCTCCTTCCAGACTCATATCAAACATCTCCAATCTAAAATCAAATCTAGAGTCGGCTTTCTATTCCGCAACAAAGCCTCCTTCACTCACGCCGCCGAACTTACCCTAGTAAAACTGACTATCCTACCTATCCTCGACTTCGGCGAAGTTATCTACAAAATAGCTTCCAATACTCTACTCAGCAAACTGGATGCAGTTTATCACAGTGCCATCCGTTTTGTTACTAAAGCACCTTATACCACCCACCACTGCCACCTGTATGCTCTAGTCGGCTGGCCCTCGCTACATATTCGTCGCCAGACCCACTGGCTCCAGGTCATCTACAAGTTCATGCTAGGTAAAGCTCCGCCTTATCTCAGTTCACTGGTCACGATGGCAATACCCAACCGTAGCACGCGCTCCAGCAGGTGTATCTCACTGATCATCCCTAAAGCCAACACCTCATTTGGCCTTCTTTCCTTCCAGTTCTCTGCTGCCTGTGACTGGAACGAATGGCAAAAATCGCTGAAGTTGGGGACTTTTATCTCCCTCACCAACTTTAAACATCTGCTATCTGAGCAGCTAACCGATCGCTGCAGCTGTACATAGTCCATCGTTATATAGCCCAGCCAATTTACCTACCTCATTCCCATACTGTTTTGATTTATTTACTTTTCTGCTCCTTTGCACACCAGTATCTCTACCTGCACATGACCATCTGATCATTTATCACTCCAGTGTTAATCTGCTAAATTGTAATTAGCCTACCTCCTCATGCCTTTTGCACACAATGTATATAGAACCTTTTTTTCCTTTTTTCGACTGTGTTATTGACTTGTTTATTGTTTACTCCATGTGTAACTCTGTGTTGTTGTCTGTTCACACTGCTATGCTTTATCTTGGCCAGGTCGCAGTTGTAAATGAGAACTTGTTCTCAACTAGCCTACCTGGTTAAATAAAGGTGAAATAAAATAAAAGCTAAAGTTGTCTGTGATGAGATTCAAAATCATAACCTTTGGATCGTTAGACATCCGTGTTATACTGTATGCCCACCCCTCCACCCTGACCAACCACCCTACTTTCGTTTTTGCCTTAAATAACCATTTGTCTTATATAACCATACCAAACATAACACATTATACTAATTTGAGTGTCCCGGATTTACATTTACTATGTTACGTCTAGTCTATGAGATCAGGCTGATCACAGACATGAACAGAGTAACAGGTCATTGCAGTTATGAGTGTGAGAGAGGGATTGGAGGATTTCACTGTGGGTCAATGCAGAGCTAAGTATGAAGGATTTTTGTGGCATGACATAAAACCAGAAACCACAGCACAGAGGAAACCTCTGAGGGTCATAATGGCTGGTCCCATTAAACCTGGGGGAGGAGGAGTTTGACAGTAGATGAATCACCACACTTTTTCGCTCTTGTTCCCTGTGTGTGTGTGTGTGTGTGTGTGTGTGTGTGTGTGTGTGTGTGTGTGTGTGTGTGTGTGTGTGTGTGTGTGTGTGTGTGTGTGTGTGTGTGTGTGTGTGTGTCTGACAGAGGTAGAAAGTGATGAAATACAGAATAGTGCGTTCGTTTGTTGTAGCTTTCTATTATTGTAATAGATCATTTTCATCCCAAGCTTTTTAAGAATGAGGCAAGATGAAGTCAAATTTCTCAAACAAGAAACATGGTTGACTGTTTCCCTTCAGTCGATTTCTCATTCTCTTGTAAAATAGCAATGATGCAAGCGCTCTGATCAAGAAGCCAGTGAAAGCGAGAGGTTTTACAGCTAGTTTGTTCAGCTCAGGAAAGCCCCACGGCAGCACTTTGGAGTGTAGCATTGTGTTTTGATATCCTCATCTCCTTTGACAGTGTCTCCCTCATTCCGACCGAGTAGATAAAGCAGTACTGGGTAGAGCTGGTGGAGCTTTCAGTTTCATCTTCATCTTTCTGCTCAGGCACAGGGCAGGCATCCTATGAAGTGTTTATCTCAGGAGTGCCTGATTTACCTGAACGGTGTCAAATGTGAGAGAAAGTGGGATCCGGATGCTCTTTTACCGTTGTATGGATGTCTCTCTTTGACGAAAAAAAGCCTTGCCAATGAGAACCTTATTCCAGTCAGAGAGATACTATCAAGATTTGTGTTGACACATACCCTACTGCTTCAGTCAGGATAGCATCACGGCTGGGGATTTGTTGTCATCTGTCTGAGACGGAGATACTGGTTTAGCAGAATACATTTAGAGGTACATTGGGAAGAAAATCCTGCATGTATGAAAAAGCCCACCTTGTGGGTGTCACAACTTCTGCGGAAGTCGAAGCCTCTCCTTGTTCGGGCGGTGCTCAGCGGTCGACGTCACCGGTCTTCTAGCCATCATTGATCCATTTTTCATTTTCCATGAAAAGTTGGGGCCAGCGCTGTGTGTGGAGGGGGAGATGCGGCGTTGGACGATTTTGAGGAGTTCACTCGCTGTTTCCGGACAGTATTCGACCACCCACCTGAGGGCAGAGCGGCGGGTGAGCGCCTCTACCATCTGAGGCAGGAGATGAGGAGCGCCCAGAAGTTTGCACTGGACTTTAGGACCCTGGCTGCCGGCACTGGACTATTACCGCTACGTGAGGACATCCGTCAAGAGCTGGTCTGCAGAGACACCACCCTCACCTTCGACCACCTGGTGGACCTGTCCATCCGGCTGGACAACCTGCTGGCTACTCGCGGACGTCCAGATCGGGGTCTGGTTGTTCCATCCTCCCGCACACCCTCTCCGATACCCATGGAGCTGGGAGGTGCGGTGCGCAGGGAGACCGGAGGGGGTTCCCTCTCGTGCACCATATGTGGCCGCAGAGGTCACACTGCTGGTCGGTGCCGGGTTGGTTCCTCTGGGAATCGAGGTAGCAGGCAGGGCACTCTGGCATCACCCCAGGTGAGTAGGCACCATTCTCATCCAGAGCCCTTTGTTGCACATATGTTTGTCTCTGTTACTTTTCCTGAATTTTCCCCGTGTTCCTAGCATAAGGTGCTAGTAGATTCAGGCGCGGCTGGGAATTTCTTGAATAAAGGATTAGCTCATAGTTTAGGGATCCCCATTGTTCCTGTGCATATGCGTTTCCCCGTTCATGCCTTAGATAGTCGACCATTAGGGTCAGGGTTTATCAGGGAGGCAACCGCTCCGTTGAGTATGGTAATGCAGGGGGGTCACAGGGAAAAGATGAGTCTTTTTCTTATTGATTCTCCTGCGTATTTCGTGGTGCTGGGCCTACCCTGGTTAGCTTGTCATAACCTCACTGTTTCTTGGCCACAGAGGGCTCTCACAGGGTGGTCACGAGAGTGCTCAGGTAGGTGTTTAGGGGTTTACGTTGGTGCTACTACGGTGGAAAGTCCAGACCAGGTCTCCACCGTGTGCATTCTCCCAGAATATTCAGATTTGGCTCTCGCCTTCTGTAAAAAGAAGGCGACTCAATTACCACCCCATCGACGGGGGGATTGTGCGATAGATCTCCTGGTAGACGCTGCACTTCCCAGGAGTCACATGTATCCCCTGTCGCAAGCGGAGACGGTGGCTATGGAGACATATGTCTCCGAATCCCTGCGTCAGGGGTACATTCAGACCTCCATTTCACCTGTCTCCTCGAGTTTCTTTTTTGTGAAGAAGAAGGATGGGGGTTTGTGCCTGTGCATTGATTATCGAGGTCTCAATAAAATCATAGTGAGGTATAGTTACCCGCTACCTCTTATTGCTGTGGCGATTGAGTCAATGCACAGGGCTCGCTTCTTCAATAAACTGGATCTCAGGAGTGCGTAAAATCTGGTGCGTATTCGGAAGGGAGACGAGCGTAAGACGGCATTTAGTAGCACCTCAGGGCATTATGAGTACCTCGTCATGCCGTATGGGTTGCAGCCGTGCGTAATTAGCCGACTCCCACCACGGTAAAGGAGGTGTAGTGATTTTTAGGGTTTGCCAACTACTACCGGAGGTTTATCCGGGGTTTTGGTCAGGTTGCTGCTCCCATTACCTCACTGCTAAAGGGGGGCCCGGTGTGCTTGCAGTGGTCAGCTGAGGCGAACAGGGCTTTTAGGCACCTGAAGGCTCTGTTTACCTCGGTTCCTGTGTTGGCTCATCCGGATCCATCTTTGCCGTTCATAGTGGAGGTGGACGCATCCGAAGCTGGGATCGGAGCAGTGCTCTCTCAGCGCTCGGGTACGCCACTGAAGCTCCGCACTGTGCCTGCTTTTCGAAGAACCTCAGCCTGGCGGAGCGAAACTTTGATGTGGGGGACCGGGAGCTGTTGGCTGTCGTCAGGGCCTTGAAGGCGTGGAGACATTGGCATGAGGGTGCTAAACATCCTTTTCTCATCTGGACTGACCATCGCAAACTGGAGTACATCCAGGAGGCGAGGAGACTGAATCCTCGTCAGGCAAGGTGGGCCATGTTTTTCACCCGTTTTGTGTTTACCCTCTCTTACCGACCAGGCTCCCAGAACGTTAAGGCAGACGCACTGTCCCGGCTGTATGACACAGAGGAGCGGTCCATGGATCCCAGTCCCATACTTCCAGCCTCTTGTTTGGTGGCGCCAAACAATGAACATACACCTGTAGAATGGTCGTTAAGACACTAACAGCTTACAGATGGTAGGCAATTCAGGTCACAGTTATGAAAACTTAGGACACTAAAGAGGCCTTTCTACTGACTCTGAAAATCACAGAAAGAAAGATGCCCAGGGTCCCTGCTCATCTGCGTGGCATGCTGCAAGGAGGCATGAGGACTGCAGATGTGGCCAGGGCAATGAATTTCAACCTTCGTAGTGTGAGACGCCGAAGACAGCGCTACAGGGAGACAAGACGGACAGCTGATGGTCCTCGCAGTGGCAGACCATGTGTAACAACATCTGCACAGACCACGTGTAACAACACCCGCATCGGTAAATGCGAACATCACACCTGCGGGACAGGTACAGGATGGCAACAACAACTGCCCGAGTTACACCAGGAAAGCACAATCCCTCCATCAGTGCTCAGACTGATCAGACTGAATAATAGGCTGAGAGAGGCTGGACTGGGGGCTTGTAGGCCTGTTGTAAGGCAGGTTCTCACTAGACATCACCGGCAACAACGTCGCCTCTGGGCACAAACCCACCGTCGCTGGATCAGACAGGACTGGCAAAAAGTGTTCTTCACTGACGAGTCGCGGTTTGGTCTCACCAGGGGTGATGGTCGGATTTGCGTTTATCGTCGAAAGAATGAGCGTTACAGAGGCCTGTACTCTGCAGCGGGATCGATTTGGAGTTGGAGGTTCCGTCATGGGCTGGGGCGGTGTGTCACAGCATCATCGGACTGAGCTTGTTGTCATTGAAGGCAATCTCAATGCTGTGCGTTACAGGGAAGACATCTTCCTCCCTCATGTGGTACCCTTCCTGCAGGCTCATCCTGACATGACCCTGCAGCATGACAATGCCACCACGCACAGAACGAGCAGTATGGCTGATTTCCTACAAGACAGGGATGTCAGTGTTCTGCCATGGCCAGCGAAGAGCCCGGATCTCAATCCCATTGAGCATGTCTAGGACCTGTTGGATCGGATGGAGAGGACAGGGCCATTCCCCCCTAGAAATGTCTGGGGTCTTGCAGGTGCCTTGGTGGAAGAGTGGGGTAACATCTCACAGGAAAAACTGGCAAATCTGGTGCAGTCCATGAGGAGGAGATGCACTGCAGTACTTAATGCTGCTGATGGCCACACCAGATACTGACTGTTACTTTTGATTTTGCCCTTCCCCTTTCGTTCAGGGACATATTATTACATTTCTGTTCGTCACATATCTGTGGAACTTGTTCAGTTTGTCTCAGTTTTTGAATCTTATGTTCGTACAAATATTTACACGTGTTACGTTTGCTGAAAATAATTGCAGTTGACAGTGAGAGGACATACATACATACATACATACACACACACACACACACACACACACACACACACACACACACACACACACACACACACACACACACACACACACACACACACACACACACACATACATACATACATACATACATACATACATACATACATACATACATACATACATACATACATACATACATACACACACACACATACATACATACATACATACATACATACATACACACACACACATACATACATACATACATACATACACACACACACACATACATACATTTATACATACATACATATATACACACACACACACACACATACATGTATGTGGGGCGGAAGGTAGCCTCGTGGTTAGAGCATTGGGCCAGTAACCGAGAGGTTGCCAGATCAAATCCCCGAGCTGACAAGGTAAAAATCTGTCGTTCTGCCCTTGAACAAGGCAATTAACCCACTGTTCCTATGGCCGCCGTTGTAAATAAGAATTAGTTCTTAACTGACTTGCCTAAAGTAAAAAATGTAAAAAACAATCATACACTCTAACAATAATGCTACAGAAGTGACACCCGGACAGGGACGGTGCCAACAGATTACAACCACGAGTGATCAACTTATACTTTATAACATGTTGTCTTCTGTCTGATTTAATGTGACCCTCTTCCTGTCTCGTAACAGATCCAGCCCCAGACGGTGGCCCTGACCCAGACTACATCCTCAGCCCAGCCCCAGGTCCAGATGATTCCAGCAGGCACAGCCACAGACCAGGTGGTTCAGCAGAAGCTCCTCCAGCAGCAGGTGGTGACTGCAGCTGCCTCGCCTCAGATACAGACCCCCCCTCCTCACAGCCCGGCCCAACAGGCCCCAGTTTCCGCTGCAGCAGAGTCCCCAGTACAGCAGCAGCCAGCCAAGGGCCAGGCTCACGGAGGGGCCATGAGGGGCAAGACCCAGGCCAAGCCCAGCGGGGGCAGCAGCTAGGTGCCCACAGGACTAGTTAGTGCTCCCCTTTCAGCTAGGCTAAGGAGAACATCTCATCAGTGTAAATGCATTCAGTGACTGAGGAGCAGCATTATGAAGAGATCCAGCGTTATGAAGGAGTGGTGGAGTCCAGTCTGAGGTGGCTGTGTTGAATCTAACCTGGTTTAAGGAACTGCTCCATGTAAGGAATGACCTGTCTTTTAAGAGTGTCATCATCTATCTTCAACACAGTACTGTAACTGTCGGCTGTTTCCTTAGCGACTGTTTCAGAAGGTCTCCCCTGGAGGAAACCTGACCAACATCCAGGGGGAGGTTTAAGATCAGAAAAGCAGAAAAACAATATTCATGGCTTTTTAAAATAATTAATATATTAATGTTACTACTGTGGCTATGGGCTGGTGCATAGCTCATTTGGGAATGTCCATTTGAATAATGTTTTGTGTATTCATACATTGTCCCTGTCTGCCTTGATGATATTATTCTCA